>NC_041731.1:17640091-17948460 GCF_004115215.2 Ornithorhynchus anatinus | reverse complement strand
CAAATACCATCATCATGTTTGTCCCAGCCAAAAGAGGCCATAGTTGATCCTAGTTGGGCAGAATGCCTGGGACATACGCTCCCCTGAAATGAGAGGATTTAAGATCAAAGTACCTGTCCCCTTGTACCATCAAAAGTGACGTCAGTTCGGTTCCACTTTATTAATCCGCTGTTGTTTGCAAGCAGTATTTGAACTGAAAAAGAAAAAAGTCATTATTGCTTAATATCCACCCTCACACAACTGTGGTGTTTGGCTGTGTTAAAAAGTGAGGTTTCCTGCCAAGTGCAAGAGATTCATTCAGTAGTATTTATTGAGTGCTTACTATGTGCAGAGCAGTGTACTAAGCGCTTGGAATGTACAAATCGGCAACAGATATATGAGATGCTTATTTGCCTTCTATAAAAAGGAGCTATCCCTCACCAGAGTGGTCAGACACTGGCATTCCACTGACTAAACACCTTGGGGCTACCAAGAAAGTCCTGGGGTTACCCAGGTGAAAGAAATATGGGCCCAGGAGTCAAAGGACTAACTGGACACAAATTCTGGCTCTGCCACTTGCCGGCTGTATAACCTTGGGCAAGTCATAATAATAAGAATTATTATAACTGTGAGAAGCAGCACAGTGTAGTGGAAAGAGCATGGGGCTGGAAATCAAAGTCATTCATTCAATAGTATTTATTGAGTGCTTACTATGTGCAGAGCACTGTACTAAGCGCTTAGAATGTACAGTCATGTGTTCTAATCCCAGCTCTGCCACTTGTCTGCTGGGTGACCTTGGGCAAGTCGCTTCACTTCTCAGGATCTCAGTTACCTCATCTGTAAAATGGGGACTTGAGATTGTGAGCCCACATGGGACCGGGACTGTGTCCAACCCAGCACTTAGAACAGTGCCTGGCACATAGAAAGTGCTTAACAAATACCATAATTATTATTATTAATCAATACCATGATTATTCATTATTTCAGTCGATGGTATTTCTGTGCTTACTTTGTGCAGAGCACTGTACTAAGCACTTGGAAAGGTACAGTTAAATGGAGTTGATAGGCATGTTCTCATTACAAGGAAGAGAAGCAGCGTGGCTCAATGGAAAGAGCATGGGCTTGGGAGTCAGAGGTCACGGGTTCAAATCCCCGCTCAGCCGCTTGTCAGCTGTGTGACTTTGGGTGTCACTTCACTGTGCCTCAGTTACCTTATCTGTAAAATGGGGACTAAGACTGTGAGCCCCACGAGGGACAACCTGATCACCTTGTATCCTCTCCAGTGCTTAGAACAGTGCTTTGCACATAGTAAGTGCTTAACAAATGCCATCATCATTATTATTAAGGAGCTTACAATATTATTGCTTGACTGCACACCTTTATTGCCAAGATGGAATACTTGGAAAATAGTTGGAGAGTCATTGCGATTCAATGGACAGTTTTGAACTATTCACCAGGGTGGGTTTTGCCCACGTTCTAAATTCAAATTCCACTGGTGATGCTGATCATAACGATGAGTGACCTGAAAACAAGTCTCACCTGCCCTAAAGAACTGGATTCTCATTCTTTTGATGAACCATACTTAAAGGCAAGAACTAGAAAGAGCAGTGTATTTGAAAGACCAAGGGTAGAATTGTAGAATTGGCTACCTAGCCCAGGCTACTCTCCCTCTATTCTTTACTTCTGGCAAGACACAAACTCACTATTCGCCTAGTAAAATGAGAATCAGTCCATAGCAGATAAATATTCTAACCCCACACTGGATCCAGTGAACAGTCACTGCGGTTCAGTCTTACAGGACAGCTCTTCTGTGGACTATGGTTTGATCTCTATTTAAATAATCCGTCTCTATAAGCAAGAGGTGGAGGATGCAGATTGAGAAACCTCCAGGGAGGACTTCAGCAGACTGAATTTGTAAGTACTTAGAGCTGTATGTTAAGAAGTTTCATGCTTGGGATAAACCAGAGCAACAAGAGTTTTGGGGGAGGAAATAGGCCTCTCAAATGGCTGACAGGACAAAATGATACCTCAGGAGGCTCTAAGTCATCAAGGTTTTGTGAGGCTTATTTGTTTCTTTTCGACTCCAAATTTCCAGCCATCTCCCCCAAGAGATCTTAATGAGTAAAAGAAACTTTTCAAATTTAACATGCTGGTGCACATGGGTAGGTTAGTGGCTCTCTGGGCCTTCCTCCACTCGGAGCCCTGAGGCTCAAAGCCTTCAGCTCTATTCAATTTCACACTTGGGGTTGAGCTTCCTACAATGGAGGAAGGGGAGGACGCTGTACCTCAAAGATTGTAGGGACAGAGTAAAAAAAAAAAAAGATACCCTATATGCCCCCAAACTCCTCCTCACCTTCCTTCCTCTTCCCCCAGCCCCCTCACTGTTATTTCCCACCACCCAATACCAGGGTCTGGTCTTAGGCTGTCGGGTCATCTCCGATCTATAGCGACACCATGGACACATCTCTCCCAGAACACCGCATCTCCATCTGTAATTGTTCTAGTAGTGGATCCATAGAGTTTTGTTGGTAAAAATCCAGAGGTGGTTTACCATTGACTCCTTCCGCATAGTCAACCTGAGTTTGCGCCCTCGACTCTCCCGTGCCGCTGCTGCCCCGCACAGGGGAGTTTTGACTTGTAGCAGATTGCCTGCCACTTGCTAGCCACTGCCCAGCTAGGATGGAATGGCTAGGCCTCTGCTTGACTCTCCCTCCTGTAGTCGAGACTGGTAGAGGACTGGAAACTGGGGAATACCAGCGTAGGGAAGTCCAATCTCCCCCTATCATTCCTGTTTGCACCAGCTGCCTTCAGTCGCTCTCTGCCAACTCCATCTTTGGCCTCCTGTGATCTCGTTTCCACCTTCGTTTCCACTGAAATGGCTCTGTCCAAGGTCACCAATGACCTCTTCATCTTAATCTTCCTTGATCTCAGCAGAATTTGACACCGTGGACCACCACATACTCCTATAAAGACACGAGTCAACCTTGCTTTGTCTGACACTGCCCCCTCTTGTTTTTTGTCTTAATCTCTAGCCAATCCTTTTTGGTCTCTTTTGTTGGTTTTTCCTCTGCTTTCCATCCCTCATGACTCAGTTCTAGGTCTCCTGGTCTCCATCTGATTCTATTCCTTGGACAAGTCACTTCACTTCTCTGTTCCTCAGTTACATCATCTGTAAAATGGGGATTAAGACTGTGAGCCCCACGTGGGACAACCTGATTCTCCTGTGTCTACCCCAGCACTTAGAACAGTGCTCTGCACATAGTAAGAGCTTAACAAATACCAACATTATTATTATTATTACCTTCTATCCATTCCAAGCTCTTAGAAGAGTGTTTGGCACATAGTAAGCACTTAAATACATCACTGTTATTATTATTCCCTTCAGGAGCTCATCCATTATCCTGGTTTCAACTACCATTTCTATTGGGATGACTTCCAAATCTACTTCACTAACCCCAGCCACTCCTTCTTTGCAATCTTGTATTTTCTTTGGTTTCCAAGGCATTTCTATATGGATGTCTCACCAGCACCAAACTCAACTTGTCCAAAACTGAACTCCTCATCTTCCTTCTCACATTCTCTCCTCCACAAAACTCTCTCAACATTAACACCACCACCACAGTCCTCCCTCTCCCACAAACTGGCAACCTGGGTGTTATCCTCAACTTTTTCATCTTTCAAGCTACGTATTCAGCCACCAAATCCTGTGATTGAGGTTCTTTCCTTCCGTCAACTTCAGAATCTCTATCCAGAGCCACCACTCTGTCATATCCTGACTACTACAGTATCATTCTCCTCCTGGACCTCCCTGCCTCTCCCCTCTCTAGTCTACACTTCAATTTGCTGCGCAGATCATTTTTCTAAAACATCAATTGGGTTTGTACCCCTTAAAAGCAACTTGATCTTCACCCTGGCCCCATAGAATTTATGTATACCTGTTTCCTCCTCTAGTCTGAAGGCTCCTTGTGGGTAAGGATCATATCTATGCTATTGTCCTCTCTCAAGAGAACGACAGGCAGAAAGCACTGAATAAAAAACAAACGTCAATTGGTCATTTTGTCGATGTCTCCCCATTCTTCAAAAAACCTTTAATTGTTCTTCATTCCTCTTCTGATCAACCACTCTCTCTCCCCCTAATACTTATGATTATCCTCTTCCTACTACAACTTAACCTTTTGATCCCCTAACGCCAACCTACGCACTGGGCTTCACTCCCTTGAAACTCTTGCTTCCTCCCTTTCTCCTGCCTGGGGTTCTTTTCAACTCTGACCATCCACAGGAGTGTCTATTTTCAAAGCCTTACTAAAATCACATCTCATCTAGGAGACCTTCCCCAACTAATCCTATTTCCCCACCTACTGACACTTCAACCCCTATGCGTGGAGTTCTCACCTCCAAAACTTAGATAATGCCCCCTGCCCTCTTATAACACTAAGGTACAATTCTTTAAACTCTGTTGCTTCCCCTTATTTGTAATTTTAGGGTGATTCCCTCGTGTCTCCCCCACTAGAATATAAGGCTCTTAGAGGCAGAAGTCCTGTTTACTCATTCTACTGTACTCTTCAGAGCCCAAATGACTGATCATTTGAACTGAGAAATCCTTATTAAAAGAACCCAGGCACCAGCGCTTAGTCTACTTTGCCTCCCTTCAAGGAGGTGATGAAGATTTAGTCTGACATAGGGTAGTGGGGTAGAATACGTGTCCTCTTCAAGAGGGAGAGCTTAACGACAGCACCACAAATATACAATTTGATACTACAAAGTCATCTTGAATTCATCCTCATCTGTTTGAATTTGCCCTTCTCTCAGCCAGACAATATTTTTCCTTCCTATCTGGTTCCCTTACCCATTGCTCTGACCAGCTGTGCCAGAAGCTTAACTCCTCCTTAAACTTCCTGTCCCCTGGCGCCCATCATCAGTTCCTTAATGGCCTAGCCACATAGTTGAATGAAATTGAAGCCATCAGGCGTGAGCTCACTAAAACCTCCCCTGATCCTCTTCAGCCCCAACCCGACTGCCCCACTATTCCCACCAATATCTTAAAAAGAAATCTCTTGCCTCCTCTCAAAATCTACACCTCCAACCTCATCCTTTCATATCTTAATAAAAACATTTGTTCGGCCCCTCTCTTCTTACCTGACTACTATTCTCCAAATATCCAATTTCCAATAGCTTCTTCCCCACTGCTTTCAAGCAGAACAAAAAGAGAAACACTCTCTCATGACCCCACAGTCCCCTCCCATTTTTACCCCATATCTTTACCATTCTTCTCCAAAACTACTTGAGAGCGTTATCTACACGCACTGTCTCCTCTTCCTCTCCTCAGTCCTTTCCAATCTGGTTTTTGCCTCCCTTCACTCCAAGGAAACTGCCCTCTCTAAGGTCACCAAGGACCCTCTTGCCAAATCTGATGGTCTCTAATCCAGTCAAATCTTCCTAGACCTCTCAATTCCCTTCATCACTGTGGGCAACCCCCTTCTCTTGGAAATAATATCCAACCCTGGCTTCATTGACTCTGTCCTCTCCTGGTTCTCCTCCTATGTCCCTCACTCCTTCTCAAGGTCTTCTTCTGCCTCCCACCCTCTCACAGTGAGGGACTCTCAAGGCTCAGTTCTGGGTCCCCTTCTTCTATACCTTCTCCCTTAGGGAACACGTTCACTCCCACGGCTTTACCTACCATCTTTACGCAGATGATTCCCCAATTTTCTTCTCCTGCCCTGATCGCTGTCCTCTGCGGTCCTACATTTCCTCCTGTCTTCAGGACATCTCTACTTGGATGTCCTGCCAACACATGGCCACAAACCTGTCCAAAGCAGAATTCCTTATCTTCCCACCCAAACCATTGACCTTACCGTTACTATAGCCAACACCACTAGGAATAATAGTCCTGATTATGTTATTTGTTAAGCACTTTGTGCCAAGCGCTGTTCTAAAGACTGGGGAAGATACAGGGTAATCAGGGTGTCCCACATGGGGCTCACTCAATCCCCATTTTCCAGATGAGGGAACTGAAGTGACTTGCCCAAGGTCACACAGCAGACAAGCGGTGGGGCCACGATTAGAACCCATGTCCTCTGACTCCCAAGCCTCTTTCCACTAAGCCACGCTGCTTCACTATCCTCCCTAATCTCACAGGCCCGTAACCTTGGCAATATCCTTGAACCATGTCTCTTTCATATAACCCACATATTCAATCTGTCACCAAATCCTCAACAAATACTAAAATCCACCTTTTCCTGTCTATTCAAACTGCTACTATGCTGATTCAAGCACTTATCCTAACCCTCCTTGACCTATTTTATCTGCCTCCTTGTCTCCCATTGCTCTCTACTCCATGTTTTACACTGTTGCCGACATCATTTTTCTAAAAATAAAATTCCATCCAGGTCTTTCTGTACCTCAAGAACCCCCAGTGGTTGCCCACCCACCTCTCCATCTATTTCAGCTCAGGACACACACATCTTTTTTTAGTGCCAGTTTGCTCACTGGGCCCGGATCGCGTCTATCTCTCTGCCTACCCCTTTCCTCCATCCTTCCCTCTGGTCTCCACATATGACGGATCGCCACTCTCCTCCTTCAAAGCCTTACTATTAGAAACAGCATGGCCTAGTGGATAGAGCACAGGTCTGCAAGTCAGAAAGACCTGGGTTCTAATCTTAGCTCTGCCATTTGTCTGCAATGTGTCCTTGGCCGAATCACTGCCCTTTGCATTGCTTCAGTTCCCTCATCTGTAAAATAGGGATTATAAGAGTGAGCCCCATATGGGACAGGGACTGTGTCCCATCTAGTTTGCTTGAGTTTACCCCAGTGCTTGGCATCTAGTAAGCACTTAGCAAATACCACAATTATAATTATTATTAAGGTCACATCTCCTTCAAGAGGTCTTCCTATAGTAATAATGATGGCATTTGTTAAGCACTTACTATATGCAAAACACTGTTCTAAGCACTGGGGGGGGATACAAGGTGATCAGGTTGCCCCACAGGGGTGCTCACAGTCTTAATCCCCATTTTACAGATGAGGTAACTGAGGCACAGAGAAGTGACTTACCCAAACTCACACAGCTGACAAGTGGCTGAGTCAGGATTAGAACCCATGACCTCTGACTCCCAAAGCCTATGCTCTTTCCACTAAGCCACGCTGCTTCCTGATTAAACCCCTTCTCTCTCTTCCCTCCACACCCGCCCCCCCCAGGTCCCTCTCCATCTTTATGCATAGATGTATCTTTTGCACTTGATATTCACCTTACCCTCAGCTCCACAGCACTTAAGTACATATCTTTTATTCATATTTTTTCCATCTCCCCCTCTAGGCTGTAAACTCATTGTAGGTAGGGAACACGTCTACCAACTCTGCTGTATTGCACTTTTCCAAGCACATAAAACAATGCTTCGTACAAAAGGAAGAACTTAATAAATGCCATTGAAAAATAGAACTACTCCTAATCAGAAATTATCTGAGACAAGACAAAGGCTCAGATTGACTTCACCTTTTGATAAAAGAGCCAAGACATTAAGGAGAACAACCTATTTGCATTTTATGTTTCATCTCAGCTTGAAAACAATAGACTGTATCATTAGCATTTTTCAGACGTAGAACTCAATAGAGTTAAAACATGGAAAACACAAACAGTGTTCTAAATATAAAACATTTCCAAAGCATAAAGTGCTTTAATATGCCTTTTTTTTTTCATCAGCATCAGCTTACTTTTACAGCTCCCCTCCAAGGACAGCCATAAGTAACAGTTTTCCTGATTCAAATGACTGGTCTTACTCCTTTTCCTGGCCTTTTATATGATAGGCAGGTCCCCAGCTCTTGAGTGTAGCTGGGGCTATATTAAATGATGAGAAGCATCTGTGCCAGGCAGGACCTTCCAATTTTCACAATAGGGAAAAGAAAGAGGAAAAATAAGGAACTGACTGGCCACTGTTGGGAATTGACAATTCCTCTTCTAAATTATATTTCCTTGTCAATTCCCATCTACTCTATTTATGCACTTTAAAAGAATGGTTCAGTTGACTCAAGAGCAGTAGAATCCTGAAATTGAATTCTCTCCGGGGCACCCAGTAGCAGGGATTGTATTCATTAACCTTCTCTGTTGGAGTGAGAAGAGGTAATTTTCCTTAATTGGGCAAACATGTTCCTGGATCCAACCACTAATTCTGAAGTTTTTTTGTTTTCATGTAAATCGATGGGTGGTGCCTATCCTACAGGGATTTTTCCTCAGAATGGGGCATCATTGTTTATGGATTCATTCTTTTAGGGCTAATAATTAATCCTCCCTTTTATTTTAGTTCTCTTTATTCTCCAAAGTGGACAATCCTATAGAATCGACTGCATTTTCCCTCTTTATGAAGCTTCTGTTGTAATATCTGTACTTAGAGCTAGAGTAGCAGGCAACTTTGTCATTCATCCAATGATTAAACATGGTCATCCTACAGATTGCTGAGCGGCAAAGGAAAATACCAACCCATATTTTTGAAGAAAGTTCAAAATACTAATTGTAAGTTCATCCAGGGAATTCCTCCATCCTCATTCTACCTGGGCACAGACCAATTGGACAGTCTGTGCCCTGCAGCCAAGGAGCCATGGGGGACTGCCAGTGTAGTGAACTCCCTGGCTTGGGTCAACTACAGTAGGCCTGCAGATTAACAAGTTTAGGTCCTGTCAGTCCATCTACAGAACGCAAATCTCAATCAAGAGTCTGTGGGTTTTGAATTCTCCTATTCCTCCAGCCATGACGACCGATAATAGCAGTAATTATGGCATATGGGATGTGCTTACCGTGTGCCGAGCACTGTGTTAAGTCAGGATAATCATGTAGGACCCAGTCCCTTCCCCACGTGGGGCTCACAGTCGAAGTGGGAGAGAGAAAAATGATTGAATCCCCATTTTACAGATGAGGAAATTGGGGCACAGAGAAGTTATGTGACTTGCCCAAGGTCACACAGCAGGCATCTGGCAGATCTGGGGTAAGAACCCAGGTCCTCTGACTACCAGGCTTGTGCCCTTTCCACTAGATCATGCTGCTCCTCATCCTAACACACAAATCATCTTCCTTAACACATCACTCACTTCCCCTAAAATATCTAATTGCTCCTAATTTCTGTCCACATCAAACTGATAATGCCATTAATTGGAATCAAGGCACTCAACCAGCTGCTTCCCAGGGAAGAGCCCCGACCTGGGAGTCTGAGGACGAGGGTTCTAATCCTGACTCTGCCACTTGTCTGCTGTGTGACCTTGGCCAAGTCACCTCACTGTGTCCAATCTAATTACCTTGCATCTGCCCCAATGCTTAGAAAAGTCCTCAAAGAGCCCTATGGTGCAGTGGATAAAGCATGAGCCTGGAAGAAGCAAGGTTATGGGTTCTAATCCCAGCTCTCCTGCTTATCTACAGTGTGACCGTGGGGAACTCACTTAACTCCTCTGTGCCTCAGTTCCCTCATCTATAAAATGGCAGTTGAGACTGCGATTTGCTTGTATCTACCCCAGCGCTTAGTACAGTGTCTGACACATTGTAAGCAGTTAACAAATACCATAATTATTATTATTACTTAAATATCCAATTTATTTTTATTTATCCTTTTTCTTCCCTTATCTCTTCTCCAGCTGTATACCAAATTGTATTCTTGGTTCCTCTCAACCTGGCCTCCTAGTTACACTTTCCTCTTGACTCTCTCTGACCGGATCCTAGCACACAACCTCTCTCCTCTCACCACGGACCACTCTCCTCACTCAATCTGCCCAACCATGGCCTTCCCCCATTCAAAACTCTCCTATAAAATCAAATCCTTCAGGTATAAATCCCCTTCAGTCCTGATTGTCATCCCATTATTCGTCCTTAGCCTTAAGAAGCAGCGTGGCTTAATGGAAAGAGCACGGGTTTGGGAGTCAGAGGTCACGGCTTCTAATCCCGACTCTGCCACTTGTCTGCTGTGTGACCTTGGGCCAAGTCACTTCACTTCTCTGGGCCTCAGTTACCTCATCTGTAAAAATGGGGATTAAAAAATGTAAGCCTCACGTGGGACAATCTGACTACCCTGTATCTACCCCAAAGCTTAGAACAGTGCTCGGAACAAATACCATAATTACTATTATTAAAAGGATAATGGCTTTAGTCCCTTTTTCGAATAATTTTTGCTTCTTTTTTGCCATTATCCATTGAACCCAGAACACGGGCTTGAGAGTCAGAGGTCCCGTGTTCCAATCCCGCCTCCGCCACTTATCTCCTATGTGACTTTGGGCAAGTCACTTAACTTCTCTGCGCCTCAGTTACCTAGTCTGTAAAATGGGGATTAAGAGTGTGAGCCCCGCATGGGACAGGGACTGTAACCAATATACTTGTACCTACCCCAGGGCTTAGAGCAGTGCTTGGCACATATTAGGCATTTAAAAAATACCATCATTATTGTTATTATTATTATTTCCTACATTTTCTCTTTTGTTCCCTCTGAAGGATTACTACCTGTGTCTACCTTTCTGCCTCTAGACTGTAAGCTCCATGTGGCCAAGTTTTGGTATGATGGGTACTAGTTAATCCTCATACCCTTCGAAGCATTTAGCACAGTGCTCTACATACAGTAAGCGCTCGTTGAATACCATTAGCGGATTGACTGATTAAATTCTCACGAGTCGGAACCAGATCGTTTACCTCAATTGTACTGTCCCCAAGCACTCAGTAAAGGGCCCTACACCACAGAAGGCCTCCGTTAAATCCATATCGTCGATGGTAATGGGGACAGTGAGAGTGATGGCGATGATTCCTTGAGGCTGTTGTGGAGTTTCCCAAAGCTGCCCCAGAGTTCCGGGGTAGGGTCGGGGGTGGGGGGTCCAGGATGCCCAGCCATTCCTTGCTTGCCTAAATTGAAGACTAGAGAATGAGAGTGCTCATTCATTGTTGGGCAGCCCCCAGTGCAGGGGAGACAAATCCAAGACTGTTCAATACTGAGCACTCCTGCAGTAAGAGGAGATTCCCAGCATGAGCCACACTAACGGGATTTTTTTTTTATCCAGAGCAATCAGAAACGATGCAACGGGAAATGTTTCGGCTTTCATCAGGGAACGCCAAGAGGCACAGTCGGAGGGATGCTTGGGCCAGGGTTTTTTCATTTTAATGAAAGGAAACAAAAACTGCTGGAGAGGAAGTGTAGTTTTGGAGTATCTCGAAGCCTGGGAGATCTGAAATCACACCAAAGGGTTGTCCTTTGTCTTTGAGGAGGGGTAGTTAAAAGTAGTCTACGTGAAGAATGAATTTGAAAATGGAGGTCTGGCAAATTCCCGTATATTCTTACATGTAAAGAACAAGAAACCCTAGAGGTCTCTAGTGTGACCGAGTAGGAAAAGCATGAGGCTGGGGGTCAGAAGTTCTAGGTTCCAATCCCGGCTCCACCACCTGACTACTATCTTGGGCAAATCCCTTAGCTTCCCTGTGCTTTAGCTCCCCCATCTGCAAAATATGAATTCAATGCCTGTTCATTTGTTCAATTGCATTTATCGAGCACTTACTATGTTCAGAGCACTGTACTAAGCACTTGGAATGTACAGTTCAGCAACAGAGATAATCCCTGCCCAATAATGGGCTCACAGTCTAAATGGGGGAGACAGACAGCAAAGCAAAACAAAACAAAATAAAACAGGGAGTCTGGCGTAGACATCATCAAGATAAATAGAATCATAGATATATGCACATCATTAAGAAAATAAATACAGTAATAAATAATATATATGAATATGCACAGTGCTGAGAGGAGGGGAAAGGGAAAGAGCAGAGGGTGGAAGAAGGGGGAATGGGGAGGGGAGGAGGAGCAGAGGGAAAGGAGGACTCAGTCTGGGAAGGCCTCCTGGAGGAGGTGAGCTCTCAGGAGGGCTTTGAAGAGGAGAAGAGAGTTAGTTTGGTGGATGTGAGGAGGGAGGACATTCCAGGACAGCGGTAGGACGTGGGCCAGGGGTCGATGGCGGGACAGGCGGGAACGAGGGACCTTGAGGACCTGTTTTCCCTCCTTCTTGGACTGTGAGTCTGATGTAGGACCTGATTAATTGTTTCTATACCAGTGATTAATGCAGTTCTTGACATATAGTGCTTAATAAACACCATAATTATTATCTAAAGACTCCTAACTCCCAATTTAATTGACATTTTGCCCATTCTGGCCTATTAGAGAATCTGAAGATGGGCTCTACAGTCAAAATTTTGGAAACCAGCTGTACAGGGCTAAATGGGACCAGACAAATGCACGGATATTCCTTTCTGGGAGTTCACATCACAGGGCTGGGGTTCAGGGGATTGAGTTCTAATCTCCACTCCATCGTTTACATGCTCCATAATAATAATAATAATGTTGGTATTTGTTAAGCGCTTACTATGTGCCAAGCACTGTTCTAAGTGCTGGGGTAGACACAAGGGAATCAGGTTGTCCCCACGTGGGGCTCACAGTCTTAATCCCCATTTTACAGATGAGGTAACTGAGGCACCGAGAAGTTAAGTGACTTGCCCAA
Source organism: Ornithorhynchus anatinus (assembly GCF_004115215.2). NCBI lineage: Eukaryota > Metazoa > Chordata > Mammalia > Monotremata > Ornithorhynchidae > Ornithorhynchus > Ornithorhynchus anatinus. Next base: position 17,935,983 of record NC_041731.1, on the reverse strand, counting down.
AGTCACACAGCTGACAAGTGGCCGAGCCGGAATTTGAACCCATGACCTCTGACTCCAAAGCCCGTGCTCTTTCCACTGAGCCACGCTGCTCCATGACCCCGGGCAAGTCACAACTTCTCTACGCCTTAGTTTCCTCATCTGTAAAAAGGAAATTAAATACCTATTCTCTGTCATCCTCAGAGAATGAGACCAATACGGGTCAGGGACTGTATCCGACCTGACAGTTTTGTTTCTACACAAGTGCTTAGCACAGCACTGGGCTCATAGTAAGCACTTAACAAATATCAAAATTTTTAATAGTATTATTAATACTTAATCATTCAATCAATCCAATTTATTTCGTGCTTACTATGTGAAGCATCATGGCTTAATGGAAAGACCCCAGGCCTGGGAATCAGAGGTCGTGAGTTCTAATCCCAGTTCTGCCACTTGTCAGTCGTGTGACTTCCAGCAAGTCACTTCACTTCTCTGTGCCTCTTTTATCTCATCTGCAAAATGGGGATGAAGACTGCGAGCCCCATGTGGGACAAACTGATTACCTTATATCTATCCCGGTGTTTAAAACAGTACTTGGCACATAGTAAGCACTTAACAAATACCATCATCATCATCATCATCACGGTACTAAATGTTTGGGAGAATACAGTATAACAGAGTTGGTAGACTTGTTCCCTGCCCACAAGGAGCTTAGAGTCTAGAAGGGAAGACAGACTTTAACATAAATAAATAAATTACAGATATGAACATAATTGTTGTGAGCCTGAGGGCGGGGTGAATATCCAAATTTCAGATTTAAGTGCAAGGGAAACTCGGAAGAGAGTGGGAGAAGAGGGCATGAGGGCATAGTTGGGGAAGACCTCTTGGAGGAGGTGTAATTTTAACAAGGTTTGAAGCTGGGAGAATGATCATCTCTCAGATATGAAGGGGGAGGGAGTTCCAGGCTAGAGGCAGGATGTGGGCGAGGGTATGATGGTGAGGTGGATGTGATTGAGATACAGTGAGTAGGTTGGCATTAGAAGACCAAAGTTTGGGGGCTGGGTTGCAGTGGGAAATCAAAACTGTAAGATGGGAAGGGGCAAGGTAAATGAGTGCTTTAAAGACAATTGTTAGGAGTTTCCCTTTGATGCGGAGGTGGACAGCCACTGGAGGTTCTTGAGGAGTGCAAAAATGTGGCCTGAACTGTTCTATAGAACAATGATCCGGGCAGCCAAGTGAAATGGGAGATAAAGTAGTCAAGGAAGTCAAGAAGGAGGCTGATTCGGTAATCACGGTGGGATAGGATAAGTGCTTGGGTTAGCATGGTAACAATTCGGATGGAGCGGAAAGAGCATATTATAGCGATGTTGTGAAGGTTGATCCGACATGATGTAGAGACCGATTGAATACGGAGGTTAAATGAAAAAGAGAGTGGTGGATAATGCCAAGGTTATGGACTTGTGAGACAGGGAAGGTGGTGGCATTCTACAGTGATAAGAAAGTCACGGGGAAGATAAGGTTTGAGTGAGAAGTTGAGGAGTTCTGTTTTGGACATGTTAAGTTGAAGGTGTTGGTGAGACATCCAAGTAGAGAGGTCCTGAGGCAGGAGGAAATATGAGACTGCAGAAAAGGAGAAAAATCAGGGCTGGAGATATAGATTTGGAAATCCTCTGCATAGAGATGGTAGTTGAAGCCATGGGAGTGAATGAGTTCTCCAAGGGAGTGGGTGCAGGGGTGCAGATGGAGAAAAGAAGGGCACCCACAACTGAACCTTGAGGGACTCCCACAGTTAGGGAGTGGGAGACAGAGGAGGTGCCCGCGAAAGAGACTGAAGCTGAGCTTCCAGGAAGATAGGAGGAGAACCAGGAGAGAACTGTGTCAGTGAAACCGAGGTTGGATAATATGTCCGGGAGAAGGGGGCGGTCCACAGTGTTGCAGGCAGCTGAGAGGTCAAGAAGGATTAGAATGGAGAAGGGGCCACTGGATCTGGCAAGAAAATGATCGGTGACCTTTGAGTGGGCAGTTTCTGTGGAGGGAAAGGGGTGAAAGCCAAATCAGAGGGTGTCAAGAAGAGAATTGGAGGAGAGGAAGTGGGGGCAGCATGTGAAAACAACGCAAGCAGCTTGGAGCGAGATGGGGAGATCACTGGAGGGAGCTGTGGGGTCAGAGTAGAGTGTTTTTAAGATGGGGATACATGAGCATGTTTGAACGCAGAGGTGAAGAAGCTGTTAGAGGGTGAACAGTTGAAGATGGTGGTGTTTTGATAAAATGTGAAGATTCTGAAAGTGTTTTGATAAGATACTTTCGTTCACCCCACACATCCAATCCGTTACCAAAACCTGCCATCTCACCTTTATAATATCGCCAAGATCCGCCCTTTCCTCTCCACCTAAATGGCTATCTTACTGTTACAGGCTCTCATAATACCCCGGCTAGATTACTGTGTCACCCTTCTCTCTGATCTCCCTTCCTCCTCTCTCTCCCCACTCCAATCTATTCTTCACTCCGCTGCCCAGCTCATCTTCCTGCAGAAACGCTCTGGGCATGTCACTCCCCTTCTTAAAAACCTCCAGTGGTTGCCTATTGACCTCCACACAAAACAAAAACTTCTCACTCTAGGCTTCAAGGCTCTCCATCACCTTGCCCTTTCCTACCTCTCCTCCCTTCTCTCTTTCTACTGCCCATCCCGCATGCTCTGATCCTCTGCCGCCCACCTCCTCACCGTCCCCTATTCTCACCTATCCCGCCATCGACCCCTGGGCCACGTCCTCCTGCGGTCCTGGAACGCCCTCCCTCCTCACCTCTGCCAAACTAATTCTCTTCCCCTCTTCAAAACCCTACTTAAAGCTCACCTCCCCCAAGAGGCCTTCCCAGACTGAGCTGCCCTTTTCCCTCTGCTCCCTCTACCCCCCATTCACCTCTCCGCAGCTAAACCCTCTTCTCCCCTCTTTCCCTCTGCTCCTCCCCCTCTCCCTTCCCATCCCCTCAGCACTGTACTTGTCCGCTCAACTGTATATATCTTCATTACCTTATTTATTTTGTTAATGAGATGTACATCACCCTGATTCTATTTATTTGCTATTGTTTTAATGAGATGTTCTTCCCCTTGATTCTATTTATTGCCATTGTTCTTGTTCTTTCTGTCTCCCCCGATTAGACTGTAAGCCCGTCAAAGGGCAGGGATGGTCTCTATCTGTTACCGATTTGTACATTCCAAGCACTTAGTACAGTGCTCTGCACATAGTAAGCGCTCAGTAAATACTATTGAATGAATTAATGAATGAAGGGGTGGAGGTGGAGAGGGTGAATTTTGAGAGGAGGTGGGAAATCTCTACTTGAGATCCTGCTGGGAAAGATGGGAGACTTGAAGAAGGGGCAGGAGGAGGGAGGAACTGGAGAGAAGGAAGGGAGATTTTATTAAGATCACACCTGATGGTTTCAATTTACTCAATAAAGTTCATGTCCAGATCACTAGGAGCAAGGGAAAGAGGGGCTGGGGGTCAGATGGAGGGCATTAGGCAGCTGAAAAAGCTGGTGACAGCAGTGGGCAAGGGAGTAGGAGGAAGCAGAGTTTGAGATGCACAAAGTCGGCTTGGGCACAGGGGCAAAGGGAGCAGACTGGGGTGGTGATAGAGGGCTGTGGGCTAGCATATGAGATCAGCGAAGGGATAGGGAAATGAGTCTGTTGAGTTCAAAAGAGAAGATGGTGTTGAGGGCATCAGTTTGGTTGTCAAAGGAAGATAGCTTGGGTATGGAGACCATATGGGGCATCAGAAAATTGGTGCAGGTCAAAAGACAGGAGGTCTCTGTTGGGGAACAGGACGGATATGTGAGGAGGGTGTGTGGGGGAAAGAAGGAGGGTGAAGAGGTTATGGTAAGATAGTAGGATTTTAGAGTTGGTGAGGGTAATAATGATAATAATAATTATGGTATTTGTTAAGTGCTTACTATGTGCAGAGCACTTTTCTAAGCACTGGGGTAGATACAAGGTAGAATTGTACAGTGATCAGAGATAATGAGATGAAGTTTGTATCCAAGCTGGTGAGTAGGTGAGGTGGGGTGGAGCAGGAGGTCAGTTGAGTCAGGGAGGGACAGGAAAAGGTAACACCCATGTGCATTCTGATGTCCTCAGTGGAGGGATGGAGAAAGAAAGAATGCGAGAAAGAGATCTAAATGGTTCAAAGAGTTGGATGTGGAGCCTGGAGGGTGGTATATGACCATGACTCCTAACTGGAATGGGTGGTAGAGGCAGATGATGTGGGCTTCACAGAAAGGGAAATAGAGGAATGGGGGAGGTGGGATGGGCTCTGGCCATCCAGACCAACTGCCACGCTGCCCAGAACATTTAGTCCGAGCAGATCATGGTGATGAGGACCTAGGTGTCGGGCAGACCAGCCCCTATTAAGGAAATGATTATGCAGTCAGTGGGCCTAAACCTGTTTTAACCACAGACTCGGCTCGGAGACGCAGCCAGTCCAGACAGGCTTCCCTCCACACCTCCACCAGTGTGCTTGCGCTTTCTGGAGCCTTTAGCCAACTGGGCAGGTTAAACATTTCTTTGAAAAGGTCATGCACTTTGTAAAACCCTTATTTTGTTGACAGTGGACTGGGCTGGCACCTGACCTAGAAAACGTCATGAATCACACACACTCGCATGTGTTTTCCCCTTCTGAACCACTGGTTCAAGCAAATGGCCAAATAAAGATGTTAGAGGGGACTGGTGATCCCGTTGTCTCCAGTACTCTATCAAACCATGGTTAGACCTCCGTTGCATCCCGGCTGCTGGGCCTAAAATGTCCCCTTATCATCTGAGAGGGCCTAACTCACTGAGTCCATCCCATTGAGGAAATACTCTCATTCCAAAGTCTGTCATCTTTCCAGGTAGAAACCATTATGGCAGTGAGATTATGCTCCTTCTCTGCGGTCTCATAGTTCCCCCTTCATTCAGAACAACTTGGATGTCCTGCTGACTCCTCCACTTTAACATATCCAAACCAGAGCTTGTCTTCCAGCCGTGACTTCCTCATCCCTGAAGGCAGCACCACCATCTTCCCTGTCTTGTAAATCTGTCTGGGAGTCAGAAGGACCTGGGTTCTAATCCCTGCCCATCCACTTGTCTGCTATGTGAACTTGGGTGTGTCACTTAACTTCTCGGTGACTGTTATCTCCTCTGTAAAATGGAGATTAAGTAAGTACAAGTTGGACATGGACCCCTTCCCTTCCATGTCACCTTGACTCTTTCCCTTCACTCTTTCCTCCTTTCCCCACCCCACAGCACTTCATTCATTCATTCATTCATTCATTCATTCATTCATTCATTCATTCAATAGTATTTATTGAGTGCTTACTATGAGCACAGCACTGTACTAAGCGATTGGAATGTACAATTCGGCAACAGATAGAGAAAATCTCTACCCATTGACGGGCTTACAGTCTAATAGGGGGAGACAGACGGACAAAAACAATAGCAATAAATAGAATCAAGGGGATGTTCCAGGACAGCGGGAGGACGTGGGCCGGGGTCGACAGCGGGATAGGCGAGAACAGGGGACGGTGAGGAGGTGGGTGGCAGAGGAGAGGAGCCTATGGGGTAGGCAGTAGAAAGAGAGAAAGGAGGAGAGGTAGGAGGGGACAAGGTGAGGGAGAGCCTTGAAGCCTAGAGTGAGAAGTTTTTGTTTCGTGCGGAGGTTGATAGGCAACCACTGGACGTTTTTTAGAAGGGGAGTGACATGCCCAGAGCGTTTCTACAGGAAGATGAGCCCGGCAGCAGAATGAAGAATAGATTGGGGAGGGGAGAGACAGGAGGAAGGGAGATCAGAGAGAAGGCTGAGACAATAATCCAGCCTGGATATTATGAGATCCTGTAGCACTTATGTATACATGTATATATTTAAAATTCTATTTATTTACATTGGTGCTTGTTTACTTGTTTTGAAGCAGGGGGGGAGACATCAAAACAATCTGTCTCCCCCCTTTGAGACTGTAAGTAGGGCGTGGGCAGGGATTGTCTCTTTTTATTGCTCAATTGTACTTTCCAAGTGCTTAGTACAGCGCTCTGCACACATTAAGTGCTCAAAAAATACGATTGAATGAATGGACTGTATCTAATTTGATTAGCTTTGAATGGACTGTGTCTAATTTGATTTGCTTGTATCTACCCAGTGCTTAACACACTGTCTAAAGCATAGTACGCGTTTCATGTACCACAAAAAAACGAACAAAAGAACCCCTTGATGTTAATCTCCTCAGCTTTCTCATTCCATTCACATATTCAATTTGAAACCAAATCCCATTGGTTCTATTTCCACAACATTGTTAAAATCCAATTTTTTCTCTCCCCCAAACTCTACTACATTGATCCAAGCACTTAGCCTATCCCTCCTTGACTACCGCATCCATCTTCATGCTGACCTCCCTACCTCCTGACTCTCCCTACTCCAATCCATTCTCCACTCTCCTGCCCAGATCATGTTTCTAAATAAAACGTTCAGTCCCTGTTTCCCCATTCCTATAGAATCATCCATCTCCCATCCATTGAACATCAAACAGAAACTCTTATCCTTGGCTTTAAAACACCGTCACATTTTCCCTTGTAGTTTATATCACTGATTTCCTTCTACAACCCAGATTTCCTCCTTCAAACTATCCTTCTCACTACCTCACTCTCATCTATTTCACCACTAACCCCTAACCCACATCCTGCCTCTCTCCTGGAACTTCCTCCCAACTTTTTATGTGACAGACCATCACTTTCTCCCCCTTCAAGGTCTCCTCCGATAGGCCTTCTGTGACCAAGCCCTCATTTCTCCTACTCCCTCTCCCTTCTATATTACCCTTACACTAGGATTCCTACCCTTTATTCATCTGACCCTCAGGCTCATGGAACTTGAAGTTCATATCCGTGATTTATTTTGTCTGTCTTCCCCTGTTGACCATGTCTACCAGATCTGTTATATCGTATCTTCTCGAGTACTTAGTATAGTCTTCTGTACACACTAAGCACTCAATAAATGCAAATGATTGATTGGACCTGACTAGAAAGAAGATAAATTTTCTTTCTGATCTCCCACCCTCCTGTATCCCCCTCTTCAGTCTATACTTCACTCTGCTACCCGGATCATCTTTCTACAGAAATGCTCTGGGCATGTCACCCCCCTCCTCAAAAATCTCCAGTAGTTGCCCATCAACCTTCGCATGAAGCAAAAACTCCTCACGCTTGGCTTCAAAGCTGTCCATCACCTCGCCCCATCCTACCTCACCTCCCTACTCTCCGTCTACAGCCAAGCCCGCACACTCCGCACCTCTGCCACTAACCTCACTGCGACTCATTCTCACCTGTCCCGCCGTAGACCACTGGCCCACGTCCTACCTCTGTCCTGGAATGGCCTCCCTCCTCACATCCGCCATACTAGCTCTCTTAGCTTTTTCAAAGTCCTACTGAGAGCTCACTTCCTCCAGGAGGCCTTCCCAGACTGATCCCCCCCCCTTTCCTCTGCTCCTCCTCCCTTCTCCATCACCCCTATTCCCTCCCTCTGCTCTGCCCCCTTCCCCACCCCACGGCACTGTTACATATATTTACATATTTATTATTCTATTTATGTGTATATATCTATAATTCTATTTATCTACTTTGATGCCATTGATGCCTGTCTACTTGTTTTGTTTCGCTGTCTGTATCCCCTTTCTAGACTGTGAGCCCGTTGTTGGGTAGGGATTGTCTCTATTGCCAAATTATACTTTCCAAGCGTTTAGTACAGTGCTCTGCTCACAGTAAGCACTCACTAAACACGATTGAATGAGTGAATGAATGAAAAGGCAAAAGTTACTCACTTGTAGTATTCCTACTCTTCCTTCTCCATCTTTTTTGTCCTAATCATGCAAGCAATCAATTATAATTACTGAACATTTAACACACATATAATTTCTATGTGCAGAGCAGTGTGTTAAGCATTGGGGAAAGTACAGTAGAATTAAGTTGGTAGATGTGATTCCTTCCCACAGTGGGCTTAGAGTCTGCGGATAGGGGAAATAATAGATTTTAGGAATATGTACATAAGTACTGGGGGCCTGAGGTGAGTATTGAAACACTTTAGGGGGATACAGCCAAGTGCATAGTTAATGCGGAAGGGAGGGCAAATGGGAGAAATGAGGATTTGGGCAAGAAAGGTCTGTTGGAGGAGATGTGATTTTAGGATGGTTTTGAACGTGGGGAGAGCGGTGGACTGTCAGATGTGAAGAGGGGATGTTGGTCGGTGCTAGAAGAGATGATCTTGCCTAACCCACTGACCCTTTGCCTATGTCCTCCCTTAAGCCAGCAACTCATTATCATCGGGGACCTGATTGGGCATAAGCCCCTGCTCTGCAGCAATTTGGGGGGTGATATCTGCCCACCTGCCTTCCCCACCTCAAATTCTGGAGCCGCCCTGGCAATGTCATGCCCCTCAGAGGCTGAATTAGCATGGGCTGTGGGCCAGAATCTGCTGATCATGACTGCAGCTGCCATGTCCGTGTCAGCAACCTTGGCCACAAATTGCCCTGGCTCCATAGCTGAGGTAGCCACTACCAAAGCCAGCTGACCCTGACTTGGAAGCAATGTCTGCCTGGCCCCATCAGTTGTTCATTTCTACTGCCTCAACACCAGGGCTCCACCTGCAGTCTGGTCGTGGCGGATCCCTCGAGGTGCCTGGGGGAATCAAGTGAGAAGAGTGAGTGGGGAGAGACAGTTTCTCCTTACGGCTTTTGGAGGTGAAAGATAGAGGAACTGTTCGCACACGGCCCCTGTGCCTTTCAGGACGGGGCAAAGGTGAAGCCGCTATTCCGGTTCCACTCGGGTTCCTTTCTATCTCAAAAGGGCAGGGCAGGATACCTCCAGCTGTCCACCCTGTCCCCAAAATCCACAGGGATGAAGCCATTTGCTGGTGGCCACCTCATTAGATTAGCCCTATGGGGTGATCATTCCCTTTGGCTCCCCAGAATTAGAGCCTGCGCTACACATCCAGATTCAAGAGTGGTTTCACCAGTCCCTCTATGAACGTCCCTCTACATCAAAAGGCAGGTCAGGATGAGAGACACACTCTCTCCAACACCGTGACCTAGCAGTTGACCATTAGCAGACTCCTGCAGCAGGCAACAGGCAATGGAGGGAGGAGTTGAGCTTTTAAAAAATAACTTCCCAAGGATCAGGATCCCAAGAGGCAGGCTCAGAAACAGAGACAGATGTCCCCACGCCACACACACCATATGGGACACCACGTTAAAGTACAGATTTGTCCTTATGTGCAGATAATGCGCTTAGTACAGTGCTCTGCACATAGTAAGCACTCAATAAATACTATTGAATGAATAATGCAGGGGGGTGTCCTCCCATCTGTGTTTTAAAAAATATTCATACATGTAGATAGGACCAATCATCAGTAGTGTCATCTTCAATTAAAAACAGCTATTCTAATGCTGCTATTACTTCATTTAATCATCATCATCATAATTGTAATAATAATAGTACTTGTTAAAACCTTATTATGTGCCAAGCACTATTCTAAGTGCTGGGGTAGATACAATTTGATCAGTTGGTCAAAGTCCCTGTCCCACGTAGGGCTCACACTCTTAATCCCCATTTTACAGATGAGGTAACCGAGACCCAGAGAAGTGAAATGACTGGCCCAAGGTCACACAGCAGATGTGGCAGAGCCGGGATCAGAAACCCAGGTCCTTTGGGCTCCCAGGACCCTGCTTTATCCACTTAAAACTCCTCCACTAGTCTGGAAGCTCCTCCTCTAGATTGTGAGCTCCTTGCATACAGGGATTTTGTTTACCAACTTCAGTGCACTGTACTCTCCCAAGTGTTCAGTACAGTGCTCTGCAGGGTAAGCATTCAATAAATACCACTGATTGAATGACTGGTGAGGTACCCAGTTGTGGGTGGATTAGAGACTGAGGGTTGTGGGTGCATTATCTGGTTATCCGACTCTTTCCCCATCATATCATAGTAAAGCAGGGCCATGCAGATGGTCTAGTCACGCACTCGGACATCATTCTTGAGGTTATGACAAAAAAAAACTTGGAAGCTGGAATTTGACAATGTACCCTTTGGGAAATTCTTTTACCTCATCTGGCTATGAGCCTCACTGAAAGTAACTGAGAAAATCATGGATCAGTTTCATTAGCATCTTGTATGATCCACACTCAATATCAAATGGCAAGACAAGACTAGCACCCAGGAGGTGTTTGAACACAGTCTAACAGCAATGGAGCAATCCGAACTGTCTTGCCATTTTGCTGGACAGCATGTGAGGAGACTGGATGACAGGATACACAAGACTCTGCTGACTAGCCTTAGCCTCAACTCATCTCTTCATTCAACCCACATATTTGATCCATCACCGAATCTTATCAGTTCTTCCTTCACAACATCTCCAAAATTCACACTTTCCTTTCCAACCAAACTGTAATCTCAGTGAATCAAGCACTTTTAGCCTGTCCCACCTTGATTATTGCATTAGCCTCTTTGCTGACCTCCCTACTTCCAATCACCCCCATTCTAGTTCTTACTTCATTCTGCTGTTCAAATAATTTTTCTAAACATTTACTCACACCTCAAAAAATTCTAACAGTTGACCTCTGTCTCAACAGAAACTCCTTAACCTCATCTTTAAATCACTCATTTTGCCACCCCCCATCTTACTTTGCCGATTTCCTACACTCAAGCCTTTACACTTTACTCCTCCAATGCCAGCTGTTTTTCAATCTTTTCTATCTTTCATTCATTCAATCATTCAATTGTATTAATTGAGTGTTTACTGTGTGCAGAGCACTATACTAAATACTTGGGAAAGTACAATACAGCGATGAAGAGAGACAACCCCTGACCACAGTGAGTTCAGTCTAGAAGGGAGGAGACAGACATCAATGCAAATAAGCAGCCACCAATATAAATAAATAAAATTAGAGATATATAGATAAGTGCTGTGGGGCTGGGAGAGGGGAAGAGCAAAGGGAGCAAGTTAGGGTAGCAAAGAAGGGAGTGGGAAATGAGGGAAAGTGGGGGTTAGTCTGGGAAGGCCTCTTGGAGGAGATGGGCCTTCAGTAAGGTTTTGAAAGGAGGGGAGTAATGGTATGGCAGATTTGAGGAGGAAGGGCGTTCCAGGGCAGAGGTAGGACAAGGGCCGGGGGTCGGTGGCGAGACAGGGGAGATCGAGGCAAAGTGAGAAGTTAGTACTAGAGGAGCAAAGTATGAAGGCTGGGTTGTAGAAAGAGCAAAGTGAGATTAAGTAGGAGAAGGCAAGATGATGAAGCTCTTTAAAGCCAATAGTGAGGAGTTTTTGTTTGATAGAGAGGTAGATAGGTAACCACTGGAGATTTTTGAGGATGGGGGCATGACATGTCCTAAATGTTTCTGTAGAACGATGATCCGGGGAGCAGAGTGAAGTATGGACTGGAGTGAGGAGACGCAGGATGTTGGGCAGTCAGCACGGAGGTTGATGCAGTAATCTAGGTGGGATAGGATGAGTGATTGTATTAACTTGGAAGCTGTTTGGATTGAGATGAAAGTACAGATTTTAGCGATGTTGTGAAGGTGGGACTGACACGATTTGGTGATTCATTCATTCATTCATTCATTCATATTCATTGAGCGCTTACTGTGTGTGGAGCCCTGTACTAAGTGCTTTGAATTTGTAGATTAAATGAGAGAGAGGAGTCAAGGATAACCCCAAGGTAATGGGCTTGTGAGATAGGAAGGATGGTATTGTTGGGAAAGTTTGGGAGAGGACAGGGTTTGGGTGGGAAGATGAGGAGTTCTGTTTCAGACCTGTTAGGTTTGAGGAGACGGGAGGACATCCAAGTAGAGATGTCTTCAAAGCAGGAGGAGATAATAATAATGATTATTATAATAACAGTGTTGGTGTTTGGTAAGCGCTTACTATGTGCAGAGCACTGTTCTAAGTGCTGGGGTAGATACAGGCTAATCAGTTTGTCCACGTGAGGTTCACAGTCTTAATCCCCATTTTACAGATGAGGGAACTGAGGCCCATAGAAGTGAAGTGACTTGCTCACAGTCACACAGCTGACAAGTGGCAGAACTGGGATTCGAACCCGTGACCTCTGACTCCCAAGCCCGGGCTCTTTGCACTGAGCCATGCTGCTTAGGGAGAGAGAGCAGGGGAGGAGATGTAGATTTGGGTTTCATCTGCATAGAGATGGTATTTGAAACCATGGGAGCGAATGAGTTCTCCAAGAGAGTGAGGGTACATGGAGAATAGAAAGGGACTGAGAACTGAACCTTGAGGGACCTCCACAGTTAGGGGGTGGGAGACAGAGGATGAACCCATGACGGAGACTTAGAATGAATGGCCAGAGAATTGAGAGGAGAACCAGGACAAGACAGTTAGTGAAGCCAAGAATGGATAACATTCATTTCCAGGAGAAGGGGGTGGTCAACAGTGTCCACGGCAGCTGAGAGGTCGAGGAGAATGAGGTTGGAGTAGAAGCCGTTGGTTTGGCAAGAAGAAGAACATCGGTGACCTTGGAGAGAGTGGTTTCAGTGGAGTGAAGGGGATGGAAGAGGTTGGAGGGGGTCCAGGAGAGAATTGGAGGAGAGGAATTTGAGATAGCAGGTGTAGACACCTCGCTCAAGGAGTTTGGGGAAGAGTGGTAAGAGGGATATGGGGTGATAACTGGGAGGAGTCATGGAATCAAGGGAGGGTTTTTTTAGAATGGGGGAGCCATGGGATTGCTTGAAGGCAATGGGGAAGAAGCTATTGGAGAGTGATCCATTAAAGATGGTTGTTAGGGATGGGGAGAGAGTTTTTTTAAGGTAAGAAGGAATGGGGTCCGATGCACTTGTGAAGGATATGGCATTTGAAAGGAGGTAGGAGATCTCCTCCAGAGATACTGCTGGGAAGGATGGGAAAGTTGAAGAGGGGACGGGAAGGGGAGGGGCCAAGAAGGAGGAGGGGCGATTTTAGGGAGTTCAGACCTGATGGTGTTTAATTTTCTTAATAAAATGGATGGCCAGGTCAGTGGAGGCGAGGAATGGGGGAGGTGGGGGGACGGGGGCCTGAGGAGTGAGTTAAATGTCTGGAACAATTGGCGAGGGTGATGTGCATGGGTGTCAATAAGGGAAGAGAAATAGTTTTGCTGGGCATAGCAGAAGGCAGAGTTAAAGCAAGCAAGGATAAACTTAAAGTGGACAAAGTCAACCTGATATTTAGATTTCCATCAGCAGTATTCTGTGGTTAGAGCACAAGAGCGAAGGAGGTGAACAGAGGCAGTAATCCAGGGCTGAGAGTGAGTGGTACGAGAGCGACTAAGGGATAGGGGAGCGAGTGAGTTGAAATCAGTAGAGAGGGTGGTGTTGAGAACGTCTGTTTGGTCATCGAGAATGGGTAAGGGGGGAGGGAGATTAGGTGGGGTATGATGCAGATGCGCTGAGAGAGATGGGTGGGGTCAAGAGATTGGAGGTCTCTATGGGGGAATAGCACAGTTCTTCACGTCCCATCCTTTAATTGTGGGAGTCCTTCAAGGCTCACTTTTGGGTCCCCTTCTATTCTCCATCTCCATCCACTGCCTTGGGAGCTCATTCTCTCCCGTGGCTTCAGTACTGTCTTTATGTGGATGATTCCCAAATCTAAATCTCAATCCTGACCTCTCTCCCACTCTGCAGTCCCGCATTTCCTTCTGACACCTCAAAGTTAACCAGTTAAAACAGAACTCCTCATCTTCCCACCCAAACACTGTCCTCCCCTTCATTTTCCCATCACTGTAGACAGCACCACCATCCTTCCTGCCTCTTAGGTCCATAACCTGGACTAATCTCTCTCATTCAACCCACATATTCAATCTATCACTAAATCCTGTTGGAACCACCTTCATAACATTATTAAAATCCTCCCTTTCCTCTCCATTTAAACTGCGACTGCGTTAATCTAGGTACTTATCCTATCCAACCATAATTACCATATCAGCCTCCTTACTGACCTCCCTTCCTCCTGACTTTCCCCACTCCAGTCCATACTTCATTCTGCTGCCCAGATCGTTTTTCTGCAAAACCATTCAGTCCATGTTTCCCCACTCCTCACAAACCTCCAGTGGCTGCCCATCCACCTTCGCATCAAACAGAAACTCCTTGCCATTGGCTTTGAAGCCCTCAGTGACCTTGCCCACTTTCTACCTCACCTCACCACTCTCTTATCATGACCCAGCCCACGCACTTCATTCCACTAATGCCAACATACTCACTGTACTTTGATCTCATCTATCTTGATGCCGACCTCTCGCCTACATCCTGCGTCCGGCCAGGAACACCCACCCTCTTCCTATCTGATGGACAATTACTCTCCCCATCTTCAAGTGCTCGTTGAAGGCACATCTACAAGAAGGCTTCCCTGACTAGGACCTCATCTCCTCTTTTCCCACTCCTTTCTGTGTCGCCCTGATTTGCTCCCTTTATTCACCCCTCCCTCAGCCCCACAGCAGAACCTATCTGTAATTTTTAAAAATTATATTAATGCCTGTCTTCCCTTCTGGACTGTGAGCTCTTGTGGGCAGGATATGTGTCTACTAACTCTTTTGTATTTAATAATAATAATAATAATATTGGTATTTGTTAAGCACTTACTATGTGCCGATCACTGTTCTAAGCACTGGGATAGATAGAGGTTATCAGGTTGTTCCACGTGGGGCTCACAGTCTTAATCCCCATTTTACAGAGGAAGTAACTGAGGCACAGAGAAATTAAGGGACTTGCCTGAAGTCGCACAGCTAACAAGTGGTAGAGCTGGCATTAGAACCCATGACTTCTGACTCTCACGCCTGGGCTCTTCTCCCCAAGTGCATAATTCAGTGGTCTCCACTCAGGAAGTGCTTAATAAACAGAGTTGATTGATTGGTTGAATTGATTTTTGATACCATCTCAGAAGATAATGATCTCAACTAATTAGGAGTTTGAAATATGTAAGCCCATCATTGGGCAGGAATTGTCTCTATCTGTTGCCATATTGTACATTCCAAGCGCTTAGTACAGTGCTCTGCACATGGTAAGCACTCAGTAAATACTATTGACTAAATGAATGAATTCACTGAAGTCACTGAGGAAAGTAACCATCTTGAAAAGCAGGAGTCACATCTCCTTACTAACCTGATCATAAACATAGTCTGGGGGGAGTGGCATGATCGGCTTATTTTATTTATGAAAACAAGGATATATTCTCTCTGAGTACTGTATGTGCATGTCCTCCGTTTAGGGTATATTTGGATGTTCCCTGTTGACTGCAGGAACCAGGCCTCCTTTCAATTCAGCTCACTTGATTAATTGAGACTATCCTCCCTCCTGTATGGTTTTTTTTTTCCGGTACATAAATAACCAATGCGGAAACCAACAAATAATGATGATGCAAAAGGCTTTCATCACCCCGGCAGAAAGTTATGTAAAATAAAGTCATTTTTTTTACCACTCCTTGCATCATTCTACTACGTTGTTTCTTGAATATAAGCCGACCACTTTTTAGAGTTCAAAACAACTTCTCATCCGAGGGTCCCCTGGATTACAGTATTTTTCCTTTGAAAGTTAAACTTTGTCCTTGACTTAAGTATTGTTTTTCGGACATTTATTGCACAATCATCCTGCTGATTATGAGTAAGCATGATGTTTAAGGAAGAAGCATGAAACAGAAAAAGGAAAAACAGAGCCAAGTGGTTACTTCAATAGAAGGTTTCAACATTTTCAAATATAAATGATATATGCTCCCATATATCACAGACTAAACTCTAAAAATCCACAGATTAAGGTTCCCAGTGTGGGGAACAACCAATCAATGGATGAAGGAGAAGTTTGCAGGCTCTAGTAAAGTTTCACTGAAAACTACGACTGTCAAATCCATGATGATTATTTTAACAACAATTTTATTCTCACAAAAAAACAAGTAATTCAAAAAATCAAAATACCCATTTCTATAAAACCACTATTTTAGTTTAAGTGACAAAAAAAAAGTTTCTTCACGATTGGAAATTGTGGAATTTATTCATCTCCTACAGACATTGTATGGAGCACATGTAATCCTATGATAAAAGTAAAGAATGTATTTTACTGCCTTTTACAATCTAAGGGTAAATGGTAGCTAACAGCGTGTTGTGCTCCTGTAAATAACAATATAGTCTTGTGATGGGAAAGTCCACTTCATTCATTCAATAGTATTTATTGAGCACTTACTATGTGCAGAGCGCTGTACTAAGCGCTTGGAATGTACAATTCAGCATTTCTGATTGGATAAACCCAACTCACATAGCATTAAGGCGGTAGATTAGGTGTTCTGAGGACTGACAACAGCAGCCTTTGTCTATCTGGCTCCGTTCACCGTGCTCTTCCAAGAATCTGGTTTCATTTAGGCTTTATCACATCACCAAAAAAACCTCTGAAGGACCCTGGCAGCAGCTGGTCTGTCCTCCAATCCTCAGAACAAAATATAACAAACCAGTGCTTGTCTGGTTTCTTCCTCGTCCCCGACCCCTTACCCTCAGAGCTATCGCTGATAGAAAAAGACTCACCTAAGCCAGACCAACCTTGAGGCAAGGATGATGATGATGACAACTGGCATATTACCTGGCACTTGGGACTTAATGCATCAGAAGGAAGTGAACTATTTTTGAAAGACCAATGGAGACCATTCCTAGGATGCTCAGCGAAATAATAATAATGATGATGATGGTATTTGTTAAACTCTTTCTATGTGCCAAGCACTGTTCTAAGAGCAGGATGACATCAGTCAACAGTTTGGGACTAGGAAAGTAAGGACAGTAAGGATGTGAAAATCTAGGACGCCTCCATACCAATAGAATAATAATTGTGATATTTATTAAAACCTTGCTATAGGCCAAGCACTGTATTAAGCACCGAGGTAGACAAAATCAACACATCAATCAATCCATCAGTTGAGCCTTTCCCGAGTACAGAGCTCTGTACTAAGTGCTTGGGAGAGTACATTACAATAGGGAAGGTAGACAAGAGCCCTGCCCACAAGAAGTTTAGAAACTAGAGGGGGAGGCAGACATTAAAAGAAATCATAGTGAGGGGAAATACTAAAGTATAAGGATAGGTATATAAGCCCTGAGAGGCCCGGGTGAGGCGACTAACAAAGTATCAGAGTTCTAAAGGGTGATGTGGAGCTGGGATAGGGAGAGAGTTAAAGTGCTTAAGGGCTGCGGACCCAAGTACGAAGATGATGCAGAAGGGGGAGGGTGGATTCATGGAGAAATGAGGGGTTAATCAGGACACGCCCCTCTCTTCTGCCCGACTCCCTTTCCCCTCTGCGTAGTCTATGCAGCTGGATCTCTACCTTTTGGGCACCTGGTATTCCCCTCACCTCACCAGTCCCAAAGCACTTAGCTGCGTATCTATGGTATACTGATATTAAAGTCGATCTCCTGCTTTAGAATGTAAGCTTCTTGAGGGCAGAGAACTAACAACTCTCTTGTATTGTACTCTCCCAAGCACTTAGTACAGTGTTACGCCCATAGTTAAGACTTCAATAAATACCACTGATCGATTGATCGATTGATTTGATTTTAGTAAGGCTTTGAAGGTGGAAGGAGTGGCGTTTTGTCAGATAGGGAGGAGTGGGAGTTCCAGGCTAGAGGGAGAATGTGAGCAAGGGATAATATCTGTCGATGAGGCCGACTGACGTCATTTGGAGCAAAATGTGCAGGTTGGGACCACGTGGGAGTTTAGCCCCGTTAGGCAGGAAAGGGAAAATAGATTGAGTGCCCAAAAGTCGTTGCTAAGGAGTTTCTGTTTGATGAGGAGAGGGATGAGCTCTCCTATTGGAAGTTTCTCAGGAGTGAAGGTGATCAGAATTGAACTTTCTTTAAAAAAAAAGTCCAGGCAGAGGAATGAAGTGTGAACTAGAGTGGAGAAAGGCTGGAGTGGGGAAGTCAAAGAGGAGGCTGGTGCAGTAGCTGAGATGGGATGTGATAGGAACTTGATTCAGCATCGGAGTAAGAGGGATCTGGGTTCTAATCCGGTTCTGCCACTTTTACACTGTGACCTTCAGTAAGTCATGTAACTTCTCGGTGCCTCTTACCTCATCTGAAAAATGGGGAGTAAGACTGTGAGCCCCATTTGGGGCAAGGACTTTGTCCAACCTGATTAGCTTGTGTCTACCCCAGTGCTCAGCACAGTGCCTAGAACATAGTAAGTGTTTAACAAATGCCATTAAAAGAGAAAAAACAGAATGGTAGCTCTTTGGATCCAATGCAAGCAGATCAAAATAAGAGGAATATCCTGTTGCCCAAACCATAATGGATTGGAAATTCAGAAACTCGACCGGGAAATTCTTACTCCTGGATGGTCATTATGGAAGTAAAATTGGGTGAAGAAAATAAGTGAACCAGCAGGTATGGTTTGATCTAACAACAATCTAAAACCCACTGGGAGATGTAAGCTCGGGTGGGAATTGGAAATATGGAATATCTTTGGTGCCTAATAGAAGAGATAAGGGTAAGATTGCATAAACCTGCAATTCAGGTTGTTATGTATCCATAATGTTGAATCTAAAAGACAAATCCCATTACTACCTTGTTATTTTGACGGTCAGAAAAGAGTACGTTAATATCTTCTTGAGCTTGGGAAATGATTTATTGGGGTTTCTGAATAGCTTGATAGCTTGAAACGATTAATGAATTTTAGGGAATAAAGATGACATTCTGGAAACTGTAGATTGTTAAGAGGCAGTGATTGCCAAATTAAGGAATTAGGAATAATATGGTTTCATAAACAGGAAAGATATTTCTGAGCCATTCGATGATCCTTCAGATAATTTATTTTTGTCTGTAATAAACCAATCAGAGATTTTTCCTGTCCTTAAATTATTAGCAGGGAAAACCTTGGCTTTGGAAAGGAAGGTTTATAAAGCTCAATTCATTAGAATATAAAATATTGACATAAGTAGATCAAAGTGAATATTCAGTTAGTAATAATAATACTGGTATTTGCTAAGCACTTACTATGTGCCAAGCACTGTTCTAAGTCCTGGGGTAGATACAAGGTAATCAGGTTGTCCCACGTGGGGCTCACAGTCTTAATCCCCATTTTACAGATGATAATAATAATAATGTTGGTACTTGTTAAGCGCTTGCTATGTGCAGAGCACTGTTTTAAGCACTGGGGGAGATACAGGGTCATCAGGTTGTCCCACGTGAGGCTCACAGTTAATCCCCATTTGACAGATGATGTAACTGAGGCACAGAGAAATTAAGTGACTTGCCCACAGTCACACAGCTGACAAGTGGCGGAGCCGGGATTCGAACCCATGAGGTTCTGACACCCAAGCCCAGGCTCTTTCCACTGAGCAACGCTGATGAGATAACTGAGGCACAGAAAAGTGAAGTGACTTGCCCAAAGTCACACAGCTGATAAGTGGTGGATCAGGATTAGAAATCATGACCTCTAACTCCCAAGCTGGGGATGCCATGCTACTTCTCACGCTAGCCATATTTGGGGGTGGGGGAGTATCTCTAGACCTATAATGGAGAGAACTAAGGAATGATTAAAGACTCAAATGGTTGAGTGATTCACCGTTTGAATCTGGAACTTTTTCTAATCTACTGCTAGAGGGAATACTATCAATGGGAGGAAATTCAACTGCGTTGAAATATCAAAATCCTGTTCACTCTGTATAGCAAGAAAGATTTACCGAGAAATATGAGAGAATGAAAAGGCAGCATTTGCGGGTAAAACTAAGAGAAGAAAACTTAAGACAACACCTCCGTCCTCCCTGTCTCACAAGCCATAAACATCACATTATCCTCGACTCATCTCACTCATTCAAAATACGTATTTTATTTTGATTATTTTGTTTATTTTATTTTGTTTATTTTGTTTAATGAGATGTACATCACCCTGATTCTATTTAGTTGCCATTGTTTTTATGAGGTGTTCTTCCCCTTGACTCTATTTATTGCCATTGTTCTTGTCTGCCTGTCTCCCCCGATTAGACTGTAAGCCTGTCAAATGGCAGGGACTGTCTCTGTTGCCAACTTGTTCATTCCAAGCGCTTAGTACAGTGCTCTGCACATAGTAAGCACTCAATAAATACTATTGAATGAATGAAAAATAAATACTATTGAATGAATATTCTACCTGTCCCCCGATTCTGATGGCTCAGTGTTCACGACATGGCTAAAAATGGGCTCTTTCCTCCTCCATCCAAACTACTATCATGTTAATTCAAGCATTTATCCTAGCCCGCCTTCATTATTGCTTCAACCTCCTTGCTGACCTCCCTGCCTCCTGTTTCTCCCCACTCCAGTCCATACTTCACTCAGCTGCCCGGACCATGTTTCCCGACTTCTCAAGAACCCCCACTGGTTGCCCACCCACCCCCGCATCAGACGGAAACTCCTTACCATTGGTTTTGAAGCACTCAATCAACTTGCCTCCTCCTCCCTTCCCTCTCTGCTTTCCTACTACAAACTAGTCCACGCTCTTCGCTCCTCTAATGCCAACCTACTCACTGTACCTCAATCTCAGCCATCTTGCTGCTGACCTCTTGCCCCTCTCCTACCCCCAGCCTGAAACACTCTCCATCTTCACATTTAACAGACAATCGCATGTCCCGGCTTCAAAACCTTTTGGGGAAGCAGCATGGCATAGTGGATAGAGCATGGGCCTGGGAGTCAGAAGGTCATGAGTTCTAAACCCTGCTGCACTACTTGTCTGCTGGGTGGCCTTGGGCAAAGCACTTCACTTCACTGGGCCTCAGTTATCCCATCTGTGAAGTGGGGATTAAGACCGTGAGTCCCAGGTGGGACAGGGACTGTATCCAACCCATTTGCTTGTATCCACCCCAGTGCTTAATACAGTGTCTGGCACACAGTAATCACTTAACAAATACCACAATTTTTATAAGAAGCATAATAATTATTATTAAAAGCACATCCCCTCCAAAAGGTCTTCCTAAGTCTTCATTTCCTCTTCTCCCACTCTCTTTTGCATCTCTCTTGCACTTGAATCTGTACCCTGGACATTCACCCCACCCTCCACCTCACAGTACTTATGTACCTCTCCATAATTTATTTTAATGTCCATCTCCCCCTCTAGCCAGTAAGATCCTTTTGGGAAGGGAACATTTCTATGAACTTTCTTGTATTGTATTCCCCGCCTTGGTATATGCCAATCACAGAATAAGGACAAGTGAAAATGAGAGGAGTGTATGATCATTATTACTGGTCTTCTTAAATCAGGGCCAAACTTGGTTAGGAAAAATAACCCACAGGGAGTAAATTCTGCCTCCCAATCAGAAAACATCTTAATGCTGCCTCATTAAGGCCTGGAGTAAGAAGCTTCAAGACACTCTTTAAAATGAGGTATGGATGTAGACCTGTAAATTGCATTTACAGTTTGTTAACATTTATAGAAACCTTACCTTGTTATTTTTTCCCTACATGGAATTTTTCATACATTTTTATCCACTTTAGATTGCCTTGGTAGGGCATTAAGAAGGGGTTGGGTTTCTTATCTTTTAAATTTAAAATTTCTGTTCTTAATTGCATTACTTGAGTACATTTCATTGTGTTCCTAAATGGAACATTGATTTTGCAATGGCTCAGTGTTAATTCACAGAACCTTGAGCAATCCAGATTTTAATTAAACTCTTCAAACGTCTTAATTGTATTCAAAAGCCAATTTCGTTTCTGTTTCTTGAGATGAGAGCAATCAACATTGCTAACTACTTTAATTGCACCAAGCTGACAGCGGTAAAAAGTCAATGAGCAGATCAATAGAACAGTCCCTTGGGAAAAAAGCAAAAAAAGATGGTCAATATATAACAGTGCAAAACACAAATCTATATTGCTTCCGGTATGTTCACCGCACATAGTAATTTGGGGTAGGATGACTGATCATTAAAGATAAAGCAAGTAAAATCAAGTAAGTGAAATTAAAACATTAAATAGCCAAATTGTTCAAACTTCCTGGGAGAGAAAGCAAAATAACACCTTTTGCCACATTCTCCTTGACTTTTTGGAATGGCTTTTTTGAAATTCTTGTTCCGATAAATGGAGTCTTTAAATGTTTCAGTTTGGGATACTGTGATATGGATAGCCAAGGCCTCATGGACCACAAACCCAGAGCCGCAAAAATATAATGAGACCAAGGGAAAAAATAATTCGTGTATAGAGGAACTGAATACAGGAATTTGTTAGGGTGGTGGAGAGGGGTGTATGTGAATGTGTGAGAGAGAAACAATCTTTTTCCTTCTCAGAGGGAAGGAGGGGGGACTAGGTAGCCAGGGAACAGCAGAGATTAGTTTTCCTGGTGTTGGGGAATTGTTGGAAAGGGTCAGAGAACTTGCCTTTTTGGAGGGCGGCGGGGGATAGTAAGAGGAAATAATGACAACTGATAATTGTGGTATTTGTTAATAATAATAATTCTGGTATTTGTAAAGAGCTTTCTGTGTGCCAGGCACTGTTTTAAGGGCTGGGGCAGATACAAGCCAACCAGGTTGGATGCAGTCCCTGTGCCACGTGAGCTCACAGTCTCCATCCCCGTTTTACAGATGGGGAAACTAAGGCCCAGGGAAGTGAAGTGATTTACCCAATGTCACACTGCAGACAAGTGGAAAAACTGGGATTAGAACCCACAATCTTCTGACTCCCGGGCCCTTGCTCTATCCACTACACCGTGCTGCTTTCCATAAATTAAACATTTACGATGTACCAAGCACAGGAGTAGATAAAATGTAAGTGGATCAGTCCCCAGTCTGTATCCCACATGGAGCTCCCAGTTCAAGCAGAATGGGTAATTTCATTCCCGTTTTACAGATGAGGAAACTGAGACAGAGCAGTTAAGTGACCTGTCTAAAGTCACACAGCGGCAAGTGATGGAGATGAAATTAGGACTCCCTGACTCCTAGACCCATCCTCTTTCCACTAGGCTTTGTTGATTTTCTGGACTGCCAGGACAACGTTTAGAGACAGGTTGTGCTCTCCAGCTCTTGCTGATCTAGGTCCATGAGGGCAGGGGTCTGTCACCAGCAAAAAGAGTGGAGCGGGGTCAATTTACCGCCTCCACAAGCAAAATGATGATGGTATTTGTTAAGTGCTTACTATGTGCAGAGCACTGTTCTAAGCACTTGGGTAGATACAGGGTAATCAGGTTGCCCCACGTGAGGCTCACAGTTAATCCCCATTTTACAGGTGAGGTAACTGAGGCACAGAGAAGTTAAATGACTTACCCACAGTCACACAGCTGACAAGTGGCAGATCTGGGGTTCAAACCCATGACCTCTGACTCCCAAGCCCGTGCTCTTTCCACTGAGCGACGGATATTTCAACCTCGCTCTTCACCATCAGATGCATAGTATTCATTCAATAGTATTTATTGAGCTCTTACTATGTGCAGAGCACTGTACTAAGCGCTTGGAATGAACAAGTCGGCAACAGATAGAGACAGTCCCTGCCGTTTGACGGGCTTACAGTCTAATCGAAAAAGAGTCACATGAACCACACGGTGCAGCTCGGCTACCCCCTGAATATGACTTTGCTGGTTTGGAAACAGAGCTAAAATAAACCAGGGATATTATTTATATGTTGTCCCCTCTTGATGATGATGTTGGTATTTGTTAAGCGCTTATTATGTGCAGAGCACTGCTCTAAGCGCTGGGGGAGATACAGGGTAATCAGCTTGTCCCACGTGAGGCTCACAGTTAATCCCCATTTGACAGATGAGGGAACTGAGGCACAGAGAAGTTAAGTGACTTACCCACAGTCACACAGCTGACAAGGGGCAGATCTGGGATTCGAATCTACAACCTCCGACTCCCAAGTCCGGGCTCTTTCCACTGAGCTATCTTTTCACCAATGGGACTTGTAAAAATAATGGTGCAGACGGGATTACTAAATGGTGAGCTGATGTGGGGGACATCCAGATTTCTCCAGCGGAGGGCTTTAAGGGTCCCTCCAACACAGGTGATGGGACCCAACTGGAAGACAAACTGCGGCAGTCAGAGCTATTTGGCACATTGCAATCAAGACTGCAGGGGCTCTTTTAAAGCAGATGCTTCAAGGAGATTGGAAGCCAAAGAAGCAAAACCAAAACAGTGTATGAGTACCAGCGTGGCTCAGTGGAAAGAGACCAGGCTTGGGAGTCAGAGATCATGGGTTCGAATTCCCGCTCTGCCACTGGTCAGCTATGTGATTGTGGGCAAGTCACTTCACTTCTCTGTGCCTCAGTGACCTCATCTGTCAAATGGGGATTAACTGTGAGCCTCATGTGGGACTACCTGATGACCCTGTATCTACCCCAGTGCTTAGAACAGTGCTCTGCACATAGTAAGCGCTTAACAAATACCAACATTATTATTAGTATTGCCACAAATCACAATCATTATAGGTGCTTGGAGCTGTTACGACTGTCTCCGTGAATCAGACATAGTCATAGGGACACAGGCCTGGGAGTCGGAGGACTTGGGTTAAAATCCCGGCTCCCCCACTTGTCTGTTGTTTGACCTGGGGCAAGTCATTTAACTTTTCTGTGCCTCGTTTCCCTTATTTTGCCAAGTTTGGATTCAATATCTGTGAGTCCCATGTGAGATCTGATTGTCTTGCATCAACACCGGTGGTTAGTTCAGTTAGTACATAGTAAACCCTTAACAAATGCCACTGTTTATATTATAACACGACACAAACGAATACACAAAATAAAAATGAAATCAGTAAGGGGCTGTAGCTAGACATAGTGGCATTTCAGACTCCCTGTGACTCAGGGTCTAAGGCACACCACAGTCACAAAAATCACTCTGAAAGCCACCGGTCTTCTCGGTGTTTCGTGGAGGATTCGTGTTGTGGGTGTTGTTCTCTTTCCCTCTAGGGCGGTGGATGGCTGGATGGGATGGAGTCTCTGCCATGGTGAGAGGAGAGCTGCCAGTTTTTAGGGATGTAATGTGGCTGGCTGTCCAGGCGAGGTGTTTGAGAGCTTGCCAGCAGCAGCTTTTATCCTCAGCCTCGCGTGTACAGGGAATGCCCGGAGCCGGTACCTTCAGTGGTGGGAGGAAAGGAAACAGCTACTATGGATTCTTTTCTTGGCTGTGGACAAACTGTAGAACACATGGGACACCTCTGTGTTGGAATTCAATGCAGCATGGCTCAGTGGAAAGAGCCCGGGCTTGGGAGTCAGAGGTCAAGGGTTCGAATCCCAGATCTGCCCCGTGTCAGCTGTGAGGCTGAGGGTAAGTCACTTCACTTCTCGATGCCTCAGTTCCCTCATCTGTAAAATGGGAATGAAGACTGTGAGCATAACGTGGGACAACCTGATTACCCTGTATCTACCCCAGTACTTAGAACAGTGCTCTGCACATAGCAAGCGCTTAACAAAGACCAACATTATTATTATTAATGTTGGTATTATTATTGCACCATAGCTTTGTGTGGCACCGCGGGGGTGAAAAGTGAAGCTCAGAGAGCACCCACAACTTCATCCCCCTAAATTTCAGTCCTGCAAAAAAGTCAGGATAGCGATGAAGCTGTCCGTGACTTTTCATTTAAATGCCCACATATGCTTTCTCTGGATCCTGCTGCTATTTCTCCAATCATATTTTCACTTAAGTAGTTCCAATATTATAAATATGTAACAGTCCATGTTTTGCTTTCAAAGAAGATACCAGGTTATATTTTTTGTAATTGAAAAAAATGACTTATAAGAAAAGATGTTACATTAAACCCACGCTAATTTTCTTATTCCTCCTTTTTTAATTCATTCCTTCATTTAGTTGTATTTATTGAGGGCAAACTGTGTGCAGAGCACTGTACTAAGCATTTGGGAAAGTATAATCATGTCTCTTACTAATAACAACTGCAGAAGGAGAGAGAGATCATGCATTATCTTCTTATTCTCTTGTCATCCCTTAAGCTCCGTTGGCTCATTTGGTAGAAAATATATAGGAAGGTACTCTGAGCTCATGCTATGCTCCCAATCAGACTGGATGGACGGGGACAAAAAACTACAGGTCTCAGTTGATCCAGATTAGCTGGGAGTTCAGCTAAAATGCCAGATCTCCAATTTCTTAGGCCATCTCTAAATCATTTAAACTATGTAGCCTTAGTCAAATTGTCCTAGTTATGGACCAACCAGGCCTGAATCCTATGCTTATCTCCAAAATAAGCCCACAGATGAGCAGGGCGTTTATCTATTCCCCATCATCTGACCTTTCCTGCTTTTCCTCTGCCATTATCAGTTGGGCCGCCAGAGCAAAGGGAGGGAGGTTAAGATGTTCAAGCTTCCCTGTAACTGACCACTGAAAATGGACTGGTGACCTGGTGATCCATCCTGCTTGTGTCCGTGTGCGTTCTTGTTGGGCAGGGTGGCTGGAAGGCGGGGAGCAGGTCTGCCTCTCGTAAAAAGAAATGGGAGGGACAGTAAAAACTTGAAATTTCATGAACTCAGATCTCCTCTAGGAAGCTCTGCGAGTTTCCCGAGAACAGTTAACATGTGGCTGGAACAGCCAGGTATGAAGAGCGCTGAAGCTCACCTTTCATTCATTCATTCATTCAATAGTATTTATTGAGCGCTTACTATGTGCAGAGCACTGTACTAAGCACTTGGAATGAACAAGTCGGCAACAGATAGAGACAGTCCCTGCCGTTTGACGGGCTTACAGTCTAATCGGGGGAGACAGACAGACAAGAACAATGGCATTAAATAGAGTCAAGGGGAAGAACATCTCGTAAAAACAATGCCAACTAAATAGAATAGAGGCGATGTACATTTCATTAACAAAATAAATAGGGTAATGAAAATATATACAGTTGAGCGGACGAGTACAGTGCTGAGGGGATGGGAAGGGAGAGGGGGAGGAGTAGAGTGAAATGGGGGAAAAGAGGGTTAAGCTGCAGAGAGGTGAAGGGGGGGTGGTAGAGGGAGTAGAGGGAGAAGAGGAGCTCAGTCTGGGAAGGCCTCTTGGAGGAGGTGAGTTTTAAGTAGGGTTTTGAAGAGGGGAAGAGAATCAGTTTGGTGGAGGTGAGGAGGGAGGGAGTTCCAGGACCGCGGGAGGACGTGGCCCAGGGGTTGACGGCTGGGTAGGCGAGACCAAGGGATGGTGAGGAGGTGGGCGGCAGAGGAGTGGAGCGTGCGGGGTGGGCGGTAGAAAGAGAGAAGGGAGGAGAGGTAGGAAGGGGCAAGGTGATGGAGAGCCTTGAAGCCTAGAGTGAGGAGTTTTTGTTTGGAGAGGAGGTTGATAGGCAACCACTGGAGTTGTTTAAGACAGGGAGTGACATGCCCATACCATTTCTGCAAGAAGATGAGCCGGGCAGCGGAGTGAAGAATAGACTGGAGCGGGGTGAGAGAGGAGGAAGGGAGGTCAGAGAGAAGGCTGACACAGTAGTCTAGCCGAGATATAACAAGAGCCCGTAGCAGTAAGATAGCCGTTTGGGTGGAGAGGAAAGGGCGGATCTTGACGATATTGTAAAGGTGAAACCGGCAGATCTTGGTAATGGATAGGATGTGTGGGGTGAACGAGAGAGACGAGTCAAGGCTGACACCGAGATCGCGGGCCTGAGAGACGGGAAGGATGGTCGTGCCATCCACAGTGATAGGGAAGTCTGGGAGAGGACCGGATTTGGTAGGGAAGATGAGGAGCTCAGTCTTGCTCATGTTGAGTTTTAGGTGGTGGGCCGACATCCAGGTGGAGACATCCTGGAGGCGGGAGGAGATGCGAGCCTGAAGTGGGGGGAGAGGACAGGGGCGGAGATGTAGATCTGCGTGTCATCTGCGTAGAGATGGTAGTCAAAGCCGTGAGAGCGAATGAGTTCACCGAGGGAGTGAGTGTAAATGGAGAACAGAAGAGGGCCAAGAACTGACCCTTGAGGAACTCCAACAGTTAAAGGATGGGAGGAGGAGGAGGCGCCAGCGAAGAAGACCGAGAATGATCGGCCAGAGAGGTAAGAGGAGAACCAGGAGAGGACAGAGTCCGTGAAGCCAAGGTGAGATAAGGTATGGAGGAGGAGGGGATGGTCGACAGTGTCAAAGGCAGCAGAGAGGTCAAGAAGGATTAGAACCTCCAAGTGACCTTTGTCCTAGGACTTCACCATCTTTCTAGAGCTGTTCTCCCCTGCTGTGAACTTTATGGCCAGCATGATCTTGAACCTGGAGGAGAGCTCAGTGCCCATGACTATGTGAGGTGAGCATTTTGGAGGAGAGCTGTCAACCTTCGAGTAGCTTGTCTCGCCAAATTTCAGTCTGGTAGCAACCAGCATGCAGCCTCCAGCTGATATAAGTTGGAGAGCACTGTAGACCAAACTACCATGGGCAGACTGTTGTGAGGAGCAGCGTGATGGGACCGGGAGTGTGAGGACCTGGGTTCTAGTGCCAGCTATCCCACTTGCCTGCTGTATGACCTCAAGCAAGTCATTTAACTTGTTTGTGCCTCAGTTCCCTCATCTTTAAAATGGGGATTAAGACTGTGAGTCCCATGTGGGACAGGGAATGTGTCCAACCTGCGAATCTGGCATCTACCCCAGCACTTAGAAGAGTGCCTGGCATCTAATAAGCACTTACAATTATTTTTATCATTATTATTATTTATAATAATCCTATTTCTGCCTCTCACACGGTAAACATGGTGTCACCTCATCTCTTTCATTCATTCAGTTGTATTTATTGAGTGCCTACTGTGTGCAGAGGGCTGCACCAAGTACTTGGGAGCGTACAATATAATAATTAACCAGAACATTCCCCATCCAAAACGAGATTACATTCTAAGGGGGAAATAGATATTAATATAAATAAATAAATTATAGATAAGTACACAAGTGTTGTGGGGCTGGGAGGGGAGATGAATGAAGGGAGAAAGTCAGGTATCGCGGAAGGGAGAGGGAGAAGAAGAAAGGAGGGCTTACTCAAGGAAGGCCTCTTAGAGATGTGCCATGGAGAAGTGGGACAGAGTAATTGTCGGATTTGAGGAGGGAGGGCAACCCAGGCCGGGGGCAGGACTTGAGCGAGAGGTTGGCGGTGAATTGAAACATGCGGGCTTGGTTTTAGTAGGAGAAAAGTGAGGTGAGTAGGAGGGGGTAAGGTGGTTGGTTCATTCATTCCAGACCAGTGAAAGGAGAAAGGGGTCTGATGGATAATCTCTCCTACCCACAACCAGACATTCTCCTGGTAGTTGAGGGAAGGATCACTTGGAGAGAAGAGAAGGTTAGTGTGGTTCAACTCTCTCAACCAGGAAGTGCTGTTTGATTATGGTATTTGTGACCTGGAGATAAGCCCACAGGGCTAAAATCATGTACCGTCTCTAGTCTAGCTCAAAATCTGATTAAAGATGTTTTCCTTGCCCTAATAGCTTTTATGTTTGGAAATATTAGAAATCGAGTCACAGAGGAAACCACGCTGATGTTCCTCACCTCTAAACTCAAAACAAGACACCAGGCTTCGCACATTGCTCCACAGTGGTCAATTCAGAGAAGGGAGTTTGGGTTTGGATGCCCAGATGTTTCCCCCAGACCTCAGTAAATATCAACCCCAAATCAGTTTTATTCTCTGAAAGTGATACTTGTTTGACTAAACCTCTACCAAGGACATGGTGGGTGTTAGATAGTTTATCGAAGAGCACTCTCAAATATACACCGGTATTAAAATGATCCTAGATCCTTGAATTTCAGCTAACAAAACTTCAGATGCAAATGTAAACTACACAATAGTAGGGATGGTACAGCTTTAGTCATCACCCTAAAAGCCAAATTTCTGGAGACAAAGAAAAATATAACCTTCATTCTTCTTTCTAGTCTGAGATTTTCTTATTTTACAATAATCATTGCAAAACGGAGCTACGAAACACCTTCCCTCTGTCGTCAGAATTTACTCACCCTGCAGTCTCTGTTTTAGCTCTTTTTGCACGTAAAGGGCAGGACAACGGCATATTGATTGATTTCTAAAGTGTTTCCATTGCCCGGACACATACATGACTAAATCAAACAAGCAATAATACGAGCATGTGCCTTCCCGAATTCACGACCCTCACAATTTCAGTGGTCAAACAAAGGTGGCTTGCATCATATCCTGAAGGGCAATAGGGTCAGCCATAGACAACTTAAAAGAGTATTTAGACTCTACTGGGGGGAAAGCAGCTGACTCTGGCAACCGAAAATTCAAACATAATGAGTAACAAAATATTCCCATAGAGGGGCAAACTTTAGGGTAAGTTGTATTCAAGTTGCATAAATTAAAATTGTACTAAAGCATAAACCAGCTGATCCCTCTGCCCCTCTCTTCAGCAACAGGGATCCCTCCAAAATGACCCAAAGATTTCTAGAGTTTACCGAACCAGAATTCCAGGTGACCCAAATGTACCCTGATCCCACTTGCTATCCGACATCTCCAAATTCTCAGGAAGCTTGTTGATTTTTCTGCCAAAGAGGAAGAGGAACTTGATTTTTTTTTAAATATAAAGTTAGACACCTCAATCCAAATGACTCGATACTTTCTCGAAATGCCTGTGAGGCAGTCATTGAGTATTTATTAACTGTTAATATGCTATGAGCAGAGCAAGGTATACCAGTCTTTGGAGAATAACAAAAACAATGTCACAGGTATTTGCTGAGCACTTAATGTGTGCAAAGCACTGCACTAAATGCTTGGGAGATTGCCATATAACAGAATCAGTAGACTCCTTCCCTGCCAACACAGCATTTACAGGTCTGTGGGGGAAAACAAAAGAAGTAAAAGACGGGATCTCTGCTCTGATGGGGAGGGGATGGGACTGAAGCAGAAAGAGCTCTCTGTCAGTCAGAAACTCTTGCTGCTGTCAGGGTTCCTGGAGTAGGGTCAGAAGAGAACTGCTTAAAGGTGGCTCCAAAAATATTGGGCCTGTTGGGGCAATTCCCTCTAAAGTTAGGTAACATTCAGATTTTCCTGGTGAAGATTTTTTAGCGAGAAAAGGATAGGTCATTCTCACTGACTCACCATCTTTAATAAGCAAATATGAAAACATATATATATATATATATATATTTCTACATACAGTAATAATAATGTTGGTATTTGTTAAGCACTTACTATGTGCTGAACACCGTTCTAAGTGCTGGGGTAGATACAGGATAATCAGGTTGTCCCACGTGAGGCTCACAATCTTCATCCCCATTTTACAGATGAGGTAACTGAGGCACTGAGAAGTTAAGTGACTTGCCCACGTCACACAGCTGCCAAATGGCAGAGCGGGGATTCAAACCCATGACTTCGGACTCCCAAGCTGGTGCTCTTTCCACTGAGCATTTTGGCATTACCCCAGTGCTAAAATTGCTCACATTCTAAAGGACAAGAAACATGAAACATTTGACACCTCAAAGTGATAAAGTCAGATTGTAACAATTAAGCAAATATTGATGAGGCCCGTAGTTACTTCAGAGCCTTACCTATCCTAAACCTTTCTGAGCAGTGCCTTACACAAACCGATGTATCCCCAGATGGAGTTAGAAAGACTCTGGTATTGGACTGGCACTGGCCTGCAATTATTACTGTGCCTGGCATATCCAGAGAAGTCAATCTCTGCCGTTAACTCCATTGTCCTGCTGAACAGCAGCCTGCCCCATCTCTGGTTTCCGGTAGCCAAAGAAACACAGCATACCGAACTTCCAGAGAGTCTCCCACTCAAATGTTAGCCGAGCCTAAGCCGTTAGCTCAAAGACTTGATGAGAACAGGCGTTGGGAAATTCATTTAAACGCTACCCTGGCCTCCAAAATCATC
Source organism: Ornithorhynchus anatinus (assembly GCF_004115215.2). Taxonomy (NCBI): domain Eukaryota; kingdom Metazoa; phylum Chordata; class Mammalia; order Monotremata; family Ornithorhynchidae; genus Ornithorhynchus; species Ornithorhynchus anatinus. Next base: position 17,904,286 of record NC_041731.1, on the reverse strand, counting down.
AGTAGAAAGGGTCTGATCCAGGCTCCATTGAAAGAGCCAGAGCCATGTTTCAAGAGCATTCTGGAGCCCGGGGATGAGTGATAAAATAATCAGGAGGCCAGCAGTTCTTCACATCATTCAGACCTTATCTCTCAGCAGAACACATGGCTATTCCTGCAGGGGCTTGTCAAATTTTTACTCTTTGATAATTGTTGACTACCACCTAAGAGGGAGACAGGGAACTGGGGTCGGGGGTCGGGGGGGGGTCCTTATGGTCCACAGAGCACAGAACTAAGTGCTTGGGAGAGTGCAATACATCAAAATTGGTAAATGCGGATGTTTTCTCACAAGGAGCGTCACTGAAAATGAGCGGAATGTTTCCAAATCTCAGGTTCAGCATTCTGTAGAAGAGCGATCTGGGGCTACCTCTTTAGGTCCAGTTCACATCCTCCACTCCCCACCAATCTGTCTTTCCCTCTCCCTGAGTAGAAAAAGGACATATTGTTGCCACAGACTTTCTCTTCTTCTTCTCTGGCCACTTACGCTGCGTCATGTTCATTTTTCCTCTGGCCCCAGGAAGGGGAGCCAAAACCCTTTCAAGGTAAAGAATCTAGACCCGTGACTACAAAGAGAGTGAAGTTGGAGTGAGACAGAGGAGTCCATTCCTATTGTTTTTGGCCATACAGCATTTAGAAACTGACGGGGGGTGAAATTGGTTATTCAGGGAACTGTAATGAAATGAATTTAAAACCAAACCGGAAAAAAAAAAACCACGCAGAATCGGCTGCGTTAGCAGTCAGCTCTAAAATCTGGTAGGGAACATTTTAGCCAGAGCAGCCTCATGAAGTATTGGGAGTCACCAGTTCTTACCAACTTAATAAACCTCGGGGACCTGGCTCTGTGGAGCTCTAAGTACCCTCAAAGCCAGGGACTGGTAGCCTCAAGCAAACCAAGGCCAGGAACAATGAATCCCTGTAGAAGTAGGGAGGCTATTTCCTACTCCAAGTATGTCAATGAAATTTATTCATTTCGAGGCCAGGAGAATTTCAAGGGAAGGAAAAAAAACAAGCCAAGGAGGAAAAGTCGAGACCGATTTTATAAACCACCTCCAGTTTGCTCGGGCAGCTTGGGAGGGAGGTAAAAACAAAAGTATTTTGTACCATTGACTCAGGAGGGAGAAGAGAGAGAAAAAAACAGAGGGGAGGGCCCATCCAATCTGCCAATGAAACCTGATGTTCCCCATCCCCTCACTCAGCTAATAGTTAACAGGAAGTTAAAGATTGACAGCTGAAATTTGGTATAAATCGCTCAACTCGGCACCCCAGATCCAGTTATCTTCTGCGTTGAGCTTTTGAACGGAAGAAGCTTTGCCTAGATTGGGCCTGCTCGTCTCTGTAATGCCCGCAGTGCCGACTCTCTGTTGCTCTCAGCGCTCCTGTTCCGCTGGCCGGCTCTTCCTGCTGCTGCTGTTCAGCACCCTCCTTGCCAGCTCCATCTCCAAGCCCATCAGATGTGCCCCTTGTACAGCCGAGAAGATGGCCCTGTGCCCGTCTGTGACGGCTAGCTGCCTGGAAACCGCCCGCCAGCCTGGCTGTGGCTGCTGCCAGACGTGTGCCCTGCAACTGGGAAGTTCGTGCGGCGTCTACACAGCGCGGTGCGGCAAGGGTCTAAAATGCCAGGCACGGCAGGACGAGTCCCGGCCAATTGCCGCGCTCCTCCAGGGGAGAGGAACCTGCGTAGAAGGTCAAGGAGACGGGTTGTGGAGCGCAGAAGCTTTCGGTAAACCTAGGCCTCCTCTCTGCCATTGTCCACTCCCTTCCCGGAATTTGCCCCATCGAGTCCTTCTCGATGCCATAGGTGAAGGCTTCTCAGGGGATGCTGGGGTTTTGACTGGGGAGTCAATCGGTTGGTGGTGTTTACTGGGTGCTGTCTATGTGCAGAGCATTTTATGAAGCGTCTGGGAGAGTTCGGTGCTATGAGCCGTGACCTAGGGTGGAAAATGGGGAAAGTGAAGCGGGGAAACTGGAAAAAAGATAAAGGGTAGGGTCCTGGCCTGGGATGGGAATACCGACTGCTGGATACGCACTGAATGCGTTTGGAATTTGCTTTGTAATATATGTTTTGTGGTTACACTCCGTGCTCAATCGATGTTTATAGTACATAATGTTAGCGTTTAGGCTAAAAATCTTTCTCCCATTCATGTACTATATAAAAACAATGATTGGTATTTATGTTGTACCTTTCTTTCAAAGAACTTCACAATTGTGGCTTCACGGGTTCAAGCAGTCATTTATTTGTAGTGGGAAGCTAAGGAAGTACCACATCCTCTCCCCTCACTTAGAAGCGCCCTAGCCGGGGCTGATTCACATCCTGTGTAATTCTTAGAGAAAACCTTTAGTTACCTCGGAGGGGAATCTGAGCCCTGGCTTTTACAATGAATTCTGAATTCAGGACATACTTCCAGGGATGGGACCGGTGGTTCAGTGGAGTCTGAGGACGGATTCTATGGTTTCTGGAGTGAGTAAAACGGTCTCTGGATTTTAAGTGCTCAACCAACCAAACCAAATTAGTTCACTCTGAATCGCATGAGAAAGAAAAATGCTCTAAATGGTAATCTGGGTGTTTTGCTCTAGGGATTCTACTATTGACCCCCGTCCAGTTAAGGTCATCTTTTGCTGTTTGGAGTTCGTGCTTCAGAATCCCTTCCTTACCCCCTTCTCTCTTCCCTGGAATTTCACAGATGAATCACTCATTTAAGGAAAGTGGGTATTGGTTAGCCCAGATGAAGTTTAGTTGCCATTTCATTTGCTAAAATGCCAGTTCATATTCAAAAACACTTTTCCTTAATCCCAAGGGCCTTTTCATGATTTCTTTTCACTGTCTTAACTTTCTGAATTGCCACTAAAGAGTTACTGAGCTAGGAGAATGAAAACTCAACATTTAAGTTGAAAGCTACAATTTCAAGAACCAGCTGAGTTTCAAATTTGTTCCAGTTCTTTTTGCTAAAATTCCTTACCTTTAAATTAAATGACATTCTTCAAATTCTGGCATCCGTTGCCGATTATATCTACATAATAGGAAACATAAAAAAAGTTTATTAAAATCTAACCTATATTTTTGTTCTTTCCCTACCTCCCCACATCAGCATTTTCAGCATGTAAATAACCTAGCCAGCCCAATAATACCCCTTATCACGATGATAAGGACATTTGCAAAGATCCTCAAAGAATAGTGATGGCTAATCCGTCATCACACTAGAGCTAGATTTAAAGATTCAGTAATTACTAATATTACTATTTGAATTTATCTAAAACTTTTATTTCTCCAAAGAACTTTTGGAACAGGTATCTCATTTTATCCTTAAACTATCCCTTTGAGGTAAGGCGAAGTGGGCGTTATCATCCCCATTTTCCAGATGAGGAAACTGTGCACCGAGAGAATAAATCCTCTGGGGTAGATTAGTGGCAGAACTAGGACTGGAACTCAGATTTGTGGACTCCCCAAATCCCACAACCAAAATCTAACATCCATGGAGTCTGCTATGCTTACAGCAGAGGCCTCCTTTTCTAAGACTCAAATAGAGCCCAAGAGGGCAGCTAGAGCCCGGACAACTGGTCAATATATATTCAGGGAGTCATTCTTTAAATTCTTTCTTTTTCAACGGTCTTTGTTTCACGTTTGTGTTCGCATTTGTTGTCCAATCGTACTTTCCAAGCGCTTAGTCCAGTGTTCTGCACACAGTAAGCTCTCAATAAGTATGATTAAATAAATGTATGAATGAATTTACGGTGCCTGGAAGGTCATATATGGGGAAGAAATCATTCAAAACATTAATGTCTGTCTAAATATACTATAAAGGAAAAAAATAGTCTAAATCCCCTTATCTCCTTTGTAACTGATTGAAATTGTTCCTTTTACTAATAGGGGTTGCTTCAATTTACAGTAGTAAACATTAAATTGGCTATTAGGTTTTTCAGAGTATTTAACATCCAACATAATCAAAGTACACATTAAATTGGCTATTAGGTTTTTCAGAATACTTAATATACAACATAATCAATAAATCTCCAGGGGAGATCAGGAATAATGACATTTGTCTTGAGAAACTTATTCTTGGGCCTTAATGAATGACATACTTTTCTTAATGCTTTCTTGAATTTAAAAAAAAGTTGACTTACAAAATCAAATTCCCCAAAAGCAGCGTTCTATTCAGCTAGCCACATTTTTGGTCAGTCCTAAAAATGATCTTTCCCAATAGGAGCTTAATCTTTCAGGCCAATTATTTGAATAGGTCAAACAAGTCCTGAGCATTGGTTTGCGCTTTCTGTGCATTTCTTTGTAAACAAATCTTATCAGCAAAGAGTAAACTTGCTCATGTATTGCTTTTGATGTCCTACTACCTCAGCCTCAAGGAAGCAGTTAGGAGTTTCTGTTCTTTTTGTTTTAGTTTTGGTCAGAAATGTTGTATTAATTCTACTTATTGCCCTTCATTGTGCTTATGAAAGAATTCCACTCGATGAAACGAAAAATTAAATATGTATTTTTTCACCATCATATGTGTTATACTATAGCTTTGGAGATAAAGTTACTCTTTGATGGTTTCTCATTTTATTGTAAATCCCATCGTATTCTACATTGGCATAGGCATATGTTTGTCTCCCAAAGATAGCCAGTGAATGCAGCTCTCTCTTCCAGAGCAAAGCCTTAATAGGATGAACAGAAAGAACGGATATCACAAAAACACATCCTTAGGCCCATAAAAGTCCTGGTAATTCATTATTCTATTTCCTCCCTCCAAATTTCTCCACCCCAGACAGGGTATACCCCAAGCTTCCACCTGGAACTGAGTCACAGCTGTAGGATGATTGGGTCAAAGGGGTCTTTCTTGTCACCCCAAAACATGACAGCAAACATGAGCTCCAGCTCCTGAAAGAGCCCATCAGAAATCACATGGTGCTTGGGGAGAATCTTATGTGCAGGTACCCCAACCCTTATCCCACCTCGAGCCCCACGTATTTTGAGGGACGCCCACGGACAGGGAAGAGGTTGGGGTGTGTGTCCACAGAGTTTTCCCAAAGTGTTTGCTCATTCAGATATTCTCCTCCAGGAGCTGCAGGTCCCCGTCCCCGCCCATTAGTCATCAGTGCCAATGCATAGAGAGAAGAGGCAATTCCCTCATCCAGGCCTGTGTATTGGCTCCTCAGGTAGATGGGTAAACAGGTGGATGCGTTCTGGCGATCCATCGATTTTTCCTTTAGACCTCAGTGAGTTTTATAATGTTCCCATCTGGAACCAAAATAACTTAGCAACTAGCGCTCAGGCGGGACCAAATCTAAGCATAACTGAAGACGCGTCTCTGCAGAGCCAACCTCTTTGAAAGCAAATGGAACAGACCCAAGCATTTTCAATCCACTCCTTTTGAGAAAGGGCTAGTGTGAATGGTTTTTCTTCAGATAGCAGCGGTTAAGGTGGACGCATCGATCATCAAAGTCCAAACGATTTTACTCTTTTCTGCAGAAGCAAGTGATTTTGAGGATCCCGAAAATGTGACGCCTGAAAGTGCTGAAATGACACAGGAGCAACTGCTGGCTAACTACCAACTGGCTTTTCCCAGTGGACATGACAAACCTGCTCTCTGGAATGCCATCAGTTTTTATGAAAGCATGAGAGCAGATAGAAATAGTGGCATAGGCAAAAAAGAGGTAAAGTCCTAAAGAAAATGCATTTATGTTTGATGTGCCAATTAAGATGGAGTTTTTACTGCCTGTGGGTTTTGTTCAAAGTTCAAAAGGTACATTTCCTGTCACTTGGAAAAATTTAAGTTGGCTGGAAAAATTGGCTCTAAGCACACAGCATGAGACAAGGCAGAGAAGTAGCACCCAGTTTTGAATCTGTTCTCTTAAACTACGGGACAAGAATTTCTGGAAGAAGGAGAGCATTTTTTCATCTAAATTCTCTGAAAATCAGGATGGAAAGACTGAAAGAAATGTAGAAAAATGACGTGGCCTGAAAAAATGCAATAAAATCAACTTTTTGATGGACTGCACTGTTCGGTAAAGATCCCAGGGCATTTTTAAAAATAGAATCGCCACTTGAGGGCACCAAAGAATAGAAATTGGAATCATTTATCTGAAGCAGTTTCACAAAAGTAAATTCCACTTTTTATCTTAGATTTCCTTAATGAAATCCCATTCTGTTTTTTTTTTATTTTTTTAATTTTTTTTTTCAAGCAGCATGGCTTAGTGGCAGGAGGACGGGATTGGGAGTCAGAGGACGTGGGTTACAACCCATCTCCGCCACTCCTCAGCTGGGTGACCTTGGACAACTCACTTCACTTCTCTGGGCCTCAGTTCCTTCATATGTAAAATGGGGGTTAAAAGTGTGAGCCCCAGGTGGGACAACCTGGTTAACTTGTCTCCCCCACAGAGCTTAGAACAATGCTTGCCACATAGTAAGTGCTTAACAAATGCCACTATTATTATATCTTTTAAGCAGTGTGGCTTAGTGGCAAGAGGACGGGCTTGGGAGTCAGAGGACGTGGGTTCTAATCCCACCTCCGCCACTTGTCTGCTGTGTAACCTTGGGCAAGCCACTTCACTTCTCTGTGCCTCAGTTACCTCATATGTAAAATGGGGATTAAGACTGTGAGCCCCACGTGGGGCAACCCGATTACCTTGTTTCTACCCCAGCACTTAGAACAGCGCTTGGCACATAGTAAGCGCTTAAATACCATGATTATTATTTTTTATATTATTTTTAATTTTAGATTCTCCATTTATATAGCTGAGCACTTTGCTTTTCAGTGGGTCAGTCAACAAGTATTTGTTGTTTTTCTGTCTGGGTGTCACTCCTGGGTGTATAAAGAGGAAGGAATAATTTTCCTTTTGCAAAAGTATCTGCAGTAGGGGAAGGAAATCCTGTTAACACTACTCAACTAGAATAAAGTAGAAAGATAAAATGGGAAGTTAGCAACCACTTTCTTGCTTAGGAACATGATTGTATTTTTAGAACTGAAATACAGAATTCATTCAATCGTATTTATTGAACACTTACCATGTGCAGAGCACTGTACTAATTTAATATCTTTAGTTAATGACTTTGATTATTTACTTGTGATAAGACTTGTTGATGTGTCCTGGTTCTTCATTTATTTAGTGTATCTCCTGCTTTGTGGTTCTTTTAGAATCCATGTCAAACGGAACTCCAGAAAACCCTTGACAGATTAAGTGTAATTTATCAGAGGCCCGAAGGGGAGATCTCCAAGTTTTATTTGCCCAATTGCAGCAAGAATGGGTTTTATCACAGCAAACAGGTAGGTGGTTTTCTCCTAAGCACTTCTTTGGGGCTGCTGGGCCAGGCCATTGCAATGACCCCACCTTTATGTAAAATTGGATGTAGTTGAAATACATGCTGTAAATTAAATACATGCTTTCAGATGACATACCTCTGAAAGTAAAACCCCAAATCCACCGACACCACCCACCCCTGGAATTTGTTACACATTAAGGGATAATTATATTGTATTTAAAGCACATATAAGCGCAGCCTCTGATACCTGTAGGTTGCAATCCTCTATTTCCTTCTCCATTCTTCTCTTCACAAGCCATTAATTCACCACCTGTCTACTTGACCCCCCTTTCTTATGGCCTTTGGTTTCTCTGCCAACTCACCTTAAGACTCTCTTCACCCCCTGCTCCCCAACTCTTTTTCTTTGTCCTCTTAAGCTATCCTAACGCTACCTTGCTCTCCATTTTCCCACCTCCAGCTTCTCACTCATACTTTTCCCCCGGTTCAAAGCCTCTTCTTCCCCATAGCTGAGAGCCCACGATTCTGTCTGCAATGAAAGACGTCCTAAAAACACGACTGAAATTTATTTATTTATTCATTAATGATATTAGTCAAGCACTTGCTAAGCCCTAAGTACTAAACACTGGGGTTCGATACAAGCTAATCAGATTGGACACATTCCCTGTCCCATCTGAGGCTCACAAGCTTAATCCCCCTTTTTACAAATGAGGAGACTGAGGCATAGAGAAGTCAAGTGACTTGCCTAAGGTCACACAGCAGACCTGTCATGGAGCCAGGTTTTAAATCCAGGTCCTCTGTTTCCCAGGCCTGCTCTTCCCACTAAGACATGCTGCTTCTCTTTTAAGGTTTGTTGCCCTGTCCAGACTGTTCCTCTTGGACAGGGATCGTATCTACCAACTTTCCCCAGCACTTAGTACAGTGTTCTGCACACAGCGAGTGCTCACTAAATGCCACAGGTTGATTAATGGATTGGTAATCGATAGGGAATATCACATCATGACAGTGAGGTGATAAAATGGAAATTCATATTCACCCGGAGCAAGGTACTCGATGGTTTAAGCCAAAATTTCTTCAGTTGATTTTTATCAGAAGAAATATGTGGCTATCTCCTTGGAGTGGTCATAAATGTCACCTGAGCAACAATATATTCAAAAAAATTCCATGTGTCAAAAGGGTGAAGATGAAGATATAAGGAGAAAGCCTCCATTGTATTCACAGCTAAACTAGTGCAGTACTATCTGAATCAAGCAAGCCAATTTCTCTCTTGAGATTTTCTGGGACCATGAGTCCCCTCCCAAAGGAGGCCGTGGGGATCGGGTGGGCTCCTGAATTTCTCTGCTTGAACCATACTTAGATCTGATGAGAGAAGCAAATGCTCCCTTAGGTCGTCAAATATCAAGTGGTCAGTTTTATCTCAGTGGGTACCCACGAGTGTTTGGTCAGAGGAGGGTCTGAAACGAACACCAGTAAACCGTGGAAACGCAAATTTGAGTTCCACATGTCAAGTCAAAATGAGGACAGAGTGGAGGCAAACCTCCACTCCCAGACAAATCCAAAAAATCTTCCCCTTCCCGGAATCTCCAGCATCTATGCTCTAATCCCAGAGGGAGGAACTGATGTGATAGCCTCACTGAGCAAGGTTTCAACAATTAATTCCTGAAAATGCAGCCATGAAAATCAACTGACCTAATCTCTCAAAGTCCCTGATAAGAAAGATGAAGGAGTCACAGAACACATTTTGCTGTTTTGACGATACCTGACTTTTGAGCTAGGCTGATTTGGATTTCCAAAATGTTCAAGGCTTTCAGTTTTTAGGTAGCTCCTCTTCAGTTACTTTTAACTTCCCCATCAGTCCCTGGACCTCAGGGATGCCTCTCAGTGGTTCGTAGCAGAGAGCTAAAATGTCTAAGTTGCTAAATTCCTCTTCTGAACTCTCATTTATTTATACGGGCAGTCTGAAAATGCCAGTAAATCCAATAAGGGTTTGGAGAAATTCAAGGAAGAACGCATCACATGCTTCCTCCAAGCCACTGTTGGGGTCAGAATACTGAGCCGACTCTGGATCGGACACAGGAATGCTGCCGATTGCTTGCATTGAGTTTTTCCAAATCTTTCTCTTCTCATTTAGTGTGAAACTTCACTGGATGGGGAACCTGTTCTATGTTGGTGTGTCAATCCGTTAAATGGCAAGAGGATTCCTGGATCACCAGACGTTATAGGAGATCCTAAATGTCGTCAGTATTTCAATGTGCAAAACTGAAAGCAGAAACCCTGTAAAATATTTACTGTCATATAGGTCTTATGATGATACATACACTATTTATATATTCAATTCCTATATTATATATATATATGTATAGAAACTCTTTTTGTACTCCTGGTATGATATACTATCGGTTTATTTATTTCTTAGTAAATTTATTTTTTCTAGACAGTTACTTGTGTATTGGTTAATTTATGTATCACGGAACACTTGGCAACACTGCAAATAATTGCACTGTGGATCTGGAAGATATTGGCCTGCTTCTGTTTTGAAAGAACTAGGAGATGAAAACATCATCCAGAACAACACAAAATCCCACTGGCTGTTAAAATGACATTTCTCCCATTCTTGCCTCCAAGCTTTCTGTCGCTTCCTCCACCCCTTCGACACCCTGGCAGTAGTCAAGAGTTTGCCAGTTTCTGCTATTCTGCGGTGGGCAGAATAACTGCTGGCAGGGACCTGGGCAAGTCAGAGAAGGCACATTCTCTGGCTGGAAGAGGGTCTAGTGGGTCCCATTTTCTCCCATTTGTGCCCTGGTGATGCCAGGGCCATCCCCAATAGCTTTACCCTGTGGAGAGGGAAGGAAGAGAAGGATTCTCTCTGCTCTGCAAAACTAACAGCATCTTCCCCCTTGACCCACTCCACCTCCACACCCAGCAGGAACACAGCCTTCTCTGGCTCTTTGGTGAAGTGTCCAGGTATTTTACGCCTTTAATCGGTAGGCATGCTAGTAGATGTGATGTCTTGTAGATTTTCGATCGTGTGAATACCCTGTCATTCGTATTTGAAATGAAAGCAGTATACTCATCATCAGAACACAAATTGTATTGCAGAGCACCATCCTAGACACTTGGAAATATAGAAATATAGGAGATGGTCTCTGCCCTCAGATAGATCACCATCATACCTATTTGCATGGAAATCTGCTGCTGAGTGAAAATTCTCAACTTGGATTGAATGGGAAAACTTTGACAAGAGAATGTAGGCAAACACATGCCCTGGCTATAAAGTTCAAACTGTTATTTGTACTTAACAGCCTTATTTGGAATAAACCATTTATGTTTAAATCGTGTTGGACTCTTTATTGTAAGTTTTTTAAACTTTGTATCAGTTTTTTTTCAAGCTTATCTTCCCTCTTGGGTCCTCCCATCCCCAACTGCAATTTCCCCTGTCCTGCTACCATTTCTCAGAATAAGGGGTAGATTGGAGACTGCTTCTAAGAGTTATTTTGACATTTATTATTTGCTTACTGTCAGTCAATTCCTATGAGTCAATCTAACAATCACAATTAAACAAAAAAAGATAGGGCATAGTCCTTGTCTCACACAGGGCTCACGGTCTGAGGGAAGTAGATTGGACGATTTATCCCCGTTTTACAGAAAATACTTATTGTGGTATTTTTAAACCACTTACTATGGGCCAAGCTCTGTTCTTAGCTCTAGGGTAGATACAAGGTCATTGAAACAGAATCAGTCCCTGTCCCTTACGGGGCTCACCACCTACCCTCAAGCGGAGGGAGAGCGGGTATATAATCTCTATTTCTCAGTTAAGAAAGGCTTGTATACTCCGGCTAGGTTTCTGAGATCGGAGGCAGCTAAAGAAGGGTTAAGGAAACAGAGGTTTGAAGCTGCCTAACTAATCTCCAGGTCTGTGAAAAAGAAATGGTTTTCTAAGTGGGTCCTAGGAGAAAAATATGTTTGACCAACAGGTTATAAAGCAAGTTGTGTTAACACTAAATAAACTCCCAAATTGTCTCTCAGTCCTGTGCACTTTGTTGCTAGAAAAAATATACAATTTGCTCTTAGCCAATTGGTGGTATAAAACTAACTAAAGCAGCTGGGGCACCAGGCTCCACATTACCACATGCTGACAGACTAAGTGGCTTCCAGTTGAATGAAGATACATATCCCCAGTGGAGCTTAAAAAAAAAACCCTTCAGTGCTAATGACACTGCGCAGAATGAAGTTCACACATTTTGAAATGGGGCCTTTTTATAGGCCCCGGCCACCAAAACTCACCCCTTGAATATGCAGAAGGCAAAAAAGCCGTTAGGAGTGATTAGCACTAAAAGGGGTCATTTTTATAGTGGGCTAATTTATATTCTGTTGATATAAAATAAGTTATGATTTTGAAAAGCAAAATTGGCCTACAGCCTGCACCAAATAGCTCAAAGCATAAACATATCATTTAGAAACATTACATTTTGGCATCGGTTGCTCTGCACTTTTCATACTTTAAAAGTAATTTGTATGGCGAGTTCACAGAATCTCTACAGACCCATCCATGGTTACCCTGTTAAAGACTGAATTCACACAGTGGAAAACAAAAAACAACAACAACAACAAAAAAACAACACACACCAAAAAAAACAACCACCCCAAAGATTTCCCAGAAGAGTTGTAAAACCATTACTTAATTTTAGGGCTCAGTTCAGTAAAGAATTATGCTGTGTTAATGTTTCTATGGAATTTAGTCATAAAAAGTTCAGACTGTACTAAAAACTAATTAATTCCGTGGTTTTCTATTCATTGAAGCCTCTTTTCCCCTGCGCACAAATAGCTAACATTATGCTCCGAAGAGAGTACGTGCCAAAAAAAGGTGGAAAGGGATATTCTGAGCTCAGTAAGTCTATTAAAAAAGGAAACTTTCTCAAATAACCTGGAAGATAATAGACCTGTCTGCAGGCAATTTTAAGTTGTATTTGAATCATTTATGGACATTTCTATGCAACCATTTACTTCAGCTATAAAAAAAAATACTCCTCTTTTTAATCTGTCCTGAAGGACCAGAGTAACAACCGAAGTTGAATTATTTGGAACTCACATTTTCTTTGAAAAACATAGTCACAGCATTTCAGGAGTTTTAGACGTAACTCCTTTAATTAACATTTGATCATCATGGTCATCATCATAATAGCATTCGCTAAGTGCTTACTATGTGCCGAGCACTGTTCTAAGCGCTGAGATAGATACGAGGTAATCAGGCTGTCCCACACGGGGCTCACATTCTTAATCCCCATTTTACAGATGAGGTAAATGAGGCACAGAGAAATGAAGTGGCTTGCCCAAAGTCACACAGCTGACAAGTGGCGGAGGCGAATTAGAACCCCCCACCTCTGGCTCCCAAGATCTTGCTCCTACCACTAAACCTCCAGATGCTTTTAAAATCATTCAACTAAGAGCTATTAATCTTAGTTAAATAAGAAATAAACATTTTACTCCTTAAATTCATGCTTTTCCCCTATGTGTGTGTCTTTGTGACTTTTATCTTGCAGTCTCTCTTTTTTTATTGACATCTGCTAAGCAATTACTAAGTGCCACGCACTTTACTAAGCTCTGGGGTAGATACAAATGTACCAAGTTGGACACACCGGGCTCGCAGTCTTAATCCCCATTTTGCAGAAGAGGTGACTGAGGCACAGAGAAGTAAGTGGCTTGCCCAAAGTCACACAGCTGACAAGTGGCGGAGGCGGATTAGAACCCACCACCTCTGGCTCCCAAGCCCTTGCTCCTTCCACTAAGCCTCCAGATGCCGTAAAAATCATTCAACTAAGAGATATTCATCTTAGTTAAATAAGAAATAGACATTTTACTCCCTAAATTCATGCTTTTCCCCTCTGTGTGTGTCTTTCTGACTTATCTTGCAATCTCTCTCTCTTTTTTAATGGTATCTGCTAAGCAATTACTAAGTGTCCGGCACTTTACTAAGCTCTGTGGTAGACACAAATTTACCAGGTTGGACACATGGGGCTCGCAGTCCTAATCCCTATTTTGCAGAAGAGGTAACTGGGGCACAGAGAAGTTCAGTCACTTGCCCGAGGTCACACAGCAGACAAGTGGCAGGGATGGGATTAGAACCCGGGTCCTTCTGACTTCCACGCTCATGCTCTCTCTTTCTCTTCCTCTGGCTCTCTCCTTTTGCCCCCATACCTACAGGGATATAGAGCCCTCTTTAGAAATTTAATAAACTGAGGGCGGCTGACTTGTGGCTGCTTCTTTAGCTGCTAGGCCAGTGCGAGAGTCCTGAAGATCTGATCAAACGTCGCATTCACAAAGATGAGCTCCACTGTATTCGCAGTGCCTGGTGCTGATTTCAATTCTCTTTCTAATACTTACCCCTATAAAATATATACAGACCGAGAAAAAAAATCACTATCCACATGAGCAGGTATACACCAATTCCCTATTTTATATTTGCCATTAGAAGCCTCTATTTCTAGGCTAGCCACCTGAGGATGTGTGTCACTGATTTGACACCTCAGAAGTAATAGAACCATGTCACCTCATTTAAGTGACGTGGTTTTCATAACATGATGCTATACCATTCAATAGTATTTGTTTATTGAGCGCTTACTATGTGCAGAGCACTGTACTAAGCGCTTGGAATGAACAAGTCGGCAACAGATAGAGACAGTCCCTGCAGTTTGACGGGCTTACAGTCTAATCGGGGGAGACGGACAGACAAGAACAATGGCAATAAATAGAGTCAAGGGGAAGAACATCTCGTAAAAACAATGGCAACTAAATAGAATAGAGGCAATGTACATTTCATTAACAAAATAAATAGGATAATGAAAATATATACAGTTAAGCGGACGAGTACAGTGCTGAGGGGATGGGAAGGGAGAGGGGGAGGAGCAGAGGGAAAGGGGGGAAAAGAGGGTTTAGCTGTGGAGAGGTGAAGGGGGGGTGGTAGAGGGAGTAGAGGGAGAAGAGGAGCTCAGTCTGGGAAGGCCTCTTGGAGGAGGTGAGTTTTAAGTAGGGTTTTGAAGAGGGGAAGAGAATCAGTTTGGTGGAGGTGAGGAGGGAGGGTGTTCCAGGACCACGGGAGGACGTGGCCCAGGGGTCGACAGCGGGATAGGCGAGACCGAGGGACGGTGAGGAGGTGGGCGGCAGAGGAGCGGAGCGTGCGGGGTGGGCGGTAGAAAGAGAGAAGGGAGGAGAGGTAGGAAGGGGCAAGGTGATGTAGAACCTTGAAGCCTAGAGTGAGGAGTTTTTGTTTGGAGCGGAGGTTGATAGGCAACCACTGGAGTTGTTTAAGAAGGGGAGTGACATGCCCAGATCGTTTCTGCAGGAAGATGAGCCGGGTAGCGGAGTGAAGAATAGACTGGAGCGGGGCAAGAGAGGAGGAAGGGAGGTCAGAGAGAAGGCTGACACAGTAGTCTAGCCAGGATATAACGAGAGCCCGTTATACCATCATATGGAACGTCCGCCCAAGTCCACAGAAGCTAAAGTTTGTCGCCGAGGGCCTGCAACACCCCTTTCCCTTCCCAGGCCCTTAGAAAAATAGACGTCGCCTTCAAGATAGAGTGGGGTAGGCCGAGGGAGGCTGGCCAACTGAATTGAAAACATGGTAAATAAAGCCATCTGATATCCTAGCGGTCCTGGATGGGGGCAAGACTAGTTGAAAATCAGACTGATGGGTATAAAACAGGACAAACCATCACCCTATCTGGATGAATGATTGTCGTAAAGCTTGTCTGTTGGATTACAGACCGCTCAATTAATCAATCAAAGGTTTATTGTGCTGAGCACTGCGGTCAGCCTCGTACTAAGCACACACACACACAGGTGAAGTCAGTGGCTGAATCAGCAGGAGGAGAGGGTATATTTTGAGGGGGTAGAGTCATCTAACCTGGCACTGAGAGGAGAAGGTGTGGATCCCAGGACGAAGATCGTGGAGCCATGTCCCACTTGTTCTGATGCAGAACCTCCCCTGTGCATCATCTTGGAATCTGCATGTCTTCCTGCCTTCCCAATGTCTCGCACGCATCTTCCCATGTACATGGGTAACCTTCACTCTTCAAGTCCGCGAAGCCACAGCCCTCCCCGCAGGTAAGGATTTCTAAAGTTTCCCCTTCTTCCGGGAAATATTTTCCCTCGCTCTGATCATATCATCCTGTCACCCATTCTTAGCTCTCCTGTGTGGATCTGTTAATTGGATCTCTTCTGTCTACCAAAAGTCCATTCCACGCCACGGTAGTGGGATGAAACAGCTAGAGGACTACTATCTGGCATTATGCCACGCAGGGCAGAAGAATCTCCTATGGCAACTCACAGGATGGAAAAGCTTAGGAGGAATCCTTAACCAGCTGGATCATGTCGGAGGTGAAGACCTCAACCTACCAGGGTGACTGTGGCCCTTCTTTATTCTATGCTATGCTTCAGTCATTTGGCTTTGAATAGGTTCTGCAGGTGAAATTCTTACATGCAATTTGCAGTGGGCTGCATGTCTGCCCGACTCCTTGCTCGTTGTCTTCGACAGGAAAGCAGTTAGAGGTTCAATAATAATGTAATAATAATGTTGGTATTTGTTAAGTGCTTACTATGTGCAGAACACTGTTCTAAGCACTGGGGTAGATAAGAGTA
The DNA here is from genome assembly GCF_004115215.2 of Ornithorhynchus anatinus. Classification (NCBI taxonomy): domain Eukaryota; kingdom Metazoa; phylum Chordata; class Mammalia; order Monotremata; family Ornithorhynchidae; genus Ornithorhynchus; species Ornithorhynchus anatinus. The sequence goes on along the minus strand of NC_041731.1, from coordinate 17,888,368 downwards.
ATCAGGTTGTCCCCTGTGAGGCTCACAGTCCCAATCCTCATTTTCCAGATGAGGTCACTGAGGCCCAGAGAAGTGAAGTGACTTGCCCACAGTCACACAGCTGCCAAGTGGCAGAGCCAGCATTCGAACTCATGACCTCTGACTCCCAAGCCCGGACTCTTTCAGCTGAACCATGCTGAATATATGTGGAGCTAGGCAGACCACAAGAGCCATAGTCAATTCCCTTGGGTTTGTTCTTTTCCCAACGTATTTGTGATGGAGCCACGACTCACCTGTTTGTCATGGGCTATTCCTCTGTCATCACTCATCCTATTCTATTTATTCATTAAATAAATTTAATTTATTCCCCGGACTTTGAGGGTCATCTAGAGTCCTAGAGAGAATCATTCAAAAATCACTGCGTGCAGACGATGTCCCTACAAGCACATCTCCAAGAAGACCCTCAAAAATTGAAAGGGATCCCCATCGGACAGGGGATGTCCTCACCGGGGAGGGGAGAAGGAGAGAGGAAGGAAGAGGAAAGGGAATGAGGGAAATGCAGCCAGGCAGGATGCTTTCCCTTAGGAGCCAAGTGAGATGGAGGTCGGAGCTTGAGGGGGATAGCTCTGCTCAGTTTGGTTTGTCTTTCGGCCAGATGGGTGGGTTTCCCACGTGGAGCCCAGAGGTGGCATTAAACTCTGTGTTACCACAAATCTTACTGTTTTTCCCTTCGTGCGATTCTTACTAATGTCACGTTGGAGCTTCAAGTTAGCTTTTCCCCTGCATATCAGGGTCCAAACTGGAAACTGCGCACAAGCAATTCTCTTCAGAATTCAAAATCGCCTTCAAAATTGCTGCTAGACCCATGAAGATGTTCCCACAGGCTATTACTACTCATAATAATGATGGCATTTGTTAAGTGCTTACTATGTGCCGAGCACTGGTCTAAGCACTGGGGTAGATAGGTTATCGTGTTGTCCCACGTGGGGCTCCCGGTCTTAGTCCCCATTTTACAGATGAGGTAACTGAGGCACAGAGAAGTTAAGCGACTGGCCCAAAGTCACACAGGTGACAAGTGGTAGAGCTGAGAAGTCCTTTAAGCCACCCAACTGCATCTCAAAAAGTCCTCAGATAGGTTTTCAGCAAGTCACTTGACTTGCCACTTGTCAGCTGTGTGACTGTGGGCAAGTCACTTAACTTCTCTGTGCCTCACTTACCCCATCTGTAAAATGGGCATTTAGATTGTGAGCCTCACCTGGGACAACCTGATGACCCTGTATCTACCCCAGCGCTTAGAACAGTGCTCTGCACATAGTAAGTGCTTAACAAATACCAACATTGTTAATGTTGTTCTCCTTGCCTCTGTTTCCTCAGAGAGGACTTGGAGATGTAGCGTGGTAGTCGGGAGAGCCTGGGCCTGGGAGTCAGAAGGTCATGCGTTCAAATCCCGGCTCTGCCACTTGTCTGCTGGGTGACCTTGGGCAAGTCACTTTTAGAGAAGCAGCGTGGCTCAGTGGAAAGAGCCTGGGCGTGGGAGTCAGAGGTCATGGGTTCGAATCCCTGCTCTGCCCCTTGGCAGCTGTGTGACTATGGGTGAGTCATTTAACTTTTCTCTGGGCCTCAGTTACCTCATCTGTAAAATGGGGATTAACTGTGAGCCTCACGTGGGACAACCTGATTACCCTGTATCTCCCCCAGCGCTTAGAACAGTGCTCTGCACATGGTAAGTGCTTAACAAATACCAACATTATTATTATTATTTACTGCTCTGTGCCTCACTTACCTCATCTGTAAAATGGGGATGGAGACCGTGAGCCCTATGTGGAACAGGGACTATGTCCAACCCAATTTGGTTGTCTCCACCCCAGCGCTTAGTACTGTTCCTGGTACATAGTAAGCACTTACTAAATGTCACAATCATTATCATTATTATTTATTATTAATGGATAGAGAATGGGCCTGGGAGACAGGAGGACCTGGGTTCTAATCCCAACTCCGCCACCGGTCTGCTGTGTGACCTTGGGCAAGTAACTTAACTTCCCTCTGCCCGATTAGCTTATTTCTACTCCAGTGCTTAGTACAGTACCTGGCACGTAGTAAACACTTAGCAAATACCATAAAAAAGCAGCATGGACTCAGAGAAGCACTGTGGCCCAGAGAAGCTTGTCGTAGAAAAGCAGTGTGGCCCAGTGGAGGGGGACTGGTCCAGGATCTTAGGAGATCTGGGTTCTCACCCTGGCTTTACTACTTGTCTGCTGAGTGGCTTGGGGCAAGCCGCTTAACCTCTCTGTGCTCAGTTTGCTCATCTGTAAAATGAGTATTCAATATCTGTGCCTCAGTTTGTTCATCTGCAAAATGAGGATTCAATATCTCTTTTGCCCCTTACTTCTATCGTGAGACCCAAGTGGGTCCGGAACTGCGTTCAGCCTGATTTACTTGTGTCCACCCTCGTTCTTTGAACAATGCTTGAGACATGATAAATACTTAACAAATAGCATAATAACAATAATATGGTAAGCACTTAACAAAACCACACTTTACTTTTATTATCATTGGACAAAATCTGCTGCGATCTGGCAGATTTAAAAGGAGAGGGAGTTCCAGGCAGGAGGAAGGGTGTGAGCCAGGGATTGGAGGTAGGAGAGTGGAGAACGAGGAACAGGGAGAAGGTGAATTTGGAAGGAACAGGAAGATGGAGCTGAGTAGAAGGAAGTGGCAAAGAAAGAGGGAGAGAGCTAGAGTGAATTAAAGTCAGTGGTCAGAAATTCTGGTTTAGAATGGAGATACAATAGAGGCCTCTAGAGAGTGAAAAGATACTTGCAGAACATTTTACACAGATGATCCAAGCAGCAGAGTGAAGCCTAAACTGGGGAGGGGAGAACCCGGAGGTGGGAAGACTAACCAGGAGGCAGATACACAGTTAAGTGGTAATAGCTGTCAAATCTCTTAAGCTCTCACTGGGTACAATGTACTGCATATACTAAGCCTTGGAGAAATACAAAACAAGCAGGAGAAAATTTCCTTTCCCCAAAGCACTTACACTCTAAGGGAAAGACATAGAGGAAAACATCTGCAAACAGAGTAATCCCAATAAATACGTAATTGTACCGTCAAATAGAAGTACAAGCCCATGTACTGAGGATGAGGATAAATAGGCATCTAAGAGCTCGAGATGACTGATGGATGAATATATTTTGGGAAGACATGTGGAGAAAGTGGACTTGGACTATGTGGGAAGTTGGGGTCTCTTGGGTTTTGTGGAGAGAGGGAGTTCCAGCCAGGGGAGTGAGGGGATGGAGAGGCGAAAGTGAGGTAGAGTTAGAAGGTTAGCTCAGCAGGTGGGTAAATTGCTCCAAAGAGGCCATACATGTAAGGCGGTGTGTAGGAGGAGAGCCTCGAAGCTGACTGTGAGGAGTTTTAGCTCGACGCTGAGGAATGCCAGCGGCCAGCAGAGGGTTCCAAGGGGTAGAGAGACGTGCGTGAAGTGATGTTTGAGGAAGAAGATAAATTGGAGAGGAGGAGAGAGGCTGGAATCAGGGAGGCCAATGAGGAGGCTGGTCAGATAATTTACTTGCAAAGCATGTTTGTATTTGATGGAATTCACCTGTGAGTGATTGTGGCGCTGAAAAAACCAATGAGGGAGCGACAGACCTGGACACTCTGTGTAGATAAAAAAGTCGTCCCTTGCTGTTTTGTTGTGTTGTTTGTAGAGCCTGACACCATTTTTTCTTTTGCCTCTTTGTCCCTAATTCCTTAAAAATCAATCCATTAATTGATTAAGCAATGGCATTTATTGAGCACTCACTGACTGGGTGAAGGTGCTCCCTGTACTAAGTGCTTGGGAAAGTAAAACATAACAGACTTGAGAGGCACTATCCCGGCCCATAAAGAGCTTACAGTCAGAGGAGATAGACACATGTAGTAGAACTTGATTTTAATGAAGGGTTACTGTTTGTAGCAGGAAACATTGTGTCTTACCTCAAGAAAGCTTGGGATACTGGTTTAAACCGCAAAACGATCAACTCTGAACAATGGCTTTAGAGAAGCGTATAGATATAGAAAAATATAGATTTAGATACAGAGAAGGAGAAAGAGCCCTGGCTTGGGAGTCCGAGGTCATGGATTCTAACCCCGGCTCCACCACTTATTGGCTGTGTGACTTTGGGCAAGCCATCTAACTTCTCTGTGCCTCAGTTACCTCCTCTGCAAAATGGGGATTAAGACTGAGCCCCACGTGGGACACCCTGATTACCTTGTATCTACTCCTGTGCTTAGAACAGTGCTTGGCTTATAGTGAGCGCTTAACAGGTACCATTATCATTATTATTATTATTCTTAGTTTGAAAAGGTAAAGACCTTTCATTGACTATCTAAAATAAGGAGCATCTTAATTTTTTGGAAATTACCTGCTCCTAAAAAATTTTTTTGAAAAAGTTGATAGGTAGCCACAGTCTGATATGTAGCCTCTCATTTATTTTTTTAAAGGAGAATCAGGCTAAGGTTCAGTACCAGACTCCTATGCAATCAAGTCAAAGTACATTACTAACGACTCTCAAACAGCTTCCATCAATAAAATCCTTCATCTAGGTTGTCATAGATTTGCCTCTGAAAATAGTGGATCATTTTTCTAAACATAAAAACCCTTTTAGTCAATGGTCTCGATTTTTATACGGAACACATGCTATATCTTCATTTTGGCTCTGCTAGAATACGTTAGAAATTCATTATAACTATTTCTTCTTTTAATCTATTGTAATATACAAATCAAGAGCGGTAGTTCAAATTGATGACATACACGCTGTCATTTTCTCCGCTGACCATCAACTCTCCTTTTGTTTCAACTGTGAGTCTTCTATTTATTGAGCGCTTACTGGGCAGGACACTGAACTGAGTACTTGGAAGAATAGAATATAACAGTATAACAAACCTTCTCCACCTACAGTAAGCTTACTTACTGTAAGTTTAGAGAACCAGCGTGGCTTAGTGGAAAGAGCATGGGCTTGGGAGTCAGAGGTCATGAGTTCAAATCCCAGATCTGCTACTTCTCAGCTATGTGACTGTGGGCAAGTCGCTTAACTTCTCTGTGCCTCAGTTACCTCATCTGTAAAATGGGGATTAAGACTGTGAGCCTCACGTGGGACAACCTGATTACCCTGTATCTACCCCAGCACTTAGAACAGTGCTCTGCACATAGTAAGTGCTTAACAAATACCAAAATTATTATCAAAATTATTATTATTGTCTAGAGGGGGAGACAGACATTAATATAAATGAAGAAAATCATACAATGAAAGGAAGTGCTATTGGGCTGGGAGGGAGGGTGATTGAAGGAAACAAATCAAGGTGAGGCAGAATGGAGTGGGAGAAGAGGAAAGGAGGGCTTAGTCAGGGAAGGCTTCTAGGAGATGCAACCTCGGTAAGGCTTTTAAGGTGAGGAGAGCGATTGTCCATCAGATTGAAGCGGGAGGGTGTTCCAGGCCAGAGGTAGGACGTGGGAAAGAGGTCAGCGGTGAGACGAGATGGAGGTAGAGTGAGATGGTTGGCATTAGAGGAGCAAAGTGAGAGGGCTGGGTTGTAGGAGGAGAGTAACGAGAGGAGGTAGGAGGGGGCATGGTCACTGAGAGCTTTAAAGCCATGCCAGTTTGACACAGACATGGATGGACAACCACCAGAGTCTCTTATGGAGCGGAGAAGCACAGACTGAATGTTTTTGTAGGGAAATTATCTGGGAAGCAGAGAGAAATATGGACTGGAGTGGGGAGAGACAGGAGGCCGGGAGGTCAGCAAGGATGCTGACACGATAACCAACGTGGGACAGGATAAGTGAGCCCCATGTGAGCCCCATGTGGGACAACCTGATCACCTTGTATCCCCCTCCCCCCCGCAGCGCTTAGAACAGTGGCACATAATAAGCACCTAACAAATGCCATCATTATTATAAGTGCTTGGATTAAGGTGGTAGCCATTTGGATGGAGAGGAAAGGGACGGTTTTAGCAAAGTGGTGAAGTTTTGAACTGACAGGACTTAGCGATGGATTGGATGGACTGAATGAGAGAGAGGATTCAAGGATATTGCCAAGGCTAAGGGCTTGTGATACAAGAAGGATGTGGTGTTGTCTACGGTGATGGGAAGGACAGGTTTGGGTGGGAAGATAAGGAGTTCTGGTTTAGATGGGTTAAGTTTGAGGTAGCGGCTGGATATCCAAGTAGTGATGTCTTGAAGGCAGGAGTAAATGTGAGACTGCAGAGAGGGAGAGAGAGATCCGGGCTGGAGATGGAGATTTGGGGACATGACTGACGAGTGGATGAAACCGAAAGAAATTTAAAAATGGGAACTGTTCTTACTCCCTTTCAGATCTTACCCCAAACTGGAACTTTTGCCTCAAGCTACTGAGTTCGGAAAATACATTTTCGAATCAGGCCAAATAGCGATATTACCAGCTTAGTGAATTCTAGGGTCAATTGTAATGAGCCGGTTTCTTATCTTGCTTCTGTCCTCTTTGCACTATTGGGTTTTAGCTGGAACCAGCACAACCTCTGGGCTGGGATCAGCTCAGAGGCTGTAGAGCTTGAAAAGAAAGAGTCTCTGAAGGCTTGTCAACCGATTTGTTGAGAATTTTCCAAGCTACCTGCAAATATCATTGCTTTCCCTGTCCCAGAAGCTCTTACGGGAGAGCTCCACGTTGCTTGTCACAGTGAAATTTTGGCTTCCTTGCGTGTATCTTTTCTGGGGCTTTCACAGTGTGACCAAGGTACTGTGCTATTCGAATCTAGGGAAATGAGTCAATGTTTCCAGATTTCAAGGATTAAGCACTCACTTCTTTTTCTGGTGAAAGGTAGACCCGCTTTACACCAAGCTACATATTATGAAAAGGTAAGAGAGTGAAACTGTCATCGGCAACCGTTCAAATACCGCATAAGAACACTGAGTGCAATCCAAGATATGGCAAACTCCTGACTCACTGAATATTCAATTATTTAAATGTCGCCATGCGGCCAAGGTGGTAGCTGACAGAAGTTTATGATGAGTTTATAGAGAGCAACCGGGAAAACCAGATGACTTTTAGGTCACTACGATATGTCCTTTCTGGAACAAATCGAGTACTTTGGAAAATGTCCCTCTGAATTTCTGTGAGAGAAAATCTATTAGAGATGGAACTTTAGGGCACCGATTGCCTTAAAACTGGAGCCGTGGTTAAAATCAGGGCTAGAGCCTGTGAGTTTTTGATGCTACCAACAATCACTTCCTCATTATTAATATTATTATGGTTAAGCACTTACTCTGTGTCAAGTACTATTCCAAGCAGTGAATCACTTCGAAAATCTATAAATTTGTTTTAAAAAAGGTTAAATTGGACTGTTTGCAAAGACACAGGGTAAATGCAGTCCAACTATGACCCCCTTGAGCATTCTACTTCCTAATACGCAAGGCAACTGCGGAAGAAGACGACTACCTAAAAGTTTAACTTTGAAAATGTTTAGATGTGGAAAACCTAGCCCTCCTTTCAGGATTTGCTTTTGGTACTGGCAGGGAAGAGGTTGGTTAGTCCCTATCCGGATAAATTTCAGTTCCTTTTTCTAAGCTCATTATGGGTAGGGCACACGTATGCCGATTCTGTCTTACTGTCCTCTCCCAGGCACTGAGCCGGGTGGTCTGCACCGAGTGAGCGCTAAATGAACACCATTGAATTGGTTGATTTTTCTCATTAAGGATTCAACAGGATACTTCAAAATGAAGGTAAAACATTTGGGGTTCACCTATTACATTTAAATAGAGTTTATTAAAAAAACAATTATATTAAATACAGACTAACAGAATATTCATAATATATTTTACAGAAAAAATAGCCATGTCTTTATTTTAGAAACACGTTTCTTTAAAAAGTTCTTTGAGATTATTTTATAAAACATTTTACCCGTGAAGATAAGTTTCCCATCAGACCTGTATAAAAAGAGCTTAAAATTTAAAATCATTTTCTTATACTTTAAAAAGTTTACAATCTATAAATTCTTTAAAATAAAAACACAGCATCTTCCGGGATCAAATTGGTCACAGGCCGTTCTTTGAAAAAAAAAAGTCAGTGGAGACTCCCTGAATCCTTTCTGAAGTGCCTTTTTTCTTTTTTTTTTTTCTCTCTGGGGATCGATAGTGCAGATTTACTTGGGAATTCAGAGCTCCCTCTAGGCTGGATAGAAAGCTGGAAATGTGTCGGGGACAGGGCGCAGCTGCAGTGTCCAAAGTCGGTCGACAAATCCCTCAAATCATCAGGAGGAGGCAGAACTCAAAACTCCAAATCCAGTGCAGTTCATGCCGCCTTCTCACCCCTGCCAAGGTCTCTCTCCGATGGGCCACCCTACCGCGCACAGATTCCGAAAGAGGCGGTATCCGCCTCTCATTTGCTCTCCAAATTATAGCAGTGGACGTCCCCTTTCCCCTTCCCTTCATAGCCAGGGAGAGGCTGTCCATATTTATCCACGCACCAACAGATTCCCCTCTTCCTGCCTTTGGATGGGCGGCACTGTGAAGAAAGCACAGAAAAGGCCGAAAGGAAGGTCATTTCCTCTTCGGTACGACAGAGTCACCCTTGGATTTTCTCGCTACCATTCCGCTCTTTTTGGCTCAGCCACTCTTGTCTCCCCCCTAAGCGCTCTGCCCCGAGGATTTTATCCTTACTGCACCAATTCCTGCATGATGGGGAGACGTGGGGATTGTCATCCTCAATGTTCGGATGAAGCAGTCGAGGCACAGTGAGACTTGCCCCCAGTCACACGGCAGGCCAGTGGCAGAGCCGGACCAGGTCCGTCGAGCTCTTCCCGGTCTCCCTCGCTGAGCTTCCCCAAGAGCCGGCAACCCGAATCATCAGCTGTGTGACCGAGGGTGAGTCGCTTCGCCTCTCTGTGCCTCGGTTACCTCACCAGTAAAACGGGAATGAAGACGGTGAGCCCCACGTGGGGCAACCTGATCACCTTGTATCCTCCCCCAGCGCTTAGAACAGACCTTGGCCCAGAGTAAATGCTTAACAAATACCACCTTAATTCTTTTTAGTACTAGTATCGGATTAAATTTTGGTAACAGATTATCATCAAATTATACCACTGTGATAGGAATGGACTGCATTCTGATTCTCAGAAAAAACAATAACGACAGTTTACGTCTATTGCTATGAGATCACTGAAAGCTCTTCTAGCACATCATAAAACTGCTCTTTGTCATTAAAACTCTGACCGCCTAATAAACTGCCTCTGCACTGTATATAAAAAATGACGAGCTAATACTATGCTCTAGGGAACAATGCTTTTATTTGGGTCAGGAAACATCTGACTTATTCAGGAAGAAATCTGAATGTTCTGGAGCCACGTTGTGGAGAGCACTGAAGTCATTATTCCCACCCGATCCTTTGCTTATGGAATTTCAGTTCTGTCGACAGTTCTTATCAGAAATACAATCCCCTGCAACAGGCTTATCACTTCAACAACTGCTAGGAACCTGACGATGTTTCTCTGCTCTGCTTTGCACTTTGCTATAAATAATGTGGCCAGCTCAATTATCCCCAACATACGTTATTCTGAAAGGAAATACCTGGCTCATGCTACTCACTCTTATAGCTACTCGGTCCTACGTTCTGAATGGATGCAGTATCTGAGCTATTTTCAAGACACAGTAGTCAAGAAAGAAGGAAAGAAGAGTGATTTCACGCTGAAAATGAATGCCTCATCTCCACCCCTCTAAGGTGGAAACTGGCATCAGTAGAATTATTTCCAAGTTGTCAGCTGCATTTTCCGTCTTATTTAACGTGGCAGAGCTCACCACTCCTTGAACTTGCTCGGCGCAACCTCAAACGCTATCCTAAGGGGAATCAGGTGGCTTGGGAGTCAGACGAGCTGGGTTCTAATCCTGACTCCACCACTTGCCTGCTGCGTAATCTTGGGTAAGTCGCTGAACTGCTCTGGGCCTCGATTTCTCCTTCGGTCAAATGGAAATGAAATACCTGTTCTCCCTCCCCTTTGCAGGACAGGGATTCTGTTCGACCTTTTATCCACTCCAGTGCTGGGTGGAGTAGATGGGACCGAGTAAGTGCTTAACAAATTCAGTGACGATGAGGATGGTGACTCATCCAACTACTGAGAATCCGCATCCGAGATGGTCATCTCCCGTTCTTCAGAGTGGAATAATTGGAAAAGGGATCTGTGCTGCATGGCTGGACATGCTCCTCTTTGAAAAGGTTTCATTTCTTCCCCCCTCAAACAACTCCCAAGTCCTCAGGCACCTGTCACGTGCCTGCCGAATTTCTGAACCTATTCAGGGAACGATCCATGGGTCTGGTCGGTCTCTGCTTCAAGGGCAGGATTTCCTCTGTATCTGTGCCTTAGCCAACCTTTCCCCATCCCAGGTTTGTGACTTGTTTTCCCCTAATTGTTCTACCACGTATTTCTTCTTACTGAATCAAGCCTGTTCTTGTACAACCACTTTCTCATTCAACGATTTGAGTATTCCCGGTTTGCAAACTCTTAGCGATCCCACTCAAGCTTTATAGCACTGCAAATCCAGTGTTCTTGAAACCGTTATCCAGTTTATTCAAGAAAAATGGACTACTACTAGTTTCCGGACTAATATCTGTGGGACATCTCTCCCTATTAACACCTGTCGGATTGAATCTAAGCCACGGAAGATCATCCTGAGGGTGCCGCCCTGGAAAGAGCGGTTCGGTCAAGAATCTACTTTCCTGTTTGTTGGAGAGGATGCCGCAGGAGACCAAAAATCGAAGCTGATTAAAGAAAACATGGATTACAGCTAATAACTGTCCCCTGTATCTGTGGTCTTTTATTCTCTGAGAGAAAGAATGACCTGTTCTACTCTGAAGCACCGTCTATAAGACGGACTTGCTCTTCCCCAGACCAGGCTGGGGACGTTCTGCACATTGATTCCTTTTTGTACTGTACGCTTCCAAGTGCCCAGTTCGGTGCTCTGCACGTGGTAAGCGATCAATAAGTAATAGCGATTGATGGATCTTCCCCGGGCCCACCGCTGTGCCTCTTAGTCCGTAACTATCTTTTTTTTTTTAATTTTATAAAAAAAAGAGTAAAACATTTTGCCTTTTCCGATCCTTCAGGACTTCTCTGGTCCTCCTCTGTGAGTTTTCAGAAAAGACACGGTCTGAGGCTCTGCGACGACATCCCCTGATTCTTTCAGGACTGTAGAATGCAGATCGTCGGGTCCTGGTGCTTCAGATGCAGTCTTTAGAACATTTCAGTGCCCTTTATCTGTTCCTTTTTTAGCCTACTCTGATTTCCTATTTGCCAGCCAGAGTGGAACCTGCCCAGGCTACTGTCGGATTTTTTTCTCTTTTTGGAAAAGGTAGAAATGAAACAGCAGCATATTGAAAGCCAGTGTGCCGTTCTGCCCACTTGGAGCATCAACGTTCTCGATGTGGAAATCCATCGGCAACTTGCCTTTAAAGCAGGCATCCTGTGTAGAAGAGAGGTGCTGAACCCCTACAAATCGACTACTGAAGGGAAAGGACACTTGACGGATCTGTGAAGACGATGACGGGCTTCTTTTGGCAACTGACACGTGGCTCTATGAGCAACCCCGCTCAAACTCGATGCCAATTCACCATCCGCCGGAGCCGTCGGGTAGCCATTTTAACTCAACTCGATACTGGCCTCGGTCTACCTAGCTCAGAACGATACTATGGAAGAACTATTGAGCCTATTGCTTCGGGGAAAGGAGAAATCTGATTTGAAAGGAGCACATCAAGGGCAGTTATATGGCTTTCTCAAATTCCTTACCGTAACACGACCTAGCCCAGATCTTCTAGGAACTCTCTCGTCGCTATTTACAATTCAAAGCATTGATCTATTACAGTCATATGGTGACTGCAACATTTAGCTCTGGGGGGGTATTACAGGAAAGAACTGCTTTTTTTAAACCGAAGGACACTGGTATCTAGGACTCTGGCCAATCTGGGTAGGATGAGGTATGGAGTTTCTCAAACTAATCAGTTGTCATGAACGACAGCAAATAAAAACACCAGCCAAATCGACCCCTGCTAGTTCGGCACCAAGGCGCTGACTACTAAAACTGGCCTCGGAGTAGGGCTAGATGAACCCTGAGACTTCGGTGGAGACTCAGAGCCAGAACCGCATCCCGGCTGACCTCAGGGTGGATTCTGTCACCCGGCTAAGCTAGAAATAAGACTCGGCGAGCAAAGAGAGCAAGTTTCTTTTAGCATTAACCAAAGTGCGCGAGGAGGACGACTCACTTGCTTCTTCTTATAGAATCCCTTCTTATCACAGTTTGGAATGTGAACACCCAGTGGACTCAAGACGTTCAGAAACTTTAGGTGGTTTAACGTGTCCTCCATTTCTCTCCGGCAAGGACCCTGTAGATAGATGGGCAACAAGAGAAAAGAATGAAATGCGCTTTTCTTAAATCCCCTCGTCAGAGACCCTCTGACCCCAAGAACACAAGACCCCGAAGCTATGACGAAGCATGGAAATTCAGGATAGATGTTCTTTACCAGGCGGGAGTCATAAATATCGTAGATGACCTTGAGTGTGAGAGGGTAATTTGTGGGTCTGTCAATGGTCACAGTGGCTTTGAGACTGTAAACCACTCTCCGGGCAAAAACTCTTCCTTTACATAATAGGGGGAAGCTCTCTTAATATTTTTAAATGCCTTTTCAGAACATTTTAAGGTGTTTTCATTCCTACAGTGTATGAATAGTCCCAGTACTATTGAGTACCCACTAGTGTTTTGCATTTGGGAAAGTACAACGGAAGCATGAGGACCACGTTCTAAGTGGGGAGAAAGGATGTAAGAACACTAGAGGATAATGAAAACGATAGTATCATAAGAAATCATAGAGACACCCAAATGTCTAGTGTTTGGTATGGTGTTCTGCATACAGTAAGCGCTCAGTAAATATCATTGCTCCATTGAACTATTTTTGGCAGCTATCTTGGGGCACAGGGGTAAAGGGGGAAGGTTCATTGCAGGAGGTGGGATTTTAGGGCAGCTTTGAAAATGGGCAGGGGACGGAGGCAAGCCAATGGAGAGGTCGCAAGAATTTCTGATGAATACATCTTTAGATACCCTTTATTTACCTCCTCTCGGTTTGGAAGCGGATTCATTTTGGGAATTTTCTTCTAAGGTTCACGTTAAGTGGCTCAGAATAAACCAACAAATTACAAACCTCCAAGATGGAGTTCTGTAGACTTCTAGAGTTTTTCTTAATAAGATCAGGCTACTAAATAGCTTTTCAACTAACTCAGCGTGAAATTCATTTTAGGATTGTTTGCAAAAAGGTATGTCCTGGGAGCCAATCTTCCTTAATTTATGGACTTCTAAAAGCCTTGCTGACATGAAGAGAGAGTGATGATCTCTCCTGACCTGGAATCCTCTCTAGCTTTGAACTTGGCCGCCCTCCTAACTGGCTCATATGTCTTGTCTAAAGGATTCATGTGGGGATTGATACGTGTGTACGTAGTCTCCCTATTACGGGAACTTGACATAATTTATGTACACTCCCTCCCAAACACCCCCCCCAGCCCCAGATTCATACTTTAACTACAAGATTCCTCTAATAAATGAGGATTGCTATTACATTTGGAACAAAACGTATCTAAGATTCCCAACAGACCTGAATAGCCCGGCCCCAGGAAGTTCATATCTAGATTCTGCCCTTCTTTAAGTACAAAGAGATTTCCTTCCGGGCAGCCACTCTAATAATAATAACAATGATGTTGGTATTTGTTAAGCGCTTACTATGTGTAGAGCACTGTTCTAAGCACTGGGGTAGATACAGGGTAATCAGGTTAACCCAGGTGAGGCTCACAGTTAATCCCCATTTGACAGATGAGGTAACTGAGGCACAGAGAAGTTAAGTGACTTGCCCACAGTCACATAGCTGACAAGTGGTAGAGCTGGGATTTGATCCCATGACCTCTGACTCCCAAGCCCGGGCTCTTTCCACTGAGCCATGCTGCTTCTCCAGTGTATCACTGAGCATCACCAGCTCCAGAAACACATTTCTGTGGATAAAAATGTCATCTCTCTGGGCAGGTTTCTATTTACCTTATTCTCTTTAGCCTAATATATAGATTTCTACATATATATGTAGAAATCATATATGCTAATGGGGCTTTCCCTACCTAGGAATTAGGGTGTAATATATTACTCCTCACCTCTTTCATCATAGCAATTCAAAATACCTTTAAATATATGTATATATATATATATATATGCTGTATAGCTACTTACATATTCAGTTTCCTGCTTGGATTCAGAAGAGAAATTCTGTGTGTCTGTACTTTGTGAATCATATTCCACTTTATAGCGCTGCTGATCTTTGGCTTGGCCTTTTCTGATGATATCTATTTTGGTGTGATGCGGGTGAGGCTTGGAGTCCAGAACCCTGGGAGCATTGGGTATGGCCTGTGTCTCTAGGCTACTGGTGTTCCGGTCTTCTTCTGAATCACTGGAATTGCCTAAAATTAGGAAGACACAAATAATGAGGATATCTTAAAATACAGGATTTGGCTTTAAAAGAGTACTTTTTCTACCTCAGAGTCAGGACTTTTTGAATTTGTTTATGACTACTTTCTCAAAGCTTACACACTTTGCGAAACCACCTCCTCACAGTTAGCACCAGCTCCCCTTCCCAGTGTCAGTTCTAGAGGGAGGACTTTGAAAAACTGGCTCTCATATCGGAAACTCATTCTTCACTGCCCATCAGGAGAAAATAAGAACCCCTCTAAAGCTGGTACCACTAGAAGTCTCTCCATACTGGCTATTTAAGTTTCTTTTAATTCCAAGTCAGGTCTCACCAGAAGAGGGCAGATCCGCATCACGGATCGAGCGGATTTAGAACCTGGCCCCGTGTCAGATATCTGTTAGCAACACTCTTCATGCAACCTGTCTAAAAATTCAAGTAATTTGTCACACGGATTTCATGATCAATTATTACAAACTGAATTTCTGTGATTCCACACATTTATTTACACACACACACACACACACACATACACACAAAACTACAATTGGAGAAGCAGACTGGCTCAGTGGAAAGAGCCTGGGCTTGGGAGATGGAGGTCATGGGTTCGAATCCCAGCTCTGCCACTTGTCAGCTGGGTGATCGTGGGCAAGTCACTTAACTTCTCTGGGCCTCAGTTACCTCATCTGGAAAATGGGGATTAAGATTGTGAGCCTCAAGTGGGACAACCTGATTACCCTGTATCTACCCCAGTGCTTAGAACAGTGTTCTGCACATGGTAAGCACTTAACAAATACCAACATTATTATTACAGTTTTGACAGGCAAGTCCCCGAATAGAAGGTTCTCTTCCCGCATTTGTACTTTGAAATATATGGAACTAATAGTGGAATTATGAAGAGAGAGGGCATTGCTTTCTACCCTACCCTGATTTCAACAGGGTAAATTTAAACAGGATTTCCTTTGGGCTAAATTTAAAGGCATTTTGAGTTGCTACTTTGAAAGAGGTGAGGAGCAATACATTACACCTGAATTCCTAGGTAGGGAAAACCTCATTAGCACATACGATTTCTACAGCATGGGGATGGCGTTGTAGCAAAATTCTGTATTAAGGGAGAGTCGAATTACAATACTCACCCTCTGGGCCAATTCCACCCAGCCCTGAACTGTGTTCTCACAGACATGCTCATATTCTATTGAAAAGATGCGTTCTCACAGGACTGAGTGTGCCTAAATACATTTTATGCCCCCACATACATTTTGATTAATTTTCCAGGACCCATCCAGTTCAGCTGACATATTTACTGTTAGACGTTTTGAAGCCGCTAAGTGAAAGATTGGGGAATTGAAGTGAACAGAGCTACCCAGATAAACTAGGCAAAAAAACCCCAAAACCTTTGCATAAAACAGTGGGTTGTATCTGGGAATTGAATTATCATTACTATTATAACTATCACATATCAAGTGCTTACTGTACCCGAAGGCCTAGCTGAGTACCTGGTTAACCACAAGTTAATCAATTAAGCAATCACTTTGACTGTCCTCTACATCTTTATTAATGGTGATAAAAATCAGCGGGAGGCTTTAGGCCGGATTCTTTCCAGTTCCAGACGCAGCAGATTAGGGGAAGGCAGCACTTTCCAAGCAGCGGAAACGTGGTGTCTCAGGAAGGCTTTACAACCAAACGTAGGTTCCACGAGACTCTTTAAAGGTTTATACGGATCCAGCCACCATCGGGTCAAATAAGAAAAGGGCCAAGCCACCTGTGGCTACTGAGAGAGCCCAGCTCTCTTGGCCAGCTTCCATTCCCCAAAGGAACTGGCAGAAAACCCAGAGATCAATCCTGAAAAGACCTGGGATGGAGACTACGGTACAAAGCCCAGGGAAATGCTTCACCAAACGTTCCCTTCAGCTTTTGATTCTCTCTGGCTCAAGTCCCTGGCTCATCCAGGTGTTGTGTCCATATCGTTGCTCCGACCCTTCTCCTTCCTTATCTTATCCCTCCCAACCGGGACTTTTAAAGATAATGCCCTAAAGGGTCCCTCCAAGGGGCAAATCAAATGCATCAGAGCAAGTGGAGAGTCTACTGTCAGTTGACTGATTGGTTATCTGGGATTTCGGCACATGTATCAGACACTTCCGACCAATTTAGTGCCATGAAGCAGCAGGGAATTTGAGGAGAGGGGGACTAGCAGGGAGGAACCAGCGGTTGGCACAAGCTTGGAAAGCTAGGGGGAGGTTTATTCATCAGCCCTCTTGCCTCTTTCCCTCGAAGTCTCTCGGGCTGGTTTTCTCTGACCACCTCTTCCATTCCCGTCAAGTTTCTTTTTATGAGCCTCCCGTGGGACAACCTGATGACCCTGTATCTACCCCAGCAATTAGAACAGTGCTCTGCAAAGAGTAAGTGCTTAACACAAACCAACATTATTAGTATTATTACTTTGATGAGGGCCTTGAATTAGGGTCTGAATCAACCACCCCACTTTTGCGTATTCCAAGCATCTTTCTCCATACCCGGCTAATCCATATGCCTCGATTCTTTACCTCCCTCTGCAAACTTGAGGGTTTTGAGTGGCCTGTTAACGGACTTTAGTGGCCTATCACTGAACCTGTCTGCTTAAATGATTTTTTCAAAGTTGCCACGTCACAGCTTATTCTATTTTTACATCAAACAGGAGTTACTCTGCCTGTGACCCTATGACACTAAGGCAGGCCTCTTCGAGTTCCAAATATTTAATAGCCACAAAGTGGCCCGCAACAAAGTTCCGGCTGTTCCACGCATCAGTGTAGCCCACTGAAGCCACACACCAACAAAAAAGTTGCATTTTCTTCTGGGTCCCTGGCATAACCTCCGGAGCCCAGGTGCCCCGTAGATCCCTAGAGCTAGTGGGACGGGGCAACCCACTTTGCACATCTAAGCAGCAAGTGCCATTTTCCCCAGGTTGGAGGTATTCTCATTTGGAGCTGCCTGCTGCTTCTCACATCACCGGGTCAATCCACCTCATCCCCAAATCCTAAAAGAACTTTACACTAACGGTGGGGTTTTTAAAGACCGTCACTCTCTAGCGCCCAACAGGCACCCCAGCAAGAGCTTTTCTTGGCAGAACCACGGCCGGCTAGCAGCGAAAAACACGAGAATAGAAAAGGAAATGGTAAAACTCTGTCGAGAGCCAAAGGAACTCCGCAGCGCTCCTGAGCACGCTCTTGACAGAGATGCTCTAGGCTCGACTGTGGGCCGGGATCCTGCCAGGTGCATTTTTCAAAAAGATGTCTGCCTCGGTTACCTCTATTGCCCTCCCCCCGTAACTTAGGGCAGTACGTGGTTCGCAGCAGGCGCTCAATGAATATTAACAACTGATGGTTTTCTCCTGGACCTTATTTGAACCTAATCCTTCTTTCTCTTGAACACTGCTGAATGGGAAGGCTAACGGAACTTCAGCCAACTTTCCTGCCATGCCCTCCCCACCCAGGAAAAAGAACTCTTCCTAGAAAACTACGAAGGCACCCTGGGATGAAAGAAAAAAAGACTTTAGTGGCCATTATGGGTTTTGGAAGGGGATGGTGGGAGTAGATCACACTCCGCTGCTCTGCAGGGAGATCCTAGCCCATTCCCACGGGAATGGATTGAGCAGGGAAGCCAGAAGGTCATGGGTTCTAATCCCGGCTCCTCCCCCTGTCTGCTGTGTGACCTCGAGCGGGTCCTTTGACTTCTCTGGGCCTCAGCGCCTCCCATTGTTGCGCCGGGATCGTCTCTAGCTGTTTCCAAACTGTCCATTCCAAGCGGTTAGTACAGTGCTCTGCACACAGAAAACTCCCAATAAATACGATTGAATGAATGAATCTGGAAAACGGAGGTTGAGACTGCGAGCCCCACGTGGGACAACCCGATGACCTGGTTATCTTCCCCTGCGCTTAGGACAGTGCTCGGCACCTAGTCAGCGCTGAGCAAATACCATCGTTCAAAGCGGTTCTTAGGACAGTGCTCGGCACGTAGTAAGCGCTTAAGGAATACCGTAAGGAATACGTTCCTTTGGCACGTAGGAAGGGCTGAACTCATACCATCATTCAAACCAGCGATTAGGACAGCGCTCTGCACGTAGTAAGCGCTGAACAAACACCACAGCGCTTAGGACAGTGCTCGTCACGTAGTAAGCCCTGAAGAAAGACCACTGCGCTTAGGACAGTGCTTGGCATGTAGCAGCGCTGAAGAAAGGCCCCAGCGCTTAGGACAGTGCTCGGCACTTAGTAAGCGCTGAGCAAATACCATAACGCTCAGGACGGCGCTCGGCCCGTAGGCAGTTCTTAACAAGCACCACAGCGCTTAGGACAGCGCTCGGCCGGTAGTCAGCACTTAACAAGCACCACAGCGCTTAGGACAGCGCTCGGCCCGTAGTCAGCACCGAAGAAAGACCCCAGCGTTTAGGACAGGGCTTGGCATGTAGTCAGCGCTTAAAACCACAGTGCTTAGGAGAGTGCTCGGTCCGTAGTCAGTGCCGAAGAAAGACCCCAGCGCTTAGGACAGTGCTCGGCACATAGTAGGCGCTTAACAAACACCACAGTGCTTAGGAGAGTGCTCGGCCCGTAGTCAGCGCTGAACAAATACCATAACGTTCAGGAGAGCGCTTGGCCGGACCTCAGCGTTGAGGACAGTGCTCGGCACATAGTCATCGCTGAGCAAACCCCACAGCGTTCAGGACAGCGATCGGCCGGACCCCAGCTCTCAGGACAGTTTCTCAGCACATAGTCAGCGCTGAGCAAACCCCATGGCGCTGAGGACAGCTCTCGGCACATAGTAGGTGCTGATGAACAGACCCCAGGGCTGAGGACAGTGCTCAGCACATAGTCAGCGCTGAGTAAACACCATAGCGTTCAGGGCAGCGGTCGGCCAGATCCCAGCGCTGAGGACAGCGCTCTGCACATAGCGCTGAGCAAACACCATAGCGCTGGGGACAGCGGTCAGCCGGACCCCAGCGGTGAGGACAGTGTTTGGCACAGAGTCAGCGCTGAGCAAAGACCATAGCGCTGAGGACAGCGCTCTGCCCGTAGTCATTTCATTCATTCACTCAATAGTATTTATTGAGCGCTTACGATGTGCAGAGCACTGTACTAAGCGCTTGGAATGGCCAATTCGGCAACAGATAGAGACAATCCCTGTCCATTGACGGGCTTGCAGTCTCAGCGCTGAAGAAAGACCCCAGCGCTCAAGACAGCGCTCGGCACATAGCGCTGAAGAAAGACCCCAGCGCTCAGGACAGTGCACGGCCCGTAGTAGTGCTGAAGAAGGGCCCCCAGCGTTGAGGACAGTGCTCGGCACACAGTCAGCGCTGAGCAGACCCCATAGCGCTGAGGACAGCGATCGGCCGGGCCCCAGCGCTGAGGAAAGTGCTCAGCACATAGTCAGCACTGAGCAAACCCCATAGCGCTGAGGACAGCGCTCAGCCCGTTGTCAGCGCCGAGCCAACCCCATAACGCTCAGGACAGCGATCGGCCGGGCCCCAGCGCTGAGGACAGTGCTCGGCACATAGCAAGAGCTGAGCAAACCCCATAACGCTGGGAAGAGCAGTCGGCCGGACCCCAGCGCTGAGGACAGCGCTCAGTACATAGTCGGTGCTGAGCAAACCCCAAAGCGCTGAGGACAGCGCTCTGCAAGTAGTCAGCTCCGTGCCAACCCCATAGCGCTCAGGCCATTGCTCAGCACCTAGTAAGAGCTGAGCAAACACCATAAGGCTGGGGACAGCGCTCGGCCGGGCCCCAGCGCTGAGGACAGTGCTCAGCACATAGTCGGCGCTGAGCAAACCCCATAGCGCTGAGGACAGCGCTCGGCACATAGTGCTGAAGAAAGATCCCAGCGCTGAGGACAGTGCTCGGCACATAGTAAGAGCTGAGCCAACCCCATAGCGCTGAGGACAGCGCTCTGCAAGTAGTCAGCTCCGAGCCAACCCCATAGCGCTGAGGACAGCGCTCCGCAAGTAGTCAATGCTGAGCCAACCCCATAGCGCTGAGGACAGCGCTCTGCAAGTAGTCAGCTCCGAGCCAACCCCATAGCGCTGAGGACAGCGCTCTGCTAGTAGTCAGCTCCGAGCCAACCCCATAGCGCTGAGGACAGCGCTCCGCAAGTAGTCAATGCTGAGCCAACCCCATAGCGCTGAGGACAGCGCTCTGCAAGTAGTCAGCTCCGAGCCAACCCCATAGCGCTGAGGACAGCGCTCCGCAAGTAGTCAGCTCCGAGCCAACCCCATAGCGCTGAGGACAGCGCTCCGCAAGTAGTCAGCTCCGAGCCAACCCCATAGCGTTCAGGACAGCGCTCGGCCGGACCCCAGCGCTCAGCACAGAGTCAGCGCCGCCCCCCTCCTCCCCCCCCCCCCCCCGCGGTGGCCCCCGCTTACCCGGCGCGGGCGGCCCCTGCTGCAGGAGGGCGCGCAGCTTGGCGGGGGAGGGTGCGGAGGCGTTGGTGCAGAGGCCGCGGCCGTCGAGCAGCGCCTGCAGCGGGCGGGGCTCCCCGGGCCGGGGCTGGCAGGCCAGGCCGGCCCCGCAGCGCTCGCTGTACACCCCGCAGGACCGGCCCTCCCGCAGGGCGCAGGTCAGGCAGCAGCCGCAGCCGGGCTCCCGCACGCGTTCGGCGCAGTCGGCCAACGGCGGTTTGCAGAGCGCCAGCGCCCGGGCGTCGCAGGGCTCGCAGCGCACCACCGGGCCCGCCGCCGCCGCCCGGCTCAGCAGCGTTAAGGCGAGCGCCGGCCACAACGCGAGGAGGCCCGGCGCCATGGCAACCGGCCGGGGACCGCTCCCTCCTACCACGGCCGCCCGCTCTCCCGCCCCATCGCCCGCGGGCGGCGGGGACCCCGGGGGCTCGGCTCCACCGGGACCCACCGAGAAGAGAAAAGAAAAAGAGAGAGAGGAGCCTCCCCGCAAAAATAGCCAAGGCTCCGATCCCCTCGGCCCCCACCGCTGGCCTCCCGTCTGGTCCGGCGCTCGCCCGCCGTCCCGGCTTATATAGGGATCCGGGACCGGGCCACGCCCCGGCCCATGAATAATGAACCGCCCTGACGTTGCTCCGAAGGGGAGTGACTAAGAAACCCAGGTTCGGGGGTGGATGAGCGCTGTAGAGAGAGGCGTTGCGGAGCCCTCGTCCTCGCCCCCGCGGGGAGATGCACGGGGTCTCTCTTGGGGGCGGCCTCTTGTCGTCCCCTCGCTTTGTCTCCCAACGGCGTGGCCCGCTTCTCTTGCGGCCCCTCCCCTCTTGGGCTCGGCGGGATGGAGGGGAACCGCTCTCGTCGCCTCGGACTTCTCTCCCCACTCCCGCCTGTCGTCCTTCGGAAAAAAAAAAAAAGCCCAGGCGACCTGGTGGGAGACCGGTGCCGTTTGAAAATGCACAGACACACACACACGCGCGCTCGCTCGCGGGTCGGGCTTAGAAGAGTTCCACTGGGAAGAATGCTCGGCTCACATGACTCGCAACTCCTGTGCAAAAAAAAAGCCCCACTCCTTCTCCCTCTTCCTTTCCCTCTCCCCTTTCCTCTCTCTCTCTCCTTTCCTCTCCTTTTCCCTCTCCCTTTTGCCTTTCCCTCCCCCTCTCTTTCCCCTTACTCCTCTCTCTTTCTCCCTTCCCCACTCCCTCTCCCTCTCCACTTTCCTCTCCCTTTCCCTCTCTTCCCCCTTACTCCTCTCTCTTTCTCCCTTCCCCACGCCTTCTCCCTCTCCCTCTCCACTTTCCTCTCCCTTTCCCTCTCTTCCCCCTTACTCCTCTCTCTTTCTCTCTTCCCCACTCCTTCTCCCTCTCCCTTTCCCTCTCCACTTTCTTCTCCCTTTCGGTCTCTTTCCCGTACTCCTCTCTCTTTCTTCCTTTCCAACTCCTCCCTCCCTTTCCCTCTCCACTTTCCTCTCCTTTTCCCTCTCCCCCTTCCTCTCCCTCTTCCTCTCTTTCCCCTTACTCCTCTCTCTTTATCCCTTTCCCACTCCTTCTCCCTCTCTCTTTCCCTCTCACCTTTCCTCTCCCTCTGCCTCTTTCCCCTTACTCCTCTCTCTTTCTCCTTTCCCCACTCCTTCTCTCTCTTCCTTTCCCTCTCCACTTTACTCTCCCTTTCCCTCTCTTTCCTCTTACTCCTCTCTTTCTCCCTTCCCCACTCCTACTCCTTCTCTCTTTCCCTCTCCCCTTTCCTCTCCCTTTTCCTCTCCCTCTCTTTCCCCTCACTCCTCTTTCTCCCTTCCCCACTCCTTTTCCCTCTCCCTTCACGTCTTCTTCCCCTCTCCCTCTCCCTCTCTCTTTCCCCTTACTCCTCTCTCCTTCTCCCTTCCTCTCCCCTACTCCCTTTCCCCCTTTCCTGTAGCCCCCAAACTTGGCATGCTGGATGTAACTGAAGCTTTTAGGGTTTCTCCCAGACTTTTTTTTATGGGGGGGAGGGGATGGGGGGTGGTGCTCTGGGCTCGAAACACCATTCCCTTCATTAAAACTTCAGGATCGTATCAACAGCAACTTCCCTGGGGAGACCCGGAACCCACAGTTGGGAGTTTTTTCAAACCCACACTTTGTTCCCATCCAAATCTAGCATGGACCACCTCACCCACGCGTGCAAGAAGAAAGGGAAAATTTACACTTGAAGGGTCGATGTTTTCCTTTGTACTGTTACTGGAACGCAGATGAAGACTGTCTTTTGAGGGGGCTATACAGAGCAGAGCACTGAGGGTAGTGCACTTAATAAATAATGATTAATACTCCGTGACACAGACACGTACAGAGGTCATTTCAATACGAGACTCTGGCCTTTGACGCTTGAGAGCGTTGAGTTCTCCTCTTTGGGAATCATAACCGTCTTCCCAGACTCCTCATTTCCACATCCTCACCTCCAAACGGACATTTGTCAGCAAGGAAAGTTAAGGAAAGCACTTACACGAAGCACCATGAGGTTCAGCGACAGCCAGTGATTCTTTTGGGTAGGCCCAGCTCGGAGCTAATTGCTGATTTCGCCCAAGTGGCTTTGGAAAGAACCCCAAACCCAGGAAAGCGATATCTCCCATGGTGCGCCTTTCGTCGTTGAACGGCCCTCGCATTGGATTGTGGTTTCCAGCTTCGAAAACGCCACCTTGCTGCTTACGGGGGAGCAGCTCACTTGGAATAACTCGACAGGTGCCCCTGCTGTAATTCCGGCCTGGGTTTGATGCGAAATTTAAGAAATATATGATTTATTTTTTAAAAAATGTGTCTCCTTCCTCCTTGGTGGATTCCCAGCTCCTTTGTCTTCCTCTCCACTTCCACATGAGGCCAGCAGAGGGCGCTGGTTGCCCAGGATTGATATAAGCCTCGATGGCTTTGGAAGGGCCCATTGGCAAAGAATTTATTGATGGGATGCGCTAAACCCAGTGACTTTCTTCGAGGACAATCACGGGCAAACTTTCTTCCGCTTCCCTAAGATCTCCTGAAGGTCGCCTAGGTCAGTTGTCAATTTGAGAGAGGATTCATAGAGCCTTTGGGCCCCGAAAGAAGCATCCATGCTCACAACGGGGTGGAAGGGCTCATTGACAAAGAATGTATCGATCGAATGCATTAAACCCAGTGACTTTCTTGGAGGATAATCACGGGCAAACTTTCTTCTGCTTCCCTAAGATCTCCAGAAGGTCGCCTAGGTCAGTTGTCAATTTGAGAGGGGATTCATAGAGCCTTTGGTCCTGCAAGGAGCATCCATGCTCACGACGGAGTGGAAGGGCTCATTGGCAAAGAATTTATCGATCGGATGCGTTAAACCCAGTGACTTTCTTGGAGGGCAATCACGGGCAAACTTTCTTCTGCTTCCCTAAGATCTCCTGAAGGTCGCCTAGGTCAGTTGTCAACTTGAGAGAGGATTCATAGAGCCTTTGGTTCCCGAAAGGAGCATCCATGGGATAGGGTGGAAGGGCCCATTGACAAAGAATTTAATGATTGGATGTGCTAAACCCAGTGACTTTCTCAGGGGACAATCACGGGCAAACTTTCTTCTGCTTCCCTAAGATCTCCTGAAGGTCACCTAGGTATTCATAGAGCCTTTGGTCCCGTAAGGAGCATCCATGCTCCCGACAGGGTGGAAGGGCAGATTAAACATCTCTCTAGGGGTGGGGAAAAGCAAAATGACCCACCCCTTTAAAAGAGGAAGCCAAAATGTAAACGCCACCCTCACCGGCAAAGGGCCAGGGTAAGGACGCAAACAGCCATTGGCCCCCAGTTCGGAAAACAATCATTTTTCCATTTGCTCCCCGTCCGGAATACTGAGATAGTAACTGACACCCCCAGAGTGTTAGAGTGACTTCAATTGCAGTGAATCTGAAGTGGACTCTTCACCAGGGAGTAAATCTTGTAATAGAATTGAATATTGTAACTGTAGTGTTGACTCTCGTGAACCTCTAGACTGTAGACTCCTAGAGGGCGTCATGTTTCCTGACTCCAGTGTATTGTACTCTCCCAAATGCTTAGTACAGTGCTCTGTGCAGAGAGCGCACTCAGGAAACACCATTGATTGACTGATCGGGGCAGACTCTCCTCTGATTTACATGTATGTACTTGTGTTTGTGTGTGTGTATGTGTGTGGGTGAGGGGGGCATGTATATATGTGTATATTGCTCTGTGTATTGTGTCAGGGTTTTTTTCCACTGTTAAATATTGGGAAATAGTTGCCTTTTACCAAAGGAACAGTATTTTAAATAGAAAAATTTGAATTTCTCTTTCAGTAGATCTTTAGATAACCATAGAGAACTCGAAATTTGAAACACGAGAATGCCTTCATGAAATAATATTAATAATAATCATGTTGGTATTTGTTTAAGCGCTTACTACGTGCCAAGCACTGTCCTAAGCGCTGGGGTAGACCCAAGGTAATCAGGGTGTCCCACGTAGGGCTCACAGTCTTCATCCCCATTTTACAGATGAGAGAACTGAGGCACAGAGAAGTGAAGTGACTTCCCCAAGGTCACACAGCTGACAAGTGGTGGAGCCGGGATTAGAACACACGACCTCTGACTCCCAAGGCCGAGCTCTTTCAACTAAGCCACGCTGCTTTGCAATCAGGACTGAGGTTCCAACAATAATAAGTACTGGGGAATTCGTTAGGTGCTCCCTATGTGCCGGGTGCTGTAGTAGTTACGAGATCATCAGATTAGACACGGTTCTGATCCCAGGTGGGGCTCCAAGCCCTAAATCCCCATTTAACAGATGTGGAATCCAGACAGGATCATAGCAGTCAAGCGACAGAGCTGGGATTAGAACCTAGGCCCCGCAATTGTCCGGGCTCACGCTCTTTCCACCAGGTCATGCTGCTTTTCTAGCCTATCTCCAACAAAACTTAAATTCAGGACGCCGGATTCCTGCCCGTAGACTAACGAGACACCTTCTACTTTGCATTTGATTTTTCCAGGGAAATGTCTTCTGATTGTGATGCAAATCTTTTCGAGTTCTTGGCTGGGCAGGATGTGAGAGCTCACCTCCACCGGGATGCCTTCCCAGACTGAGCCCTCCCTTTCCCTCTGCCCCTCCTCCCCTCTCCATTTCCCCCACCCCCGGCTCTATCCCCTTCCCCTCCCCTCAACACTTGTGTATATTTGTATATATTATTTATTACTCTATTCATTTTATTAATGTTATATATCTACGATTACATTCTGTTGATGGTATTGACGCCTGACTTCTTGTCTTGTTTTGTTGTCTGTCTCCCCCTTTTAGACCATGAGCCTGTTGTTGTGCAGGGATCATCTCTATCTGTTGCGGAATTGTACATTCCGAGTGCTTAGAACAGTGCTCCGCATGCAGCGAGTGCTCGATGAATACTACTGAATGGACAAACGAACGAAAGTGGTTCTAAAAGATGTGTTTAGGGTTGGAATCTGAAGAAGGTAAGATCCACTGCTAAGAAACACTTTCATTCACGAGAGCCTCCTCCATCCCTCGGTGCCCTGTGGCGGCTTCTCTCTTCTCCAAATATCCCGCCTTGTGTTTGGGGGTGTGGAAAGACACGCATGGAATAGTCTTTTTAGAAAACGGATCTGGACGGCAGAGTGAGGTATGGACTGGAGAGGGGAAGTGCTGGAGACAGGAAGACCGAGGAAGAAGCTAACTGAATGATCTCACTGGTAAATGGGTGAGGGCTTAGACCAGAGGAGCAGCGTGGCCTGGTGGATTCCGCAGTAGTCACCAACTAATCAGTTCTTTTGGGATCAGGATCACGGTCTGAGTAGGAGGGAGAATGGGCATTAAGTCCCGATTTTACGGACGAGGAGCCCGAGGCACTGACAAGTTGCCTAAAATCGCACTGCGGTCCAGTGGCGGAGCCGGAATCGGCACCAAGGTCCTCTGACGGCCCGAGCACGGGCTTGTGGCTCTTTCCACCAGGTCACACATGAAGATAAAAAGGCAGGGGAAGGTCCAGGAAATATCTGGGGCAGGAAAAACAGTCAGGATTTAGGACAGACTGAATTGGTGAGTTGAAAGGCGGTGAGGAGTTCAGGACGAGATCCAGCTTTCAGTCTCCCCGGGGCAGGGTGCCTGGGGCAGTTAGGGTCTGTCGACTGTGATGGAATATTTTAGGTGGCAGGCTGGTTTGGGGAGGGAGGATGAGGAGGAAGACGAGGCGTTCGGATTTGAATATATTGAGTTTGAGATGTCACCAGGAAGGCCGAGTGACGAGGTTCCAGTTCAGAGGTACCAGAAGAAGGGTAAGATTGCAGAGGAGGTGAGAGGTCGGCAAGATCGAGTCAGGATTTATTGCCCCAGGACTGTTTCTTCTGTCGGTAGAGAGGCACGGCTTTCCTGGCCTGACTCTTCCACTGTTTCATCAGAGAGTTCTTCCTTAATAATGTTGGTATTTGTTAAGCGCTTACTATGTGCAGAGCACTGTTCTAAGCGCTGGGGTAGACACAGGGAAATCAGGTTGTCCCACGTGGGGCTCACAGTCTTAATCCCCATTTTACAGATGAGGTAACTGAGGCA
This sequence comes from Ornithorhynchus anatinus, assembly GCF_004115215.2. Lineage (NCBI taxonomy): Eukaryota > Metazoa > Chordata > Mammalia > Monotremata > Ornithorhynchidae > Ornithorhynchus > Ornithorhynchus anatinus. The sequence goes on along the minus strand of NC_041731.1, from coordinate 17,860,952 downwards.
CGGAGAAGTTAAGTGACTTGCCCACAGTCACACAGCTGACAAGTGGCAGAGCCGGGATTCAAACCCATGACCTCTGACTCCAAAGCCCGTGCTCTTTCCACTGAGCCACGCTGCCTCGTCACAATCACTCCGACTGTAAGTGAGGCCCATTTTCTCTTGTTCCTTCCCCTAAGAACAGGGAAAACAATTGATCATCTCCGTCTCCACAGAAACCTTCCATATAGTTGCAGACAGTCAATAAGTCACCACTCTGCTTTCTCTTACACCGGCTGAACAACTAAAATTTCCTTACCACTTCCTCATAGGCCATGACCAACGATCTGGGTGTGCTAGTAATGCACTCTTAAATACCCAAGAAGAGAAAGTTCTGTAACTCCACTTTGCCCTCCAATTATGGGTCTTTTACATAGCACAAACATTCCACAAGTGTTCCTGTTTGCCAAGTGGCACTCGAGGGCTTCTCTGTGGGCAGATTCTGTGGCTGAAGCAGGTAGGTGATATAACGAAGCAGCTTTAGAGGCATGAGCTGCTTCCCTGGAGGCCGCCAGCGGCTTCGCTCTTTCTCAGAGCGAGGAGGGAGCTGCTCGGAGCCCGGTTTGACCTAGACGAGTCCCCATGGGCCGGGTCTACTGGGATTGGCCCATTTGCCCCTTGACACCCTCCCCTTAGGATGCTGAAGGAGCAGCGTGGCCGAGTGGGAAGGGCAAGGTGGACGAGTTGCTCGACTTCGTGCCTCAGCGAACCTCATATGTCAAAGGGGGCTTAAGACTGTGAGCCCCACGTGGGACAACCTGATTGCCCCGTGTTCACCCCGGTGCTCAGGACAGCACGTGGCACAGAGAAAGCGCTCGACAAATCCCGTGGGGGGTATTCTTATTATTAATAAAGAAAATCACATCGTGATTGCCTCCATCAAGGGGCCCTTTGGTCACCACCCAACCGGCCAGCGCATCAGCTGTCGGTGGTGCTGTGAAGACCCAGGTGAATTTCATGGGATCATTCCAGTCCCCTTCCCCCCGCCACTTGCCCTACTACCCATTCAGTTCCTTCCCAGAAAACAGGTCTATTTTCATCTTCTGGCAAAAATAGCAGCTGCTCTGCTTCCTCTCGTGACCTCACTCCCGGCGAGAGGAGAACTTCCAGTCCCTCAATGGGCTCCTGGTCGCTATCGAGAGGCCAGAGCAGCTGTCCTTGAGATGGCCCCGGCAAAAAAATCCTTTGGCACAACTTTTAAGAGACGCGAACAAGCGCGCGCATACGCCCTAGGGGAGACGATACACCATTCGACCGTTGGTCTGAACCTTCCCCAGACCATCGCCCATACAGAAGCACATTCTTATAAGTTAGGAATTATCTAGGTTGAAGAGCTAAATTTACGCAGACAATGAACACCGTTTACATAATAGTCATAAGTAGCCTTTTCCACCCTATATTATCAGGTTTGTCTTTCATATCTGACTAAGACTCTATTGCCCGTCCTGCCGTCGACCCCTGGCCCGTGTCCTACGTCTAACCTGGAGTGCCCTCCCTTCTCACATCTGCCAAACTAGCTCTCTTCCCCTCTTCAGAGTGTCTCTATCTGTTGCCGACTTGTTCATCCCAAGCGCTTAGTACAGTGCTCTGCACATAGTAAGCGCTCAATAAATACTATTGAATGAATGAATGAATTCAGAGAGAGCTCACCTCCTCCAGGAGGCCTATCTAGACTGAGCTCCCTTTTCTTCTGTTCCTCCTCCCCTCCCCATCGCCCCAACTCCCTCCCTCTGCTCTACCCCCTTCCCCTCCCCGCATCACTTATGTAGATTTGTATGTATTCATTATTTTATTAGCGATGTGTATATATCTAGCATTCTATTCATCTATCTTGATGGTATCGATGCCCGCCTACTCGGTTTGTTTTGTTGTCTGTCTCCCCCTTCTAGATTGGGAGCCCATTGTTGGGTAGGGATTGTCTCTATCCGTTGCCAAATCGTACTTTTCAAGCGCTTAGTACGATGGTCTGCACACAGTAAGTGCTCAATAAATACGACTGAATTTATTTTATCTTACTGACCAAAGTAGATATTCCCCTCTTGACTGTAAGCTCGTTGTGGGCAGGGAATGTCACTGATTATTGTTGCATTGAACTTTCCCAAGCGCTTAGTACAGTGATCTGCACAGGAGCACTCAATAAATACGAATAAGTGAATGAATAGTCCCTCCTCTTTTTAAGGAGGAACTTTGCTTTTACGTTACGCAGTTACGTAAGCGGTTTCTTTTCGGCCCTTCCGCTTTTTGGTTGGTCAAAATGACCGTGCTTAAGTGAAAAGATGGGGTAAGAATATGCCACTCCAATTCCTGAATAGCTGCAAGTTGATGAAATAATAATGCGATCAGATTGTAGCATCTACAGCCGTTGCTAGGAAAAACAACACACCTTTCGTCCTTAAAATAGGACATCTGAAATGATCGATAGATGCCCCCCAGACTCTCTCTGCCACCTGTCTGCTGTGTGACCTCGGGCAGGTCACTCAGCTTCTCTGGGCCTCTGTTACCACATCGAGAAATGGGGATTAAGACTGTGAGGTCTACATGGGGCATGGACCGTGTCCAACCTGCTCAGCTTGTATCTGAAGCAGCGTGGCTCAGTGGAAAGAGGCCGGGCTCGGGAGTTAGAGACCATGGGTTTGAATCCCGGCTCTGCCACCTGTCAGCTGTGTGACTGTGGGCAAGTCACTTAACTTCTCTGTGCCTCAGTTACCTCATCTGTAAAATGGGGATTACGACTGTGAGCCTCGCATGGGACAACCTGATTACTCTGTGTCTACCCCAGCTCTTAGAACAGTGCTCTGCACATAGTAAGCGCTTAACAAATACCAACATTATTATTATTATTATTATTACCTAGGGACTTAGTACAGTGCCTAGCACATAGTAAGCGATTAGCAAATACCCTAAGAAATGGGTTTTCTCTTATATTTTAACTCCATCTTTTTGCATCTCATGTAAAAATGTACCCACCAAGTACTTTTTTGACTTCTGAATTTTCTTGTTAGACGGCTTGATGGATTGTCCATTTAAGAAAAAGTAATCGTTGGAAAACAAAGGCCAGTTAATGCTGATGGTATTTATTAAACACTTATAATAACGATATTTGTTAAGCGCTTACTATATGCCAAGCACTCTTCTAAGTGCTGGGCTGGATTCAAGGTAATGGGGTTGTCCCACGTGGGGCTCGCAGTCTTCATCTCCATTTTCCAGATGAGGGAACTGAGGCCCAGAGAAGTGAAGTGACTTGCCCCAAAGTCACACAGCTGACAGGTGGCGGAGCGGGGAATCAAACCCACGACTTCTGACTCCCAAGCCCAGGCTCTTTCCGCTAAGCCGATATGCCAAGGCCTGGGTTAGATGAAAAGGAAATCAGCTTGGACACCGACCCTCATGGGGCTTATGGTCTCAGGACATGGCGGAACAGTTATTTTACCTTCATTCTCTTGAAACATGAGGAACCGGAGGCTGGGGCAGTTATGGAATTTGTGTGAGGTCACAAGGCAGGGCTGTGGCCGAGCTGGAACAAGATCCCGGGTGTTCTGACTCCAAATCCTGTGCTCTTTCCACTAGGCCCTCCTGCCTACCAGTAGCTAAATGTGGCCATTAAATCTGTCGGCGTCACGTGGATTTGGGAAAAGGGTCTGACCAAAAGAGGAGCCTAATCAATCTGGAGGAACGGGATATTGACTGAGTTTCCTCTTCTCCGAGCCATGGCCAGAAAAGGAGGATCACACGAAGATTTCGCCGTCAAAGAAATGCAAATTTAGGGCAACGCGTTCACTCCGAGGGGCTTTTCGGGAAAGGTTTCTCATTGCCACCTGGGTATATCTACAGAAGAGCCGCTAAATATATATGGCACTCGCATGCAGACACGCAGGTGGAATGTAATAATAATAATGTCGGTATTTGTTAAGCGCTTACTACGTGCAGAGCACTGTTTGAAGCGCTGGGGGAGATACAGGGTCATCAGGTTTCCCACGGGAGGCTCGCAGTCTTCATCCCCACTTTACAGATGAGGCAACTGAGGCACAGATAAATTGAGCGACTTGCCCACAGTCACACAGCTGACAAGTGGCCGAGCCGGAATTCGAACCCATGATCTCTGACTCCAGAGCCTGGGCTCTTTCCACTGAGCCACGCTGCTTCTCTGTTAATGTACGTTAACATTTGGATAAGAGAAGAAAGGAAATGGGTGAGTGAAGGCTTGTAAGTCTGAAGAAATGAGAGGAGAGAGAGGGAACGGAGGTTTGGCAAAAGGAAAAAGGTGGGCCAAGAAACAGGAAGGATATTGACTGTGACTCTCTGGAAATGCCGCCAATGCTGCACGCGTTATTCATTCAGTCATATTTATCGAGCGCTTACTGTGTGCAGAGCACTGTGCGAAACATTTGGGAAGGACATTATGTTGAGGACTGACCAGTTCAAGCCCCTCGGTTACGGAAGCCCATGTACAAAACACACACCTTTACATATAGTATAATTTCAACAGTTTTCCTTTGAACCACATTTCTCTCACTAATAATAACGATGACCAAATAATTATGGTACTCGGTCGCACTTACTCTGTGCCAAGCCCTGTTCTAAGTGCTGGGGTGGATACCGGGAAGTCAGGTTGGACACAGTCTCCATCCCACAGAGGGCTCTCACTCTTAATCCCCCTTTTACAGGTGAGGTAGCCAAGTCCCAGAGAAGTGAAGTGACTAACCCTAGGTCACACAGCAGACACATGGCGGAGCTGGGAGATGAACCCGTGACCTTCTGACTCCCAGGTCAGTGTTCTCACACAGTCTGATTGTACACTCGATTGATACTTAAATTTATTTATATGTATATCTAAATATGACTATATATGCGTGTATGTGCATATACCCACCCTTTATTTGCACTTATACTCACTTCCTTAACATGAAACTAATTATTTTCCAGGAATTAAATAGAGGGGCTTTTCAAATAAGAAATAAGGCTCCTTCCCCTCTGCCTTCAAACATGCCCACGTCTCCTCCATCCTAAAAAAACCCGCTCTTGACCCCACCTCCCCCTCCAGTTATCGCCCTATCTCTCTACTACCCTTCCTTTCCAAAATCCTAGAACGAGTCGTCTACAAATGCTGCTTAGAATTCCTTAACTCCCATTCTCTCCTGGACCCCCTCCAATCTGGCTTCCTTCCCCTCCACTCTACCGAGACTGCTCTCTCTAAGGTCACCCATGACCTCCTTCTTGCCAAATCCAATGGCTCCTACTCCATTCTAATCCTCCTTGACCTCTCTGCTGCCTTTGACACTGTTGACCATCCCCTCCTCCTGCATAATAATGCTGGTATTTGTTAAGTGCTTACTATATGCAGAGCACTGTTCTAAGCGCTGGGGTAGACATAGAGGAATCAGGTTGTCCCACGTGGGGCTCACAGTCAATCCCCATTTTACAGATGAGGTAACTGAGGCACAGAGAAGTTAAGTGACTTGCCCACAGTCACACAGCTGACAAGTGGCAGAGCTGGGATTCGAACTCATGACCTCTGACTCCAAAGCCCACGCTCTTTCCACTGAGCCACGCTGCATACCTTATCTCACCTTGGCTTCACGGACTCCATCCTCTCCTGGTTCTCCTCGTATCTCTCTGGCCGGTCATTCTCGGTCTCCTTCGCTGGTGCCTCCTCCCCCTCCCATCCTTTAACTGTTGGAGTTCCTCAAGGGTCAGTTCTTGGCCCTCTTCTGTTCTCCATTTACACTCACTCCCTTAGTGAACTCATTCGCTCTCACGGCTTTGACTACCATCTCTATACAGATGACACGCAGATCTACATCTCCGCCCCTGTCCTCTCCCCCTCCCTTCAGGCTCGCATCTCCTCCTGCCTCCAGGATGTCTCCACCTGGATGTCGGCCCGCCACCTAAAACTCAGCATGAGCAAGACTGAGCTTCTCATCTTCCCTACCAAACCCTACCTATCACTGTGGATGGCACGACCATCCTTCCCGTCTCTCGGGCCCGCAATCTCGGTGTCAGCCTTGACTCGTCTCTCTCGTTCACCCCACACATCCTATCCGTTACCAAGACCTGCCGGTTTCACCTTTACAATATCGCCAAGATCCGCCCTTTCCTCTCCACCCAAACGGCTACCTTACTGCTACGGGCTCTCGTTATGTCCCGGCTAGACTACTGTGTCAGCCTTCTCTCTGATCTCCCTTCCTCCTCTCTCGCCCTGCTCCAGTCTATTCTTCATTCCGCTGCCCGGCTTATCTTCCTGCAGAAACAATCTGGGCATGTCACTCCCCTTCTTAAACACCTCCAGTGGTTGCCTATCAACCTCCGCTCCAAACAAAAACTCCTCACTCTAGGCTTCAACGCTCTACATCACCTTGCCCCTTCCTACCTCTGCTCCGCTCCTCTGCCTCCCACCTCCTCACTGTCCCTCGGTCTCACTTATCCCGCCGTCGACCCCTGGGCCACGTCCTCCCGCGGTCCTGGAACGCCCTCCCTCCTCACCTCCTCCAATCTAATTCTCTTCCCCTCTTCAAAACCCTACTTAAAACTCACCTCCTCCAAGAGGCCTTCCCAGACTGAGCTCCCCTTCTCCCTCTACTCCCTCTACCACCCCTCCTTCACCTCTCCGTAGCTTAACCCTCTTTTCCCCCATTTCCCTCTGCTCCTCCCCCTCTCCCTTCCCGTCCCCTCAGCTCTGTCCTCGTCTGCTCAACTGTATATATTTTCTTTACCCTATTTATTTTAATGAATTGTACATCGCCTTGATTCTATTTAGTTGCCATTGTTCTTCCCCTTGACTCTATTTATTGCCATTGTTCTTGTCTGTCTGTCTCCCCCAATTAGACTGTAAACCCGTCAAACGGCAGGGACTGTCTCTATCTGTTGCCGACTTGTTCATTCCAAGTGCTTAGTACAGTGCTCTGCACATAGTAAGCGCTCAATAAATACTATTGAATGAATGAATGAATGAAATAAGGGATAACCATCGTTCTGCTATTATTCTTTTTTATGATTACCTAATTAGTCGCATGCAACATGGGCAACTTCACATCTGTTTCAAATTTCAATCCCAGTGCTGGGGATCTGGGTCATAGTGGCTTGTGCCTCACGCTGCTGGTTGAGAATGGAACCCTCCGCCCTCTTCCTCTTGCCATGCTCTTCGCACAGTCACTCCCAAGTTCCGTCTCCCCTTTCTGGCCTCCTCACCCCCTAGCACCCCCGACCCTCCCACCGGAGATCTTTCAAATTGCGGTCCCTGCACTGGCCTCTCCACCGATTGTTGGCCCACCTCGCCTGTCTGGGCCCCCGAAGCCACGGGGCTAGGATTTGCCGGGAAGAAGACTGGCAAGGGACCCGCCGTTGCTTCTTCCTGCTCCAAGTCCTTTCCGCCGGAGTTTCAAGGTGTCGTAGGAGCTGGGGGGCGTGGATGGTAAGCAGTTCATTCATTCATTCATTCATTCATTCATTCATTCATTCATTCATATTTATTGAGCGCTTACTATGTGCAGAGCACTGTACTAAGCGCTTGGAATGTACAAATGGGCAACAGATAGAGACAGTTCTTGCCCTTTGATGGGCTTACAGTCTAATCGGGGGAGACGGACAGACAAACAATAGCAATGAATAGAATCAAGGGGATATAAATAGAATCAAGGAGATATAAATAGAATCAAGGGGATATCAATTAAGAAAGTGGTGTTGGGGTGGCAGGACAAAATGAAAAGAAAAATTATTATTGCCACACAGATCCTGGTGGAGAATGAGAAGAAAGGGTCTTCGGGTTTTTGTGGGTGTCAAGGGTCAGTACTCCTCACGGGGTTCAGGGAAGGGAGAGTTGGATAACCGAGGGATAGATCCAAAAAAGAGCCTCGGGAAGAGCCGGGCAGAGGCAGAATGGGCAGTGTGGGGTTGCTCGGCACACAGGGAGTGCTTGGGAAATACCTTTGACGATGATAGGGTTGAGGCTAGGGCAGAGCTTTAGGGGTTGATGGATGGGACGAGATTTGCTCCGTGTGCTTCATTCAGAGCGGGGATACGCCATTCTGTCGATGAACTATCTAATTCTCCTCCGTGATACTCCTGTGAACCAGGAAAGTAGCGGATTAGGTACCGTCATCTCTGTTTTGCAGATGGTGAAGCACAGAGAGGTTAAACACATTTTAGCGATGTGCATTTATATACATATGATCTCGATATAGGTACATAAACGCGTTTATATAGGCACATTTCACAGAAGACTTTAATAGGGTTTTGTAGGGTGGATGTTAAGATCTAGTACTGTAACAGTGGATGCCACTTCATTACAGGGGTTTAGGGGCCAAAATCTCATTTCGACTACAGAGATCGTCCTTCTTACTGTGACCTTTCTCATTCAACACACCCTTGGATGGGAAATGCAGTTCCTAGAAAAACTCAGGAGAAGGCATTCTCGGTTGGAGGTTCCTCGTCAGATTTCTTCCACCATCGCAGATTACCAGCTTGGCCAGGATCTTCACTCCCAAAGAAGCGAAGCGTCTCATCCAACGCGGTGTTTGTGGTGTGGAGCTTGAGAGGTAAGGAGCCAGCGGCTTTGGCAGGGGTGATCCCCTAAGTCAGGGAGGATGGATAGAGAGAATAGAGGAGAGGCAGGTTGTGGTCACCGCTTCTCTACGGAAGATGACCTACGGCCTCTGCTCCTTGCTCAAGTCTTCGGCCTCCCGTGTTTTTGAAGTCGACTTCGTAGGTTCTCATGGATAGCACGTTTTCCCCCTCCAAGACCTCATAGGTGAAGTGAGAAAAGGGCAATTCCATCCGCGGCCAGCAAGGTGGAAGTAAGAGCGGAGTTTCGCTAGCTCAGCTCAGACCCCTCGATTTTGGTCTTTCATTCCCCACTCGAACATGATTCCTCTCTCATGATGGATGCTGTCATCCTAGGAGGCAAGGAACAATGACCTCTAACTTCCACCCCTATCGCCCCAATTCTAGGCATCAACCTAGGCAATCTGATTGTGACATTATTCATTCACTACATTCTTGGAGGGGAAATGCAGTGCCTGGGAAAATCCAGAAACTCTGGTGGCTTCTGGCCAGATTTCCACCACCACGACGACCAATTCTGGGCCCCCAACTACAACCCCTTCAACTCAGCCAGTCAACTGTATTTTCTGAGCGCTTCTTAGGTACAGAATGCCATACTGAGTGCATGGGAGAGTACAGGAGACCTGTTCCCCGTCCGATGGGGAAGTGCTCCGTGCTCAGTGATGATGTGCTATTGAAAGCAGGCTTATCCTGAGGTCCCCCCGCTTAGCTGTGAGGATCCTTGGGATAGTGAGAGGGCTGACAGATGCATCCAGAGCCCCAGATACTCCTGTGGAACCCCATTCAAGTCATGTCGCGGGCTTGGGGATGCCCTCGGAGACCAGCTGGGAACTGCTGGCAAGTCCCGGGCGGAATGAGGGAATCCCCCCTGGCAGCAGGGAAGAGTGAGAATTGGGAACGTTCCTGACACCTGCAAGAGGGCTGGAACTGGCGATTGGCCCAGAGGCGGCCTTCTGCGACCCATCGTGTAGCGACCCCACCGGGTCACAACTAGGCTCAGATCCTTCCTTCAGGTCCCATGACCCCATTTTGGTACTTTTTGCCAAAGTCAAGTGCGCACAAAAGAGCACCGAGGCACAGCTGCTCCAAACGGAGAGTATTTTGATGGAGCTTGTCTGCTCTGGCCTGGGCACTCCACAGGAGGGACATGGTCTTCCCTCTTTTCCCCAATGAAATGTCAGCACTGTTGCTTCTGAGGGTAAATAATAATAATAATAATGGTGTTGTTAAGCGCTCACTGCATGCCAGGCGCTGTATTAAGCGCGGGAAGGATACAAGCAAACTGGGATGGGCGCAGTCCCCGTCCCCACGAGGGGCTCGGAGTCGTGATTCCCATCTAGCAGGTGAGGGAACCGAAGCCCAGAGAAGTGAAGCGATTTGCCCAGGATCACATAGCAGACAAGTGGCAGAGCCGGGATTAGAACCCGGCTCCTCTGACTTTGAGGCCTGGGATCTTTCCACTAGGCCACGCTGCAAATGATAAGACCCTGTAGCTACCAGAATTCTTTCATTTATGTGTCACTGTTAGGGAAGCAGCATGATGTAGCGGATAGAGTCCGGGCCTGGGGGTCAGAAGGCCACGAGTTCTAATCCCTGTTCCTGCCACTTGTCTGCTGTGTGGCCTTGGGCAAGTTACTGCACCTTTCTGTGTCCCAGTGACTTCATCTGCGAAATGGGGATTATGACTGTGAGCCCCGTGCGGGACAGGGATTGCATCCAACCCGATTTGCTGGTATACACCCCTGCACTGCCGTGTCCAACCCCATTTAATTTAAGCGCTTAACATAATTATTATCTCACCCTTTACGATGCTTATAGCAGATTGCAGTGCTTTTTTGTAGACTGCAAGTCCTGTGGACTGTAAATCTCTTGTAGGCAAGGATCACACCTACCTACTTTATGGAATTGTATTTTCCCAGCTGCTCTGCCGACAGTGAGCGCTCAGTAATAGCACTGATTGATTAACTGAGGCCAACACAAAAGGGGTTTAAACGAAACCGTCGTCAAGTGCCTGACAAAAACGGAACCTAGCTTGGAAGCCAGGTAGCAGGGCCGTGTTCATCGACTTTGGTTATTTGAAATTATAGGTCGGATTTTGTCATCTTAACTATCTCAAAGATGTCCAGAGGGCATTTCGAAGAAGCAGCGTGGCTCAGTGGAAAGAGCCCGGGTTCGGGAGCCAGAGATCATGGGTTCGAATCCTGGCTCCGCCACTTGTCAGCTGTGCAACTGTGGGCAAGTCACTTCATTTCTCTGGGCCTCAGTTCCCTCATCTGTAAAATGGGGATTAACTGTGAGCCTCACATGGGACAACCTGATGAACCTGTGTCTCCCCCAGCGCTTAGAACAGTGCAATGCACATAGCAAGTGCTTATCAAATACCAACATTATTATTATTACTATTATTATTTAACTGTAGAACCAATTTTTACCAAATATAAAGTGACCTGTGTTAAACCTTTGAGAAATCAGAAAGTTTGAGAATGAAGACAAATACATTAAAACTGAAACTATGAACACTAAATCGTACATAATGCGATCTGATTTGATTTGGTCAAAATGATTCTGAAACTTCAGTATATAAGTGAATGCGTGCAAAGCATCAACTGAAGCACACTCTTTTCCTGGTTTTTCTGGCTGATGTTTTAACTCAACTCTGGGGTATCGGGGAGAGTCGTGAGGGTTTTCAGGGAAAACAATTTTACAAATGGCTTCTTTTGGGGGTGAAAGGCAGGTGCTTACCGGATCGCTTGGGACATGTACATTCCAAGCGCTTAGTACAGTGCTCTGCACATAGTAAGCGCTCAATAAATACTATTGAATGAATGAATGATTATCTGTTGAAGGACACTCACCGGTTCTCTGCGCATTTGACAGATTTAAAACCGTATTCGTGAGACAATTCTGCTCTTACTAACCTCACATTAAAGGAGAAATGTGCTGTAATATCTGCTCGTTATAGCATTTGGGAGACAGAAATGGCTTTGATAACAAGGCATGCTAAACCCCAATGGACTTGCATTTTCCAAAGAACCTTTCCTGATCTCATAATCATCTTTTAGCCAAAATGGATAATGAAAAACCACGTTGTGGCAGAGCGCGGTGTACTTGCTGGACATTTTCTGCCTCTGCTTCTTCTGGCTTCTCGGCCACTACCTCTCTAATTCTCCGAATCATTTCTTTCTCTTTGATTTTCTGCTCTTGGAGTTCTGTGTCTCTGTCTCTCATTCTCGGTTTCTCTATCTTCTTCTTGGCCTGCCTGTTTGATCTCTTTGTCTTAGTATGCCTCCTATACAGAGAAGCAGTGTGGCTCAGTGGAAAGAGCCTGGGCTTGGAAGTCAGAAGTCATGGGTTCGAATCCCTGCTCTGCCACTTGTCAGCTGTGTGACTGTGGGCAAGTCACTTCACTTCCTCTGTGCCTCAGTTACCTCATCTGGAAAATGGGGATTGGGACTGTGAGCCTCATGTGGGACAACCTGATTACTCCGTATCTACCCCAGCACTTAGAACAGTGCTCTGCACATAGTAAGTGCTTAACAAATACCAACATTAGTATTATTATATATACCTGCTTGGATCTCTGCCCTTCTGTCTGTGGTTATTTCTTTTTCTCTTTGAATCTCTCTATCTTTCTTCTTTTTTTGACTTTTTCTTTATGGTATTTGTCAAGGACTTACTACGTGCCAGTTACTGTACTAAGTGCTGGGGTAGATCCAAGTCATTCAGGCTGGACACGGTCTGTGTCCCACAAGGGACTCGCAATCTTAATCCACATTTTAAAGATGAGGAAATCGTGGCCCAGAGAGGATAAGTGACTTGTTCAGGGTCTCCCAGTGGACAGAAAAGCGTCACGGCCTGCTGGATAGAGGACGGGCCTGGGAATCAGAAGGACCTGGGTTCATCACAGCTCCGGCTTGGACTTTGGACAAGTCCCTTAACTTCTCTGTGCCTCCGTTACTTCATCTTTAAAATGGGGATTAAGATTGCGAGTCCCATATGGAACATGGACTGTGTCCAACCTGATTAGCTCGTATCTACCTCAGTTTAGACCGGTGCCTGGCACATAGTAAGCCCTTAACAAGGACCATAAAAAAATGACAGAGACAGGATTGGAACCCAGGTCTTTCTGACTCCCAGGTCTGTGCACTATTAGGCGACACTCATCTTGTTCTTTTGGTTGTGATTTCTCGGGTCTCATTCGTAAGAACGTGATCAAAGCAAGAACAGTGTGGCTCATGGAAACTGCTCCGGCTTGGAAATTAGGAGACCCAGGTTCTAGTCCTCTATCTGCTCCACGCCTGCTGGGTAGCCTTGGAAGGATAACTTAACCTCCATCTCAGCTGACTCATCTGTAAAATGAGGATAAAATTTCCTGTTTTTCTTTTAATTTAGACTGTGTGCCCTGTGCGGGACAAGAAATACATCCAATCGGATTGCCTGGTCTTTATCCCATTTAGCACTTAGGAAGCGCTTAATAAGTGGCATTATTCTTAGTAATATCGTGAGAAACATGAGAAAATTCCAGCGCTATGCTTTTTTCTCCAAATGTGCATTATTTAAATAATGTAAACACTCTAAATAGTGGAACTGTTTCCAGTAATCAATCAAGGCTATTGACTGAGGGCTTACCATACTAGGAGAAGCAGCACAGCACAGTGAATGGAGAGCGGGCCTGGAAGTCAGGGCGTCATGGCTTCCAGTCCCGGGTCTGCCACTCGGCCGCTGTATGACCTTGGGCAAGTCACTTTACTTCTCTGTGCCTCGGTTACCTCATCTGTAAAATGGGGATTGAGACTGTGAGGCCCACGTGGGACAGGGGCAGCCTCCAACCTGGTTTCCTTGGATCTACCCCAGCACTTAGTAGAGTGCCTGGCACAAAGTAAGTGCTTAACAAATACCATAATTATTATTATCATGATTAAGTACTTGGGAAAGTATTATACAAACAGGGATGGAAGGTGGAATCCCTGCCTACAGGTAGCTTGTGGTTTTCAGGTACCGTACAGCCTACAGGAACCCAGCTGCATGGTGTAGTGGGTAGATCCTGGGCCTGGGAGTCAGAAGGAGCTGGGTTCTAATCCCCCTTCTGCCGCTCATCTGCTGTGTGACCTCGGGCAAGTCACTTTACTGCTCTGTGCCTCTGTTCCCTCGTCTGCAAAATGGGGATTAAGACTGTAAGCCCATATGTGGGACAGGGACTCCATCCAACCTGTCTACCCCAGCGCTGAGAACTCTGCTCGACACATAATAATAATCATTATTATTATGATTATGTAACTGTTTCCAGTAATATAACCGCTCCAGATGGTGCATTCATTTCCTAAAGTCCCGCCAGGCTTGGGTGGCTGCTCCGTGCCTGTCTACTGATTTTTACGTCTCAATTCAGCAGTACGTGGCTGAAGACATCCAGCTGAGTGCACATTTGACAGCACCAGTTACTGACTTCTAGGCGCTGCGATTAGTTCCATTTTCAGATTTCGAGGCTCATCGCTGCAGGCCAGGGGTGGCCGGTGCGGGAGGGAACTCGTCTAATCTCATTTCTCCTACTCTGTGGCCAGGGTCCACAGAATAGGTGGTTCTCAGAGTAGACGGTTCCCCCCCTCCTCAGGTAGGGGGGCAGCTTGACCATCCTCTAGGTTGGCGCATTGTTCTAAGCACTCGAGAAAAGTACAAAAGAACTGCAAAACACATTTCCTGTCCACAAGGCGTTTCCACTCTGATAGGAGAACCAGACATAAAAATATCTGCCAACAGTAGACGAGGAATAAATAATGGAAAGTACATTTGAAAGTCGATATATACTCAAGTGCAGGGAATGGGTAGAAAATTAATGGGCTATTTGGGACTGGGACCATTTGGGCTGTTGGGAATTAATGAGGGAAGACATATGGAAGGAGGTGGAATTTTAGGCGGGTTTTTAAAGTAGGGAGGGCTGACGGATTTGGTCAGAGGAGAGAGTTCTAGGCTCGGGAAACAGCGGGAAGAAGGAGTCAGCCTGGCAAGGTGAGAGTAGGGTATAGGAAGGAGGCAATCTTGGGGTGAGTGAAGAATAGAGAAGAATGGGAGAAAAGAGCTACTATGTAAAATGGAGAGAGGCAGAGAGAGCTTTGAAGTCACTGGTAAGGAGTTTTAGTGTTATGCCGAGGAAGATGGGTGCCTTTGGAAGCTTTTGAGGAGTGGAGAAATGTTCTCAGAAAAAAATATTTCAGGCCACAGCACGAAGTAGGGACTGAGCGAGAAGGGGCTGAGGGGTGGGAGAATAGTGAGAAGGGTGATGGAAGAGTCGAGAACTTTCCCGAGTACTTAGGTGTGTTGCTCAATGACTAGTAGTAATTATTATTATTACAAGCAAGTTCAAGGATTTGCACTAAAAATCTCATTATTTATCTCATCCACAAACCCTAAACCTCAAATGCCCGGGATGGTAAATTTGAAAGTATGTAGCAGACTATTAGCAAGGAATAATGGTAAAGACAGAATTTCTGGGCTAAAAGTTGAAGGCCTTTTTCCTTTTGAATTGCTTATCTGCCATACGGCTAATTCAAAGTAATGTCTTTGTCAGGCAAAAATTCAGTATTATTCACTGACCATTTGACTTTTACAAAAGGCAAAAAGCCCCCCGATTTGAAACCAGGTTAACTCCTTCCATAATCACTTCAAGACATGTATTTATATTTTAATCTAGCAACTAAACTTCAGCAAAATTCAGGATTGGTATAGATCACTCATTTCAAGCCTGGTAATTAGGAAAAAAATCCTTATGTTGCTACCATATAAATCAGTGGGAACGGTAAATAAATGAATGAATCAATCAATCCATTAATTAATTAATGGCTGAATGAATGAATGGCTGGATAGATGAATGAAGTTTTTCAGCATCAGCTACTTCTACACTCTGTTCTTTAGGAGAGTTTGAATTTGGGAATTTAACTCAGGAAAGATTTTCCAACCTGTCTCAGAGACTTATAGAAGTTTAAATCCAGTCCATTCTGAGGCAGAGAGGTAGAACTAACAAGCTGACCCTATCAACCAGAACCATCATAAGCAAAACGATAAAAGATTATCCATCGCTAACTTCTCTTCATTTTCTAAATAAGAAGAAGCAATGGAAAGAGCGTGGCTTAGTGGAAAGAGCCCGGGCTTGGGAGTCAGAGATCTTGGGATTGAATCCCTGCTCTGCCATTTGTCAGCAGTGTGACTGTGGGCAAGTCACTTCACTTCTCTGTGCCTCAGTTATCTCATCTGTAAAATGGGGATGAAGACTGTGAGCTGCACGTGGGACAATCTGATTACCCTATATCTACCCCAGCGCTTAGAACAGTGCTCTGCACATTGTAAGTGCTTAACAAATACCAACATTATTATTATTATTTGCATTATTATTGAACAAGCAGGTAATTAAACAGCACCTGCCATCTTTAATCTCATTTAAAAGGGGTTTCAAGTATTTCTACAAAAAAGAACATGCTTAGGAAAAAAATCTGCAGGTTAGATTTTTTTAAAAAGGCAGAAAGATGAAAGGCTGAAGCAATCCCATAGAATTATGATATGACTTTATGAAGGTCTTTTTTATGGTATTTGTTCAGTGCCTACCATATATCAGGCCATGTAATAAGTGCCGGGATAGAAGATTTCCAGAAATCTTCATTTTAAGCCAGTGTATCGATGATGAGTTGTTTAAATTATGTAAATATATGTAGGCATTAACTAATCCAGCTGTCCTTCACTTTAGAAGAGGTAGCAGGAGAGACTGAGCTCAGAGATGTGTGATTTAAGAGACTGACTACTCATTTTAGACTGTGAGCCCGTTGTGTTGGGCAGGGATGGTCTCTAGCTGTTGCCAAATTGTACGTTCCAAGTGGCTAGTAGAGTGCTCTGCACAGAGTAAGTGCTCAATAAATAAATGAATAATAAATAAATCCACCCCCTCCACCTGCATATAATAATGATAATGGTATTTCTTAAGAGCTTACTCTGTGCCGAGCACTGTTCTAAGCGCTGGAGTAGATACAGGGTAATCAGGTTGTCCCACGTGGGGCTCACAGTTCTTAATCCCCATTTTACAGATGAGGTAACAGAGGCACAGAGAGGTTAAGTGGCTTGGCCAAGGTCACACAGCAGACAAGTGGCGGAGCTGGGATTAGAACCCATGTCCTCTGATTTCCAAGCCTGGGCTCTGGCCACTAGGCCATGTTGCACCAGTAAGGTTTACCTCAATTCTGGCTGCATTCCAGGACTTCCTTGTTGGTAATGAGGAAATGACTAGGTGTAAATGGCTTGTCTTGTATTAACCCAAGACTTAGAATCACACTTTTCACAAGCAGTGTGGCTCAGTGGAAAGAGCACGGGCTTTGGAGTCAGAGGTCATGAGTTCGAATCCCGGCTCTGCCACTTGTCAGCTGTGTGACTGTGGGCAAGTCACTTCACTTCTCTGGGCCTCAGTTCCCTCATCTGTAAAATGGGGATGAAGACTGTGAGCCCCACGTGGGACAACCTGATTCCCCTATGTCTACCCCAGCGCTTAGAACAGCGCTACTACTCCATTCTAATCCTCCTTGACCTCTCTGCTGCCTTTGACACTGTCGACCATCCCCTCCTCCTCTATACCTTATCTCACCTTAGCTTCACGGACTCCGTCCTCTCCTGGTTCTCCTCTTACCTCTCTGGCTGGTCATTCTCGGTCTCCTTTGCTGGAGCCTCTTCCCCCTCCCATCCTTTAACTGTCGGAGTTCCTCAAGGCTCACTTCTTGGCCCTCTTCTGTTCTCCATTTACACTCACTCCCTCAGTGAACTCATTCGCTCTCATGGCTTTGACAACTCATTCGCTCTCATGGCTTTGACTACCATCTCTACGCAGATGACACGCAGATCTACATCTCCGCCCCTGTCCTCTCCCCCTCCCTTCAGCCTCGCATCTCCTCCCGCCTCCAGGATGTCTCCACCTGGATGTCGGCCCGCCACCTAAAACTCAACATGAGCAAGACTGAGCTCCTCATCTTCCCTCCCAAACCCGGTCCTCTCCCAGACTTCTCTATCACCGTGGATGGCACGACCATCCTTCCCGTCTCTCAGGCCCGCAATCTCGGTGTCATCCTTGACTCGTCCCTCTCGTTCACCCCACACATCCTATCCATTACCGAGACCTGCCGGTTTCACCTCTACGATATCGCCAAGATCTGCCCTTTCCTCTCCATCCAAACGGCTACCTTACTGCTACGGGCTCTCGTTATATCCCGGCTAGACTACTGTGTCAGCCTTCTCTCTGACCTCCCTTCCTCCTCTCTCGCCCCGCTCTGGTCTATTCTTCACTCCGCTGCCCGGCTCATCTTCCTGCAGAAACGATCTGGAGATGTCACTCCCCTTCTTAAACAACTCCAGTGGTTGCCTATCAACCTCCGCTCCAAACAAAAACTCCTCACTCTAGGCTTCGAGGCTCTCCATCACCTTGCCCCTTCCTACCTCTCCTCCCTTCTCTCTTTCTACCACCCACCCCGCACGCTCCGCTCCTCTGCCTCCCACCTCCTCACCGTCCCTCGGTCTCGCCTATCTCGCCGTCGACCCCTGGGCCACGTCCTCCCGCGGTCCTGGAACGCCCTCCCTCCTCACCTCCGCCAAACTGATTCTCTTCCCCTCTTCAAAACCCTACTTAAAACTCACCTTCTCCAAGAGGCCTTCCCAGACTGAGCTCCCTTCTCCCTCTCCTCCCTCTACCACCCCCCCTTCACCTCTCCGCAGCTAAACCCTCTTTTCCCCCTTTCCCTCTGCTCCTCCACCTCTCCCTTCCCCTCCCCACAGCACTGTACTTGTCCGCTCAACTTTATATATTTCCATTACCCTATTTATTTTGTTAATGAATTGTACATCGCCTTGATTCTATTTAGTTGCCGTTGTTTTTACGAGATGTTCTTCCCCTCGACTCTATTTATTGCCATTGTTCTTGTCTGTCCATCTCCCCCGATTAGACCGTAAGCCCATCAAACGGCAGGGACTGTCTCTATCTGTTGCCGACTTGTTCATCCCAAGCGCTTAGTACAGTTCTCTGCACATAGTAAGCGCTCAATAAATACTATTGAATGAATGAATGAATGAATGAACAGTGCACGGCACATAGTAAGCGCTTAACAAATACCAACATTATTATTATTATTATAGCAAGTGATCAATAAATAACAATGTTATTAGGCCCTCCTTTCCTCTTCTCCCCCTCTCTTCTGCATCACTAAGGTTTACCTCAATTCTGGCTGCATTCCAGGACTTCCTTGTTGGTAATGAGGAAATGACTAGGTGTAAATGGCTTGTCTTGTATTAACCCAAGACTTAGAATCGCACTTTTCACATAGCAAGTGATCAATAAATAACAATGTTATTAGGCCCTCCTTTCCTCTTCTCCCCCTCTCTTCTGCATCGCCCTGACTTGCTCTCTGTATTCATCCCCCTCCCAGCCTCAAGTACTGATGTACATATCTGTGATTTATTTATTGATCTTAGACTATCAGCTCATTGTGGACAGGGAATAGGTCTGTTATATTGTACTTTCCCAAGTGCTTAGTACAGTGTTCTGCAAACAGTAAGCCCTCAATAAATGTATATGGCCAATTTACTGACTAGAATCCACTTGGCGAAAAGGTCTCAACAGCAATAGGAAGGCTAAAACCGTATCTTAAAC
Source organism: Ornithorhynchus anatinus (assembly GCF_004115215.2). Classification (NCBI taxonomy): domain Eukaryota; kingdom Metazoa; phylum Chordata; class Mammalia; order Monotremata; family Ornithorhynchidae; genus Ornithorhynchus; species Ornithorhynchus anatinus. The sequence continues at coordinate 17,841,697 of NC_041731.1, read as the reverse complement.
TGGGTCCAGGAATATACATCGTTTCCTTTATAGGCATTTGTCTCCCTTAAACCCAGGAATTTCCACACCCGGTGAAATATCGATCTTTGCCCCTTAGCATTTTCTTGGTGGGCAGCCTGTCTATCTATACTCCTTCTTTGGTAGTTCCCCTCGCTGAAACTTAATAGGAGTGATATTCTGGTAAGTGCTTACTATGTCCAAAGTCTGCAAAGAAATGCACACTAGACACCCGTTCTGGCCCTCGAAGGGCTTGTAATCTTCGATTGAGAGGGCAGGAGTAGGGGGCTAACCGACACATAAGGAAAAGTAAACTAAAATAAAAGACAAGGACGATGTTGACTCCCCAAACGAGCCCGGTTTTCGAGACCTTCATCACTCAGTCCGTCAGTCACAGGAATCACCACAGAGCTCATTCCCAGTTGAGTCCTTTCTGGGCCGGAGGAGGAGCTGATGGGATTTGGCGGATTCTCGGAGTCTTATGGGAATCCCAGTGGCATGGGGGGGATGGATAGGAACCTAGCTCCCGAAGTAAATATCAATTACAAACTTGCTTCCATCCTGGAAGTCTTGGAAGATCTGACTTGCCGTTACGGCTCTGGTTGCTTTTCTCAGGTTCTCTGGTTTCTGCCTCCTGTCCCAGTTCTGGTCCTGTAATTGGATACGGTCCAGCTGCTGTTCCCCGGAGAATGACCTTAGCACTTAATGCAGTGCTTAGCACTTAATTTGTGCTTAATAAATTCCATAGCTAGCAACGTGTAACAGCTTTCCCTCCGGCAGCGATGTTGAGGGGTACGGAGCATCTGTATTTGAAACTTTCAGGAAATGGCTGTCAGTTTCTCTCTGTGATTGTGAGGGGTTCATTTCGCTGGGCCATTCACAGTAGAAAAAGAGCTGTGCCTAACTTTTCAAAGTCGATCCTACTGATGGAGAAAAGGTGCCCATTCCAGAGCATGTGACTGTCTTTAGAGAAACAGTGTAGCTCAGTCGCAAGAGCCCGGGCTTGGGAGTCAGAGGTCATGGGTTTGAATCCCGACTCTGCCACTTGTCAGCTGTGTGACTGTGGGAAAGTCACTTCACTGCTCTGTGCCTCAGTTACCACATCTGGAAAATGAGGATTAACTGTGAGCCTCACGTGGGACAACCTGATTACCCTGTATCTACCCCAGTGCTTAGAACAGTGCTCTGCTCATAATAAGCGCTTAACAAATACCAACATTATTATTATTATTGTGACATTTCATTCCTCGTCATTCAGTTACATTATGTAAGCAGTAGCACCCTCTCTTCTTCCTACCCCGACAGCCAACTTAATTCCCCTTGTGCCTCCAAATAATAATAATAATGAGGGTATTCGTTAAGTGCTTACTGATGTAAAGCACCGTTCTAAGCGCTGGAAGGGATATGAGGTCACCAGGTTGACCCATGTGGGGCTCACAGTCTTAATCCCCATTTTCCAGATGAGGTCACTGAGGCAAAGAGAATTTAAGTGACCTTGCCCAAAGTGACACAGCTGATAAGCGGCAGAGCCGGGATTAGAACCCATGACCTAAACTGAGAAGCAGTGTGGCTCAGTGGAAAGAGCCCAGGCTTGGGAGTCAGAGATCATGGGTTCGAATCCCTGCTCTGCCACTTGTCAGCTATGTGACTGTGGGCAAGTCACTTCACTTCTCTGGGCCTCAGTTACCTCATCTGGAAAATGGGGATGAAGACTGTGAGCCTCACGTGGGACAACCTGATTACCCTGTGTCTACCCCAGTGCTTAGAACAGTGCTCTGCACATAGTAAGCACTTAACAAATACCAACATCATTATTATTATTATCATTATTATTATTATTATCATTATGACCTCTGCCTTCCAGGCCTGTGCTCTTTCCACTGAGCCATGCTGTTTCCTTAACACACCCGTATGCCTCCTATCCTAAAAAACCCCTCTTCTGACCCCACCAAATTATCCAGCCCTCTCTCCCTCCTGTTATTTTTGTCATGACTCCTTGCACAGATTGTTTACTCCCCTTTACCTCCACTTTCTCTTCTCCAGCCACATCCTTAACCCTCTGCAATCTAGTTTTTGTCCCTTCCTCTCCACAGACACCTCTCCAAGGTCACCGATGTCCCCCTCTAATGGGCCCTAGTCCTCCTTGACCTCTCAACAGCCTAAGGCATTGTGGACCACCTCCTTCTCCTGAAATCATCAACTTTGGTTTTTTCGACACTGCCCTCTCCTGATTCTCTCCTTCCCTTCCTGGCTGAATATTTTGTGGTTTTTTTAAATGGTGTTTGTTAAGCACTTTCCATCTGCCAAGCACTGGATAAAGATATACTGCAATCAACCAATCAGTGGTATTTACTGAGTGCTTACTATGTGCAGAGCATTGTACTAAGTGCTTGGGAAAGTATGGTACAATAGAAATTAGCAGCAACCTTCCCTGCCCGTAATGAGCTTACAGTCTTGAGGGGAGACAGACATGGATATGAATGAATAGCTAATTCATAATTTAAAAATATTTACACAAGGGCTGTGGTGTTGGGCCTGGGGTAATCAGATTAGACACAATCCCTCTTCCTGGGGCCACAGTATAAGTAGGAAAGAGACAAGTATTGAATACCCATTTTCCGCTGAGGAAGCCAAAACCCAGAGAAACCAAGTGACTCGCTGAAAGTCACCATGAATGGCAGAGTGGGGATTAGAATCCAGGTCCTCTGACTCCCAGGACTGTGTTTTTGCTCCTCAGCCATGCTGCTTCGGCTCTCCGTTACATTTTGCCAACTTTTCCTCTGTCTCCCATCTCCCAACTGTAGGGGTCCCTCAAGGCTTAGGAATGGGACCCCTATGCTCTTCATCCACACCCACTCCCTACATCCATTCCCTCTGATTTCGACTGTCAACTCTATATGAGGGGATTCATTCATTCATTCATTCAATAGTAATTATTGAGTGCTTACTATGTGCAGAGCACTGTACTAAGCGCTTGGGATGAACAAGTTGGCAACAGAGACAGTCCCTGCCATTTGACAGGCTTACAGTCTAATCGGGGGAGACAGGCAGACAAGAACAATGGCAATAAATAGAGTCAAGGGGAAGAACATCTCGTAAAAACAATGGCAACTAAATAGAATCAAGGCGATGTACAATTCATTAACAAAATAAATAGGGTAATGGAAATATATACAGTCGAGCGGACGAGTACAGTGCTGTGGGGATGGGAAGGGAGAGGTGGAGGAGCAGAGGGAAAAGGGGAAAAAGAGGGTTTAGCTGCGGAGAGGTAAAGAGGGGGTGGCAGAGGGAGTAGAGGGAGAAGAGGAGCTCAGTCTGGGAAGGCCTCTTGGAGGAGGTGAGTTTTAAGTAGGGTCTTGAAGAGGGGAAGAGAATCAGTTTGGTGGAGGTGAGGAGGGAGGGCGTTCCAGGACCGCGGGAGGACGTGGCCCAGGGGTCGACGGCGGGATAGGCGAGACCGAGGGACGGCGAGGAGGTGGGCGGCGGAGGAGCGGAGCGTGCGGGGTGGGTGGTAGAAAGAGAGAAGGGAGGAGAGGTGGGAAGGGGCAAGGTGATGGAGAGCCTCGAAGCCTAGAGTGAGGAGTTTTTGTTTGGAGCGGAGGTTGATAGGCAACCACTGGAGTTGTTTAAGAAGGGGAGTGACATCTCCAGATCGTTTCTGCAGGAAGATGAGCCGGGCAGCGGAGTGAAGAATAGACCAGAGCGGGGCGAGAGAGGAGGAAGGGAGGTCAGAGAGAAGGCTGACACAGTAGTCTAGCCGGGATATAACGAGAGCCCGTAGCAGTAAGGTAGCCGTTTGGGTGGAGAGGAAAGGGCAGATCTTGGCGATATCGTAGAGGTGAAACCGGCAGGTCTCGGTAACGGATAGGATGTGTGGGGTGAACGAGAGGGACGAGTCAAGGATGACACCGAGATTGCGGGCCTGAGAGACGGGAAGGATGGTCGTGCCATCCATGGTGATAGAGAAGTCTGGGAGAGGACCGGGTATGGGAGGGAAGATGAGGAGCTCAGTCTTGCTCATGTTGAGCTTCCGTAGGAAAGTGGCGAGCGGCCCGTTCACCCCAATGGGGTACGAGTGACCTCAGCGCCCCGATCCCTGGCCACGCTGCCAGCTTTATTGGTACTGCGAAACCCCCCCGCTGGCACGGGGCACCCAATCGGGGCTAGGCACACATAGTAACAGTAACCAATCAGTAAGCACTTTCGTGATCCCGTGACACCTGACCGGTCCGCGCGAGAGTGGCGCAAGAAGTTTGAAGTGGCACATGGTGGAGGAGTTTCACGTGGCGTGGCCATTTTACAGTCCACATGGCACAGGTCCCCTGACTTGGGGTTGAAGTTGGCCTCACCATCGCCATCTTGAGGCGATCCGCAACAGGGCTCACAATGAACAACGACCTACAGGAGGAATACAGTTATTTTAATCCAAAACACTTCCTGTGATGGCTTTATTCTTTGAGAAAACAAAAAATCGCAGCTACTGGCTCGCAGACAAGCCAGAGAGATAAATCCATTCAGAAGTTGACTTTTAAAAAGTGGGATCCGGGGCTGCGTTTATGCGGGACAAAAACTTCTCCCAGCAGGTCAGTAATCTCCCTTTCCCCCATCCCTCCGACTGATTCACAGATCTCCCTTGCTAGCCCCGATCTCTCTCCTCTACCATCTTGCATTTTCTCCCCTCTGTGGCCCCTCTCTAGTTGGATGATCTGCCGGCACCTCAAGTTCGGCATGTCCCAAACTGAACTCTTCATCTTCAATCCCAAACTCACTCCTCCTTCTGACGCCATCATCCCACAACCTTTCACATTACCTAGACTGCAAGCTCCTCCCTAAACTGTAAACTCCCCATGGGCAGGGAACCTGCCTCCCAACTGTGTTTTATTGTACTCTCCCAAGTACTTAGTAATAATAATAATAATGATGTGGGTATTTGTTAATTGCTTACCATGTGGAGATCACTGTTCTAAGAGCTGGAGGAGATACAGGATAATCAGGTTGTCCCACGTAAGGCTCACAGCTAATCCCCATTTTCCAGATGAGGTAACTGAGGCACAGAGAAGTGAAGTGACTTGCCCACAGTCACACAGTTGACAAGTACTGGCTATACACACCGTAAGTATTCAGTAAATACCATGTATCGATTGACTCATTTCTCTTTCAACTCTCATAGTCAGCCTGTCATCAAATCCTGTGACTTCGTTCATCAGATTTAGTTTACTAAAATTTCTGGAGTGCTCTTTTTTCCAAGTTAAATGTTGGTATTTGTTAAGTGCTTACTATAGGCAGAGCACTGTTCTCAGGGTTGGGGTAGACACAGGGTAATCAGGTTGTCCCACGTGAGGCTCACAATCTTAATCTCCATTTTTCAGATGAGGTAACTGAGGTCCAGAGAAGTGAAGTGACTTGCCCACAATCAGAGTTGACAAGTGGCAGAGCTGGAATTCGAACCCGTGATCTCTGACTCCCAAGCCCAGTGTCTTTCCACTGAGCCACGCTGCTTTCCCAAGTTAGAGAAGCAGTATGGTCTAATGGTTAGAGCATGTTCCTGGCAGCGAGGAGGACCTGGGTTCTAATCCTAACTCTGCCACTTGTCTGCTCTGCGACACTGTGCAAGTCATTCAACTTCTCTGTGCCTCAGTTACCTCATTTATCAAATGGGGATGAAAACCTGAGCCCCATGTGGGACATGGAGTGGATCCAACCTGATTAACTTGTATCTACTGCAGCGCTTAGGACAGCGCCTGGCACGTAGTGAGTGGTTGACAAATGCCGTAAAAACAAATACACAAACCAAAAAAAGTTCCCATGCTGCTATACAGGGATTCATCAACATGTAGCCTACAATAAGACACATAAATGTACACATATGATAGCAAGAAAAGCAGAGGAGAGAATAGAAAGGATGAAATAGAGTGATCAAGAGGGATTAAAGGAGTACACCCATCCCGTCGTCAACCCCTGGCCCTCGTCCTCCAACTGTCCTGGAATTCCCTCTCTCCTCACCTCCGCCAAACTAACTCTCTTCCCCTCTTCAAAGCCCTACTGAGAGCTAACCTCCTCCAGGAAGCTTTCCCAGACAGAGCCCTCCCTTTCCCTCTGTCCTTCCTCCCCTCCCCATTCCCCCTACTCCCTCCCTCTACTCTACCCCCATCCCCTCCCCACAGCACTTGTGTATATTTGTATATATTCTTTATTACTCTATTTAATGTTGTCTATATATCTATTTATCTATTTTGATGATATTGATGCCCATCTACTTGTTTTATTTTGCTGTCTGTCTCCTCCTTTTAGACTATGAGCCCGTTGTTAGGTGGGGATTGTCTCTATCTGTTGCCGAATTGTACCTTCCAAGTGCTTAGTACACTCTGCACGCAGTAATACGATTGAATAAATGAGTGAATTTGAAAGAGTAAATTAAAATTCACGCTTAACAGAGACAAGTTTAAAGTTTTTAGTAACTTGCTTTCCCTACCACCTGAGGGGCTATTTACGAAACTGTGGGGTCCAAAAGACTTTCCCTTATGGCAGTCCTCTAGTAGGCATTACTGAATTTTCCTGTCTTTGCTCAGGCCCTTCACAACAGGTAACTCTCTTATCTGATGAAGATTTTATTTTTAATCAACTTAGTGCCAGTTTAATTGAGAGACTGTGGGCAAGTCACTTCACTTCTCTGTGCCTCAGTTCCCTCATCTGTAAAACGAGGATGAAGACTGTGAGCCTCACGTGGGACAACCTCATTCCTTTGTATCTCCCCCAGTGCTTAGAACAGTGCTCTGCACATAGTAAGCGCTTAACAAATACCAACATTATTATTAATATATTAATTATATATAATATAATATATTAATATATTATCATTGTTAATAATAATAATTTACACTCTAAACCCAACAGTTTCTTTGGATTTTAAACTCTTGGGATTTTAAAATTTGGGATTTTAAACCCTGTATAGTTTAAACATCAGAAACTCATTTGTCAGAAAGACAAAGAAAGACGATTATAGAATTTCATTTACTCTTACAGATCTTACTTAAATCTTCACCACGTGTTATCGGATGAAGGTCAGAAAATGAACGAAATTCGGTTTTTCTAAGGATATGCTCAATACACTGCAAATCCTGCTCTCCCTTGACCGAATATCTTTTAAAGTGATTGATAATGAAGCGTCAGGACTCATCTTAGACTTATTCCTCTACATTTTAGCATAAAAAAGGCAGAAAACTGCAAACCTTCAGTCACCCAGATGAACCATTCTGATGATGTGCAATCTGCTTCATCTTTTAACTCAATATTTAATCTTCCCACTTCATTTTGGAGCACTTGTCTGCTACTCTGAATGTGGGGCTCTGGCCCGTGCTGTTAATGAGGTGCTTAAAATACCACACAGGCACATACAATATTTTAGAAACTCCTCTGCTCCAGAGGGCCTGGGTTTGTGACTCCCCCCTGATCTGCCTGCAGCCTGCACGTTTCCACGTTTCACACACATTCCCTGAGCCGAGAATACAATGGGGGGGGGGGGGGGGGGGAAGGGGAAGGCCACAAAGCAGGACTTGCAGCAAGTAGTAAAATCCATCGTGTGCGTGTGTTACATGGAGTTGGGGGGTGGAGGAGAGATGGAGAGAGAGCCACAAAACCAGAAAGGAAGGATTGGAGAGTGTCGAACGTGCCCCTGACATCTGAATCACCTTCCTCATCACTCTCCTCTGGAGAGGTTTCTATATTCAGCAAATCTTTTCGGGAACAGAAAGACAAACATGGTGGTGGGGGTAGGGGGTTGATATTTTGTCTTTTGACTCTATTACACTGGTCCTTCTCTGCTTCCTCTAAGGTTCTTTTTTTGTTAGTGTGTTTCTTTTTTTTTCCCTGCTTCTCTGCAATTCTATCCAAATTTCTGTCCCTCTCTCTCTCTTCCCCCTCCCCCCTCCCCTTCTCTGACTCTGGTCTGCTCCACGAAGGCAGCTGGGAATATGATTCACAGAGCACGCAGGTCAGCTGGGGGTTAGAATGCCCTCTTCCCAGGACTCTCATGCCTCTTTTCCTCCCCACCTCCTGTTACTCACTTAATGTTTGTATGGGGGAGCGAGAGAGCCAGGGAGTGAGAAAGAAGTGTGTGTGTGGGTAGGATGGGGATCATTGTGTGGGCGAGCATTGCAAACCTGCAGAGCTGCACGTCCCCACAGAGAGCGTAGGCCCGTCAGAGGCAGAGAGCTTCCTCTTGGAAGCTCCAGGGGCCTTCTGCGAGCCTTGCTTTACGTGGCTGCCGACAGCAGCCTGTGTCCTGACTGGGTCTCATCTGACGCAATCTGTGACACACGTTACTCCCGTTATTTTGTTTTTATTATTATTCATATTAGTATTGTAGGAACTGAGGATCCAGTCCAGATTTGGTAGGTTGCGAAGGGTTCGACGACCCTTTTAATGGCTATTTTTTGGTGAGAGGATCAAACAACTTCCTTTTAGGCTAATGCGCTTCTTGAAATCCTTCTGGGACTAGATTTCCATTTTGAGAACGGATTGCTCGCGGGGATTTTCACCGTATGAAAACTGGTAATCCGTCTCCAGAACCCCCCTTCTTGTCACAGTTTCAGATATAAATTACTAGACAGGAATCATTTTCTTCAGAGGTTTTATCGCCTAAGAAATTTCGCTTTAATATTCTTATGGGTTATCTTTCAGAGGCATCTTAAACCTAGAAAACAGAAGCGGATTAAAGCCATCTTAAAAAAGACCAAGTTTGAAAGAAAAGGTCACTTCAAGTTAACCAGTGAATAATCCTGATTCGTTTAGAATCGTCACCTGCCTAATTTCAGAGGACCATTTCCATTAAATTGGGATGAGTCAGTATTTAATCCTACTATCCTGAAACATTTTCAACTTTCAAAATGGTCAGGAGCTGTTAATTACCTTGATCCCAATATAATATTGGCATACTCTCTCTTTGGCCTCTGGAGACGAAGGAGTTTGACCTTTTGCTTAAAGGAGGAGAATCCAAGGAGGCAAATCCTGGGGTAAGAGGTTGAGGCAGAGAGTTTCAATCATATCATGAGATCAAAATGCAGAAAGGTCGGACAAGAAATGATCTCTTTAATTTTGTTTTTAGAATTTTTTTCTGAAAATCAACTCCCGAAATCTACAATAAGCCAAAAAAAAAATGCTTTGAGAGATGTCTCCCTGCTGCTTACCGAGGTAGTATTCCCATTTCAATATCACGAGAGGCTGGCAGCTGTTGTTTTTTTGTCACCATTCAAACCATTTCACCTTGAAGCCACCCATTTGGGGTTGAGGAAGCAAGGCAGCTGGCGATTGGTTTTTCCTCCTGTCTCAGAGGAATGCATGACTGACAACTGATGCTTGGGGGTAATGTTGTTCCTCTCCGAGGCCTCCTTCTCCCTGAAACAGCCTGCCTAGGTGTCAATCTGTTATCTAGGTCAGGGCATGGTCAGGGGAGAGGAGCAGCAGCGTGGCTCAGTGGAAAGAGCACGGGCTTTGGAGTCAGGGCTCATGAGTTCGAATCCCAGCTCTGCCACTTGTCGGCTGTGTGACTGTGGGCAAGTCACTTAACTTCTCTGTGCCTCAGTTCCCTCATCTGTAAAATGGGGATTAAGACTGTGAGCCCCACGTGGGACAACCTGATTCCCCTATGTCTACCCCAGCGCTTAGAACAGTGCTCGGCACATAGTAAGCGCTTAACAAATACCAACAAATACCAACATTAGGAGCCCGATAGATGCTGAGATGCGACCTTTCAGATAATAATATAATAACGATGATATCTGTGGTATTTGTTAAGCTCTTGCTACGGGCCAGACACTGTACTAAGCGCTGGGGTAGATGGAAGCAGAATAGGTTGGACACGGTCCCCATCCCACATGGGTCACGGTTCAGACCAGGTGGTGACCTGAAGGAAGGATTAGTGGAGAGAGACTCCTCCTGATTGTAGGGTGTTTTCACTTCCAATCGATTGAGGGTGATTGATTGACAGCATCAGAAAGCCAGGTTAACCCCAGCATGGGTTCCAGGACTTATCGCTCTTGGGGGACCCCTCATGCGATGACATCATTATATCTTCGGGCCCATCATCTCCGTTGGGCCCAGATGCTATCCACACCTCATGGGGCAGAGTGGACTGGCAGATGAGACTGCTGAGTCCCTGTAAGATGCCAGATGAGGATCCCCCCATCCCAAACAGACCCCCTCACTGCCCTCTCTGAGGTCCCTGGAGCGAGGGAGAAGGGGCGGCCGGTTGTCAGCCCTCTTGAGACCCTTTCGACACCTGAGCTGGAAAGGACACCAGGGAAGGTGCTCAGCGGGGCATTGAGGTGTCCAGCTGGGGCGGAGAGGGTGGGGGAAAGGTGGGGCAATTAGTGCTCACTAGCCCTTGCAGAAACCTCTAAAGAGTGAAGGGTGGGCCAAAGGCAGGTTCACATGGGTTGATGGGGAGAAGGAGAAGTGGGATGCAGCAGGGACCTAAAGTTGGTGGCTTTATAGCAGCAACACACCACTCCGGTCTCAGCATTCCAGCCAGTGATCAATCTGTCGGTGGTAATCTTTGAACGCCTACTGAGTGCTGAGCACTGTACTAAATGCTCAGGAGTGTACTACAGAGTAAGTAGACATGCTCCCTGCCCTCCAGGAGTTTACAGCCGAGCTAGGGAGACAGGAATGAAAATGCATTATAGGTAGAGGAAGGATATGGATATGAGAGTGGTGGGCAGAGGAAGAGCGAGTACCTAAGTAATAATAATCATGGTACTTCCTATGTGCCAAGCACTGTTCTAATCGCTGGGGGAGATACAGGGTCATCAGGTTGTCCCCCGTGAGCCTCACAGTCTTCATCCCCATTTTACAGATGAGGTCACTGAGGCATTGAGAAGTGAAGTGACTTTCCCAAAGTCACACAGCTGCCAGGTGATGGAGCCGGGATTCGAACCATGACCTCTGGTTCCTTAAGCCCGGGCTCATTCCACTGAGCCACGCTGCTGCTTCCAAGTGCTGAGTGGGTAAATAGGGTAGGGATGAAAGAGATTAGTCAGGGAGGACTTCCTTGGAGGAGGCTCCAAACTAGGCAGAAAGGTTCGGGAGTCTGTCCGGCGGCGCTCACGGCCCGGGCAGGTCCAGATCGGGGGAGATGGCAGCTTCGGGGCTTGGAGCCAACCCCGGGAAGGCAATGACATCTTTGGGTCAGCTGAGGATCGGGGCCTCCGTCACAGGAAGCCGTGTGATCTCTCCTCTCCCAGGAGGGCACGGGGATAACGCTGCCTGGCTCAGGTCTTCCCAGCAGTGAGGAGGACGGAAAGCGGGCTGGTGGTGCCTGGAGGGGGGATACGGTGCATGGAAAACTGGTGGACCCTTAGATGCTCTTGGCTGGCCGCCCCCAGCCCCCATCACACCCTTGCTAGGCTACTGAGACCTTTCCAGACTGAGCCAACATTTCCCTCTGCTCCTCTTTCCCTCCCCTCCTGCACTTCCCCCCTTTCCTTCCCCTCAGCATGGTACTCATTTGTATATATAATTTCTTACCCTATTTATTTTGTTAATGAGGTATATATCTCCTTGATTCCATTTATCGTGACAATGGTGTCTTGTTTTGTTCTGTTTTGCTTTGTCGTCTATCTCCCCCATTTAGACTGTGAGCCCATTATTGGGCAGGGATCGTCTCTATCTGTGGCCAAATTGCACATTCCAAGCGCTTAGTACAGTGTCCTGCACATCGTAAGCACTCAATAAATACTTTTGAAGGAATACTATAGCTGCGAATGCACCTGTAGACAGATTGGGGTTGTCGAGGGCCAGGATGATGATGTTGGTGATGATTAGAACTGAACACTGTTCTAAGCCCTGGGGTTACAAGGTAATCAGGTTGTCCCACGTGGGGCTCACAGTCTTAATCCCCATTTTGCAGATGGGATAACTGAGGCTCAGAGAAGTGAAGTGACTTGTCCAAGGTCACCCAGCACAAAAATAGCGGAGGCGGGGTTGGAAGCCACCTCCTCTGAATCCCAAGCCCTTCGTGGCTCAGTGGAAAGAGGCTGGCCTTGGGAGTCAGAGGTCATGAGTTCGAATTCCAGCTCTGCCATTTGTCAGCTGTCTGACTCTGGGCAAGTCACTTCACTTCTCTGGGCCTCAGTTACCTCATCTGTACAATGGGGATTAACTTTGAGCCTCACTTGGGACAACCTGATTACCCTGTAGCTACCCCAGTGCTTAGAACAGTACTCTGCACAAAGTAAGCACTTAACAAATACCATCATTACCTCAGAGAAGCATCTTGGCTCAGTGGAAAGAGCATGGGCTTGGGAGTCAGAGGTCACGGGTTCTAATCCCGGCTCCGCCTCGAGTCAGCTGTGTGACCTTGGGCAAGTCACTTAACTTCTCTGTGTCTCAGTTACCTCATCTGTCAAATGGATATTAAAACTGTGAGCCCCACGTGGGACAACCTGATCACCTTGTGTCCCCCAGTGCTTAGAACAGTGCTTTGCACATAGTAAGCGCTTAAATACCACAATTTATTTATTTATTTTATTTTTATTATTATTGCCACTAAGCCACGCTGCTTCTCCAAGAAGATGTTGAGCTCCAGGAGATGCTCAGGGCCTGTTCATGGCTACCCCACGTTCTTTGGCTACTGCAAGGCCTGTGGTTATCACAGGGCCTGGGGCTATAGCAGATCCCATGGCTACTACACATCTCGTAGATACCACAGGAACTGTGGCCACCAAAAGACCCAAGGCTTCTGACGGGCTCCTGGCTACCACAGGGCTCGTAGTTTCCACGAAGCCTTTGGCTACTGCAGTGTCTGTGGCTACTGCACGGAGGGGAGAAATTTCTGCTTTGGAATGGGGACGGGAGAGGTGCCACAGACCAGCACGCTCAATCCAGTCTTGCTAGCTGATGGATTTTTGAAGGTTACAGACGCCCCCCCTTTCTCAGGATTCAGGGCTACAGCCCCTAAAGTCCCCGGCCCTGGGGGCATATGGATAATAGAACTTTTTTGAAAAGAATGTGTTGGAAAATCCAGTTATGTGACATGTTATCAGTGTGGGTGAGAGGCAGATGTCCTGTATCAATAGCATTTAATGCCTACCGGGAGCCGAGAATTGTACTAAATTCTTGGGAGAGTACAGGTCAACAGAGTGGGTGGATAAGATCCCCGTCCTCAATAAGCTTACAGTGTATCAAAGCGCCTGCCCACTCCCATCTTCTCTCTCTGACCGCCACCTTCAACCATTTTCTCTCCAATGATTTTTTCCCCACCGCTTTCCAACACACATCTCCCCATCCTAAAAAAACCCAACCCTACCTTGAGCCCACGGTTCCCTCCAATTATCTCCCAAATCCCCCTCCTACCATTCCTCTCCAAAACCTTGAGCGGGTTTACACCAGTTCCTCTCCTCCAATTCTCTTCCTGTGCCGCTCCAATCTGGCTTCTGCCCCCATCACTCTACTGACATCACCCTCTCAAAGGTCACAAATACATTTCATCCAGTCATATTTATTGAGCACCTACTGTGTGCAGAGCACAGTACTAAGCACTTGGGATACAACAATACAATCTTGTTGTACGCCATGAACTTGCGGTCTAGATGGAGCTTGCCAGATCGAATAGCTTCTACTCCATCCTAATCCTCCTCGACCTGTCCACTGCCTTAGACGCTGTCAACCATCTCCTTCTCCTGGAATCCTTATCTAACCTTGGCTTCACTGACACTATCTTCTCCTGGTTCTCCTCCTGTCTCTCTGGCCACTCCCTCTCGGGCTTTTTCATGGGTTTCTCCTCTGCCTCCTACCACCTAACTGTGGGAGACCCTCGAGGTTCAGTTCTGGGTTTCTATTCTCTTCTCGGAGAACTCACTTCTATGCAAATGTTTGCCAAATCTATATCTCCAGCTCTGGTCTCTCTCCTTCTCTGCAGTCTTCTATTTCCTCTGGCCTTCAGGCTATCTCTATTTGGACGTCCTGCCGACTCCTCAAACTTCACACGTCCAAAACAGAACTCTTTGTCTTCCCACCCCAACTCTGTGCCCTATCGCTTTCCTGTCGCTATAGAGAGCACCACCATCCTTCCCATCTCATAACCTTGGCCTTATCTCCGACTCATCTCTCTCATTCGCTCGACATATTCAGTCCGTCACTAAATCCTTTCATTTCAACTTTCACGACACTGCTAAAATCCACCCTTTCCGCTGCATCCCAAACTGCTATCAGGTTAATCCAAGATCTTACCCTATCCCACTTGGACTGTTGATTCAGCCTCCTTGCCGAACTCCCGGCCTCTGTATCTCCCCACTCCAGTCCGTGCTTCACACAGCTGTACAGAAGAAGTTTAGCCTGTATTTCCTCGCTCTTCAAGAGGAACTCCAGGGTTTGCCCTTCCACCTCCTCAACCATCAGAAACTCCTTACCATCAGCTTTGAAGCACTCAATCACCTTCCCCACTACCACCTCACCTCGCTCCTCTCGTATTGCGACCCAATTGACCCAGCTCTCACACTTCACTCCTCTAACGCTAACATTACTGACTGTACCTCATTCTCATCTACCTCCCCACCGACCTCTCACCTACATCCTGCCTCTGTTCTGGAGTGTCCACCCTCTTTGTATCCAAGAGACTATCACTCTCCCCGCCCTCAAAGCCTTATTGAAGACATATCTCCAACAGGCCTTCCCCGACAAGACCCTCATTTCCTCTTCTCCCACTCCCACTTGGAATTGCACCCTTTATTCATTCCTCCCTCGGCCCCAAAGCACTCAGGTATATATCCATAATTCACATATTTAATGTCTATTTTCCCACCCTAGACTGTGGAAGGGGAACTTATCTACCTACTTTGTTATACTGTACTCTTCCAACCACTTCGTACAGTCCTCTGCTCAAAGTTAGCACTCAATAAATGCTGTTGATTGATTGATTGATTAGTGTAGCTGCAGTTGCTGGGAGAAAGATGGAAGTTCCTGTCCTGAGCATCCCTACCCAGTCATCGTCTGCCTCCAGCCACTGACCTCCTCCCAGTCACTTCTGTGGCGACAAGTAGCTGATGCTCCAACCAAACGGCAATAATACTGAAACACTGGGGAGCCCCCATCTTCCACCTCTTCCACCTCCCCCAACTCTCCTGCCCACTGCCCCCCAACTCCCTTCCTCCCCAACCTCTTCCACCTCTGATCACTTCCTCCGCTTCCTCCACTCATCCCCTTCCTCCTCCACCTCTTCCTCCCCATCCCCCTTCTCCTCCTTCTCCTCCTTCTCCTCCTTCTCCCCTCCTCCTCCTACTTCACCCCTTCTGCCTCTAGCTCCTCTTCCTTCTCCCCTCCTTCTTCACCACTTCCAGCCCTACCTCCTCCAATTCCATCTCTTCATCTATCTCTTCCATTTTCTCCTCCTCATTCTCCTATTTCTTCATCAATCAATTGTATTCATTGTTTACTCTGCAGAACCCTGTACTAAATGCTTGGGAGAGTATGATGTAACAGTTGGTAGACAAGTTCTCTGCCAACTTCTTTTTCCACTGCCTCCTCCACCTCCCCCTCTTTCTTCTGCTCCTCCTCCTCATCCTTGTCCTCATCCTTCTCCTCCTCTCCTCCTCCTCCTTTGTCCCTACCTTCTTCTTTACCACCTCCATCTTCACCTCCTCTTCCTCCACCTCCCCTACCTCCTCCAACCTCTCCATCTCCTCCTCCTCGCCTTCCTCCTCCATCTCCTCCTCTCCTCCTCCATCTCTCCTACCTCCTGTTTCCATCTCCACCATCTCCTCTATCTCCTCCTCTATATCTTCCATCTTCTCCTGCTCCTCCTCCTCCTCCATCTTTTCCTCCTCCTCCATATCCCCTTCCATATCCTCCTCCACCATTTTACAAAACCATTTGGAAGAACTTTCAATGTTGTTCTCAGAGTGCTGCAGAGAACTAGAACTAAGTTCTATGAACCTAGCTTCCACATTCACTGCATCCCAAGGTATGATTGCTTAACATGGACTGATAAAACCTGGTCTGCCCCTCTCCTCCCTCTGTAATGTCAAATAACATCTCTAACAGCTTTGATGACAAGATAAGACCCCCACAGGATGCACTCAACCAATGATATAATGAGTGCCCTCCCTGATAGAGCAGAGGACTCTCCTATCAGATTCTACCTTTAAAGTGGCCTTATTCATGCCTAAAGGAAAAAAATGTGTTCCTTCCACTGGCGTTGGGTGACCACTGGCAAAGGGACTTCCTTACCCGTTCTCATTTATAAGTCGATATAAGAAATCTCCAGAGGAGATCCAGGTCCACGGACTTTATACCATCTCCAAAAGGCCTTGAGGGCCTCGTCGTCACTGGTGGGTCCACCCCTAGGGGAATGTAGTACGAGGGGAAAAGCTGGGTTTCAACTTCGGCTCCTTCCTGGGGAGCTGGGAGATTCTACTCCACTGGCCAGCTCACCTTCAATGGGTTTGGTTGCAGCTAAATAGACCCGCTCCCTGCTCCATAGAAACATAGTCCAGAAACATTTCATTTCTCTTTCCCAACTCCTTAAATGACAGGTCAATTTATAGTTCAAACATTGCAATTAGGGTTCCAAAATGGCTTCCGGTTTCTAGATCTCTTTGTACCTCATGAATAAAAATTGATTTGGGGTGCTATTCTATAGGATTGCATTTGGCATGGCCATGATTACTTTTGTAATTCCTTGCTACAGGTATTCCCTGAAGGACTTAGCCATGTTTCCTAGAATTCAACTGGGTCTTTATTAGCTCTTCCTAGAATTCAATTTGGGTTTTTATTAGCTAAAAGCTGTCTTCAAATTTGGGGTCAATTAAAGCCTGGGTAGGCTAATTTCACTCCGGAGGAATTTTCCCACTGCAATCCATTTTCTTGCATAGTTCTGCCCTTTAAGCTAAGTTCAACTGAAAAAAACCCAGGCAATATAGCACATTACTCTTATTAAAAAGGTCATGGAGGTTTGTGTACTCAGCTAAATATTAGCCGAAGCTGCAAATATCAACTTGAGAAGCAATATGTTCTCATCGGAGAAGAGAAGTATATTCTAGATAGGACTGAATTTGATAATAGAATAACAGTGAAGCTCTTCGTACAGTTTTAGGAACAGAGATGAAAAAATATTCGAGTTTTTTAAAAAGGGATATCCTAGTTAAGCCATTTTGGAAAAAGATATTATTTAATTAGTCAAATTCTGACTGTGACTTCCTTTAAAGACACAGTAGGAGTGTATATTTATTAAATTTATTTAAAATCTACTCCATCTGAACTCTCTGACTGGATAGGCTTTCTGCAATGCAAATAGACTCATCACGTGCGTTAGTAAATGGAAAAATGAAGGGCCGATAATTAGAGGGCCAGTAATGTCGATTCATATCTATAACGGCAGCTGGCCCTTCCTATGTAATATAGAAATTTTTTAAAATTAAATATATAAATAAAAACGATTCACTAAGAAGGGGATACCCCTGATGATGGTGTTCATTCCTATGTGCCCAGGTAATTGAAAAGGCCGGAGATAAGCAGTACCTACCACACTGTGCACACACAGATAGTGGTGCATATTGTACTGCCATGGTTATTTGCATCATCTGGCACTATTTTTCCTTTTGTCCCCTCATCCCAGATCTTTAGGAGCTGTAACGGAGCAAAGCAGAGAAGCAGTGTGGCCCAGTGGAAACAGCACATCCCTCAGGGTCAGGAGAACTGGGTACTCATCCCAGCTCCGCCATTTGCTGGTTGTGTGTCCTGGGGCAGCTCACTTGGCTTCTCCGTGTCCCATTTTCCTCATCTGGAAAATGGGAATTAAATAGTTATTCTCCCTCCCTACTAGACTGTGAGTCTCACGTGGGGCATGGATGGTGTCTGCTCTGACTGTATTGTATCTACCTCAGTGGTTGGGCACATAGTGAACAGTTAACAAATACCATGATCATTGGAGAAGCAGTGTCGCTCAGTGAAAAGAGCACAGGCTTGGGATCCAGAGGTTATGGGTTCTAATCCTGGCTCCATCACTTAACAGCTGTGTGACTTTGGGCACATCGCTTAACTTCTCTGTGCCTCAGTTACCTCATCTGTAAAATGGGGATTAAGACCATGAGCCCCATGTGGGACAATCTGATTGCCTTTTGTATCCCCCCAGTGCTTAGAACAGTGCTTGGCATATAGTAAGCACTTAAGAAATGCCATTATTATTATTATTATTACTGTTAATAGAGCTGCCCCTTTCTTGATTGCAATGTGTTGTGCTAGTCTACCTGCAGCTCTTGATTCATTTCTCATCTGGGTTTTAGCATTTCCTGAGACCCAGATTCTTCAGATTTTTCCGCTGTCTTCTTCGTTTCCTTCTTCCCAGTTCCAGTTCACGGCAGCTATCCTGTGGACACTTATTTTCTTCACATGTCCTGCCCAAGGCATCCCGAGCATAATTTCATTGCTAGGAAGCTGACTTCTTTCCAGAGCTTTCTTGTTTGTGATCCTGTTTTTCCCTGTGATACTGAGGTTAGCTCGTGGTGACACTTTTGAAATTGCCCAAGTAGTCAAATGGGGAGTCTGGGACTGACAGCCATAGAGAAGTTTGGGCAACACTACAGCTCTGAAGAACTTTATCCTGCTGCCGGCAGACTCTAAAATGAAGATAAGTCTGTACAGGCGTGTCGATGAAAAAGCAGTGAGTCTTGAACAGTCTCTAGATTTACTGGTGCTCTGTCAGAATTTAGAAGCATCCTAGCCTAGTGGAGGGAACATGGGCCCCAGAGTCAGAGAAACTGGGTTCTAATCCCAGCTCTGCTGCTTGTCAGATGTGTGGCCTAGGGCAAGTTACTTCACTCCTCTGGGCCTCAGTAACCTCATCTGAAAATGGAGATTAAGACTGTGAGTCCCACTTGAGACTTTGACTGTGTCCAACCTGTTTTAGTTTGTATATACCCCAGCTTCTAATGCAGTCATTCATTCATTCAATCATATTTATTGAGTACTTGCCATGTTCAAAACACTGTACTAAGTGCTTGGGAGAGTACAGTATAACAACCAATAGACATATTTCCTGCCCACAAAGAGCTAGTCTGTCTAGAGAGGGAGACAGACATTAATATGCATAAATAAATAAATGAATGAATAAATAAAATTACAGCTATATACCTATGTGCTGTGCGGCTGGGAAGGAGGATGAATAAAGGGAGCAAGTCAGGGTGACAGAGAAGGGAGTGGGAGGAGAGTCAGGAAAGACTTCTTGGAGGATTTGCGCTTTCAATAAGGTTTTGAAGTGGGGGAGAGCAATGATCTGTCTGATACAAGGAGCAAGCGCACTCTTAGTCAGAGGCAGGATGTCAATGAGAGGTCAGCAGCAAGATAAATGAGATTGAGATACGGTGAGAAAGTTCGCGTTAGAGGAATGAAATGTGCAGGCTGGGTTGTAGTAGAAGAGTAGCGAGGTGGGATAGGAGGGGCCAAGGGGATGGACTACTTTAAATCCAATGGTGAGGAGTATTTTTTTATTTGATGCGGAGGTGGATGGGCAACCACTGGAGTTTCTTGAGGAGTGGGGAAACGTGGTCTGCATGTTTTTAACAAATACAGTTATTAAAAAATGAGTGACATAGCCCCAAAGTCCAAAATCCTTCCACAAAACACCTTTCTTATAACACCTCAAAATTCCAGTAATCAATGGCTTTGGCCATTTTAATTAACTTGAAAGAGAGGATTGAGAGAAAAGCCACCGCAAACAGCAGAAGACGAGGTAGCATCAGGATATATGATTACATCTGGCATCTTGTAAGGGCAAAATCCTGATTCCACTGTTTTTCCCCCTGTGATGAGGCTGAAGTGACAGTTCACAGCTTGGCCTTCACGAATGTCATTAAATGGACCATTCAAAAGGTCACATGACCCTACCCGGATGGTCCCCATCTGGGGGACTGGCCCCCGTTAACGATTCCCATGATGCCTCCTGACAGAACGGCACGACCCATTTAGCAGTTCTTGTGGAAACATGTTCCCGTCCTTTGTTTATGACCTTCTTATTTTTGTTACCGGGTTTCTCTTGTTCTAGTAGGGGATTTTCATCCTGGTAAAAGCAGTGTGACCTAGTGGAAAGAGCAGCGGCGTGGAAGTCCGAGGAGCTGGGTTCTAATTCCTGCTCTGCCATTTCTCTGCTCTGAGACACGGGGTAAATCACTTAACTTCTCTGAGCCTCAGTTACCTCACCTGTAAAATTTAAATTAAGACTGTGAACCCTGTATGGGACAAGGACTGGGTCCAAACTCATTATCTTGTATCTACCCCAATGCTTAGCAAAGTGCCTGGCTCCTAGAACACACTTAACAAATACTATTGGGAAAAAAAAAATGCAGCCTTAGGGTTCTAGCTCCAGCCGTCTCGCCTTGCCCAGAACTGGCCTTCCTTGGTTTCTGCCCATTCTTCCTGCCCCATTTGAGTTTTTCGGTGCAAATCAGTTTTGCCTGATTCAGAGCTCCACGGCTGCAGTTGATACAGGTGGATTAGGCTTGGCCCGGCTCCGGCTGGCTGATCCTAACAGCACGTCCCAGCAACTGGTCCTAACGGCAGGCCTGCAGTATGTCGTCCGCTCTGTCGTTCCGCTGCAAGCAGGCGGGAGTGGCTCTGCTGGACCCCCGTATACCTCCCTCATCCACTCGGGGCACGGCTGAGTAAACCTGCTCTGCGCGGTGTTTGGCTGCTTTTCCTGCTCAGTGCTTGCCATCCCCAGAGACCCCCCAACCATCGGAGCTGGACTAAACGTACACCCACGGCCCAGGGCAAATCCCCTTAAACCCGATCCAAGTCGCAGCCAATTAGCTTCAGCTTCTGGAGATTGAGCAGACACACAAAGATACAAACACACACGGACCTACTTCAACATACAGTGTAGTCTAAGCCAGGTTCATTCAAGCTGTGGCCCATTTGCTGTGGTCAAGGAGCGGTCTCTGCTCTGTTAATAATAATAATAGTGATAATAATGATGATAATGGTGGTGTTCGGTAAAAGCTTTCTATGTGACAACCACCATACTTTATAATAATAATGATGGCATTTGTTAACTGCTCACTATGTGCAAAGCACTGTTCTAAGCCCTGGGGGGATACAAGGTGATCAGGTTGTCCCACGGGAGGCTCACAGTCTTAATCCCCATTTTACAGTTGGGGCAACTGAGGCACAGAGAAGGTAAGAGACTTGCCCAAAGTCACATAGCTGGCAAGTGGCTGAGCTGGGATTTGAACCCATGACCTCTGACTCCCAAGCCCGAGCTCTTTCCACTGAGCCACCCTGCTTCTCTGCTTAGGGCTGGGGGAGATGGAAGATCATCAGGTTGGATCCAATCTCTGTCCCCAATGTGGGACTCTCAAAAAGGGAGGCACACACAGCAGGCAAATGGTGGGGCTGAGATTACAAGCCAGATCCCTTGATGCCCAGGGCCGTGTTCTTTCTGCTAGACCACGCTGCTTTTCTATCTAGTCTCTGTTCAAAATCCTGATACTTAATTTAAGCTGCAAATGACAGGGACCTTAGCGGGCTTGGCTATTAAGGTCTGGGGCACTTTAAATGAATTTGGCTGTTGGTTGCAGCCTGGTCAGGGCAGGTAAATTGATGGGGCGTCAGCCCCTCTGAACCCCCCTTCCAGCCCCCATACCAGTCCCTAGTCCGGTTAGGAGGAGTTTGTCCAAGGGATGGGGGAGCAGAGGTGGAGTTGACACGACAATTTTGAGAAAATGGTGGGATCAGAGCTTGGTTTCTCTCTCCTAGCTGGGGCCGGTGTTTGGGGTTGAGATGTAACGTTTGGAGTTTTTAGGAGAAGCATCAACCTGGTTCTGGTTTCCATCTACTGCACTAAGTAGAAGCAGGTCCAGAGGAAAGGAAGATGACGGTTGGAATTGAAATGAGAATCGTAAGAGGATGGGTGGAAAGACCCCCCTGAATTTTCTGGTCTTTATTTCTGTCCCTGTTGCCATTTCCCCTTCCCCACTTCCAATTACCCTCCCAAATCTCCACTGTGCAGTGTCATGTATGGAGCTACAAGACTTCATAGTATTCTTTGTATTCTGTCCGAATATTGTGCCTCTTCGATAAGACAGCAGAAACCAGTTAAGGCCCCCAATTGCTTGTAAGGGAGATATGAATTGCCCACTCAATAATGGACACCCCAGGATTGGAAGAGAAGGGGTGGATGCCTTTGCAAAGCCTCAGCAACCTGGAAAAGCAAACCCACTTCAGGACCAGACTCCCTTTAAAGGGAGTGACCCCTATCCTTCCCAGTTCAAACATGTTTTGCAAATATATGGCCCAGGGCACTGGTCCTTCTATCTCTGAGGTGACAGTGGGGCCATCCAGGGATGCTGTAGGAGCTGAACCTTCTTATTTAGGAATCATCTGCTCATCTCAAACTGGGGAGGTGCCAGAAAAGGGGATCTAAACATTGCCAGCCTCCCCAGGCTCGAAAGTAGGTCAACCAGAGGACCAGGCCGCCTGGAGAATGGCAATCTTGCATTATGATAACAAATAGGAAATGAATGGAAAAAGAGAAAGTGACTGTCGTGTCACGTACCAGCAGGATACGTCTGGATGGTGAGAATAACAGTTGTCTCCAGAGAAAGATGGCACTCGTTTCCTCTCCTTCTCTCTTTCTCTATCCCTACATTGATTCTTGGACACGTCAATGTCCATGTGGATGTTCCTGAGAACCCTTCCACTTCCCACTTTGACTGACCTCCCACTCTACCCCACCTTACCCACTCAACAGTTTGGATGCACACTCGGTCTTATCACCTCTAGTCACTGCACCGTCTCTTCCTTCACTGACTCTGCAATCCCCCGTCCAAGCACAGTCTCCTCATCTGCCTTCGCTCCCACATGCCCCTCCCCACAGATTTGTCCCATTCCTGCACGGAGACTTCCGATCTTTTGACCCCATCCAATTTTCTCAAGTCATCGTGCCCTATTTAGTCTCAATACCCAAACTACTTTCCCTTGAAAACCAAACTGACGTCCACAACACCACCCTTCCTTCTGAATGCACCTCACTGGTTCCCCTATCACTACACTGATCCTGTGGCAGTAATTCAAAGCCCTGGATCACCTATATGGTCTGCTTCCTTCACTCTCTTGGCAGAGCCTCAGAATGCTGCTGGTGGAAATCCACATACGAGGCCGACATTGTCCACCTCAACTTCATCTTTCCCTGTTTTAACTCTGTCCTCTCCTCTGCCTAGCAACCCAATATTTGCTATTGTTTTAATGAGATGTTCTTCCCCTCGATTCTATTTATTGCCATTGTTCCTGTCTGTCTGTCTCCCCCGATTAGACTGTAAGCCCGTCAAAGGGCAGGGACTGTCTCTATCTGTTACCGATTTGTACATTCCAAGTGCTTAGTACAGTGCTCTGCACAGTTAGCGCTCAATAAATACTATTGAATGAACCCGTGCTCATTTCCCTCCTCAGTTGTTTCAGACATTTAACTCCCTCCTCAAACTCCCAGTCCTCCAGAGTTCCCGATCTCTTGCCCCTACTGACCTGGCCACGTACCTCATTAAGAAAATTGAAATCATCAGGTATGATTTCCTTAAAATCTCACCTACCCCTCGCCAGTCCTTCTCTCCTATTTCTTGGACTGTTATCACAGTCAGCAGAGCCCATTTCTATTCTTGGAGCTTCCTGCAAAGACTCATTCTCTCCAGCACTGGTCTAAGCTCTGGCACCACTGACCCCTTTCTTACATTCTCTCCCTAGCCTGGAACTCCCTCTCCCTCCATATACACTAGACAACTACTCTCCCCATCTTCAAAGCATTGTTAAAATCACATCTCCTCCACGCGGCCTTCCCTAATTAAGCCCTCTTTTCCCCCGCTCCCTTTCTCTTTGGTGTTATCTCTGCACTTAGATCTCCGACCTTTGGGCATTCGATATTTACCCCACGTTCAACCCCTCGGCACTTTTTTGTGGCATTTCTCAAGTGCTTACTATGTGCCGGGCTGGGGTAGATAACAGATAATCAATTTGGACATGGTCCGTGACCCACATGGGACTCCCAATCTAAATTCCCATTATACAGATGAGGCAACTGAGGCCAAGAGAAGTGACTTGTCCAAGGTCACGCAGCAGGAAAGTGGCAGAGACAGGATTAGAACCCAGGTCCTCTGACATCCAGGCCCGTGCTCTTCCCACTAGGCCACAGTTATGTTCGAATCTATAAATTATCTGTTATAAAGTATTTTTTCATATTAATGACCGGCTCCTGCTCTGGACCGTAAGCTCGTTGTGAATGGGGAAAGTACCTGCCAAATCTCTTTTACTGTTCTTTCCCAAACCCTTAGTAGAGTACTCTTCATATAAGTGCTCAGTAAATTCCATCAATGATGATAATGACTATGGAAAGCAAACACCATGGTTTGGCCAATATTGATGCAGCCACATTTTTGAGGCTCTTGGGAAATTTCTGGAGACTCCTTTGATCATCATCTACAAATTCCTTAGAGGAATGACCAGACAAATCAAGACCACTCAAATCCTTGCTCCAAGTTATAACTATGGCTCACATTTGAATTATCTTTTAATACTATTTCATGCCTTCCTTCTCTACAATCTGTTTCCACCTAGATCTTTTAGTGAAATATGGAAACAGCACCAGAAAGCTTAGTTTTGTGGCATTTTCAGCCTGATCTGAAGCAGGAAATTCCAGAAATATCAAAAGAAAGCCTATTATTGTAAGGTGTTTAGTCCAACTTGGCAGACTGAAGAGGTTGAGCTATTTTGGATGAAGTTAGAGAAGCATCTGAACACTTTGAAGAATTTAATTGAATCAGAATTTGCAATTTGGAGTTCTGCTGTTGCAAGGTGAAAGGAGATTAGAAGGCTGTATTCCTGATGTCAATAGTCCAAACTGTATGGCATTGACAAAACCAACATTTCAAAGGAAAATACAGATTTTTTAAGGAATGCAAGTTCGTGGCAAGCATGGGTTTAAATATCAATTGAAACCATTGAATGGTTCTGCCCTGGATCCAGTTCTCTTTGACTCACACTGTTGGGGAACTCTTCTGCTCTCACTCCTTTGGCTACCTCTACTCCTGGGGGGACATCCGAATGGCCTTGCCACTCTCTCGCTGAATTATCCCACATTTCCACCTCCCATCCGGAAATCTCCACTTGGACGGGCTACGTATTCGCCTCAGTCGGAATACGTTCAAAACTGAAATCCTTATCTTCCCTCCCTAAGCCTACTCATCTTCCTAACTTTCCCACCTCTATCTGAATGGAAATCAAATCTAGTTCATCCTTTGGGAGACTGTTAACTGGAGTGTGCCATGAAGTTCCAAACAAAATTCACTCTCTTCAGAGATGTAGTAAGGTCAGTCTTCTTCCTAACTGTGAGACTTGGGATTTTCTTCAGGATTTCCATCAGGGATGTTTTCAGGCGGTGCTCTTCTAGACTGTAAGCACGGTGTGGACAGGTATTGTTTCTCTTTATTGCTGAATTGTACTTTCCAAAAGTACAGTAGTCTAGAAGATTAATCTGGAGATTACAAGAGAAGCAGCATGGCTCAGTGGAAAGAGCCCGGGCTTGGGAGTCAGAGGTCATGGGTTCTAATCCAGGCTCCACCGCTTGTCAGCTGTGTGACTTTGGGCAAGTCAGTTAACTTCTCTGGGCCTCAGTTACCTCAACTGTAAAATGGGGATTAAGACTGTGAGCCCCACGTGAGACAACCTGATCACCTTGTATCCTCCCCGCCAGCACTTAGAACAGTGCTTTGTACATAGTAAGCACTTAACAAATACCACCATTATTATTATTACCTGCACAAAGTAAGAGCTCAATAAATATGATGGAATGAATGAATGAATGCTGAACATCAAATAGCCAGACTGGATCATAAACTGAGATGTCTTAGACCTATGGGCCAGACGGCTGATTATGAGCAGAACATGTTGCCTCACTTGCTACAGGGTTCATGTTTTGTTATTTACTATTTTATTATTTGTTATTTTCATTCAATAGTATTTATTCGAACCCAGCTCTGCCACTTGTCGGCTGTGTGACTCTGGGCAAGTCACTTAACTTCTCTGTGCCTCAGTTCCCTCATCTGTAAAATGGGGATTAAGACTGTGAGCCCCACGTGGGACAACCTGATTCCCCTATGTCTACCCCAGCGCTTAGAACAGTGCTCGGCACATAGTAAGCGCTTAACAAATCCCAACATTATTATTGAGGACTTACTATGTGCAGAGCACTGTACTAAGCTCTTGGAATGTACAATTCAGTAACAGATAGAGACAATCCCCGCCCATTGATGGGCTCAAAGTCTAATCGGGGAGACAGACAAAAACAATAGCAATAAATAGAATCAAGGGGATGTACATCTCATTAACAAAATAAATAGGGTAATTAAAATATATGCAAATGAGCAAATGAGCACAATGCTGAGGGGAGGGGCAGGGAGAAAGTGGTGGGCTGAAATATGGCGCTTCTATAGTCCTTTTGGTCACAGGGACCACTTCTGCACGGGCCAGGCAAAGGAGGGGTAGGGTTCCAGCTTCTTGTTCGCTTCTCCCATCACTTCCCCCAACTGCCTCTCAGCTCACAAAACGCCCACCTGATGTAAATATTTTTTGATCCGCAGCTCTAGAACATGTTACATGCTATATGTTACACCTTAACAGCATGGCTTAGTAGAAGTAGCATGGCATAGTGGAAAGAGCACGGGTGTCAGAAGGTTCTAATTCCAGCTCTGCCACTTGTCTGCTGTGTGTCCTTGGGAAAGTCGCTTCACTTCTCCGTGCCTCAGTTACCTCACCTGTAAAATAAGATTAAGACTGTGAGACCTATATGGACAGGGACTGTATCCAACCCAATTAGCTTGTATTTACCTCAACATTTAGGACAGTGCCTGGCTCATAGTAAGCTCTTAACAAATACCACAGTTTCTTACATTCTTACATTTTTGGTTTGCAGCCCCTTGTTTTGTGGAACTTGGCCACGTCTGACCTAGAACAAAATCTACCTACTTTCTCTGAACCATCACATGCGCGGAACTGCGCTCACTAGGTCGTGTGAAGGAAATGAAGGCATCAGGATACCCATACAGCTCCTCTTTCACCAGCTGAACTCGGGAAACCCAAACCAAGGAGGGCACGAAACATTTACAGTAAAGTTATTTCTTTTTTTCTCTTGTAATGTCTGATGCTTGCACAGACCGGTACTGTGTTGGCTTCCTCGTCTCTCATTCTTTAAAAATTAATGATTATTGCATTTGTTAAACTCTTACTGTGTGCCAAGCACTGGAGTAGATATGAGATAATCTGGTCGGCCCGTACCCTCTGCCACAAGTGACTCATGGTCTAAGTAGAAGAGAGAACTGGTATTGAACTCCCATTTTACAGATGAGAAAACTGGAGGCTGAAGAAGTTAAATAACTTGTTCAAGAACACAGTGGGGGGAAATAGCTGAGCCAGGATTAAAATACTCTTTCCACTGGGCCACAGTGCTTCTCTTATAAAGCTTTTGCTTGAAAGGAATTACTTCTTTCTTGATAATAGTAGGTCATGCTGGTCTAACCTCAGCAACTGACTCCCAGTTTTCAGCAGTGATGCAGGTTTGTCTGAGGTCTCGTTTTCCCATGCCCTTCATATTTAGTTTCTCCTTATCAGGACCCTCTCTGCAGGAGCTGTATGGTTACCCTGCTGTGGTTCACTTTCTTCCCATGTGTCACGCAGGGCATCTGGGCAAGGCATTGTGTATCGAACCATTACTAGCTTGCATTAGAAATTCCTTAGCCTCAGGCTCTCCTCAAAGCCAAAGCTTTGGGAAGCAGCACAGCCTAGTGGCTAGAGCATGGGTATGGGGGTCAGAAGGACCTGGGTTCTAATCCTGGCTCTGCTACTTTCCTGCTGTGTGACTTTGGGCAAGTTATTTCACTCCTCTATGCTTCAGGTACTCCAACAGTAGAATGGGGATTAAGACCGTGAGCCCATGTGAGACCTGGATCAGGTCCGCCCCATTTAACTTGTTTCTAACTCAGTGCTTAGTATAGTGTCTGGTACACAGTAAAATACAATAAAGAGACAAAATCGCATATCCTTCGGGAATAGTATTTTTTAATAGATTTTGTCTGTTTCTTGACAGACAACTACTCTCCCCCACCCTCCTTCAAAGCCTTATCAAGGGCATGTCTCCTCTAAGAAGCCTTCCTTGACTAAACCCCCTTTCCTCTTTTCCCACTCCCTTCTGCGTCACCTTGACTTGCTCTCTTTTTTCACCTCCTCTCCCAACCCCACAGCACTTATGTACGTATCCGGAGTTTACTATTTATATTAATGTCTGTCTCCCCCCAGCTGGACTGTAAGCTCGTTTTGGGCAGGGAATGTGGCGATTGTTTTATCGTACTCTCCCAAGGATTTAGTACAGTGCTCTGCACGTAGTAAGAACTCAATAAATACCACTGAATGAATGACTATCTGGGTTGAGGTGAACAAATCTCAGTATGTTAGAAATGGAAAGCTGAGGGGTTGGGGGGGAACCAGGCAAGAAGAAGAAAAGCTGTTTGCATTGACATATGTGGAATTTTCTCTTTTAGATAAGTTCAATCCACCAAAATTGTCCTCCCACTCTCCAGACCTTACCCCCCCCGCCCACTTTTCCTGCTCTCCTTCCTCTTCTTTCCTTTCACTGCCGGCCTCACACCAAGGCCTCTAGGAAGGGCCAAATCTTGAACTGGATGTAAAAGAGTCATCTCAGCCCATGACACCTTTGCCACTCAGAAACCCCCACAGAAATATCTGCCCTCTGGGAAGGACCTGTGGGATCCTTTGAAAAAGCGGGTAGTACCGAACGATAGAACGACATTCTGCACCGAGAAAACGCTTTCACTGCACTCAGAGTTTTCCACAATGACTGGAAAACAAGAGGTTTCTCTCTAGGCCTTGTGAGGCGGTACATTTGGGATAGGATAACTTCAGCACAAATGTTTGGCCTCTGTTACTTCAGAAACATGTGTTTAGCCTTCTTCTCTAAATCGGAGAAGGCAGTAGTCCCAGACAAATAGGTTAGCTGTTTAGAGGCTGGAGAAGAGCAGCGAGGTTACCAACATTTTTCTGTAAAATTTATCCTGTCCTTCTGCACGACAAGGATCACGAAACACTCCCCAGGTTAAATTTTGCCAATGATGAACAATTGAATAGTCATTTATGAAGCTGAAAAGAATATTCACTAGCAATATTTCAGTAACGGTAATGCAGAATGGTGCACTTAGGCCAGGCCCCTTAAGATGGGTGCGTTCGGCTGCTACTGTAAGAGCTTTGCTAATTGATGGGGTATGATGGGAAAAAGAAAATGTTTTATAATTCCATGCAGACGAGGGTGGAGTTCATTGGTGAATCAGTTTCCTACTAAGGATTAAATTAAATTCCATTCCTTTCCGGAGTCTGTTAAGAGAAGCAGAATACCTATACCATAAATAATTCTTTCCCACTTAATCAATCACATGGGTATTGAAGCCCAGGGATAAAACTATATCATAATTTTTGCCAATGATTTCAACTGCCTACAAGAAACTTTTAAAATCCAACTGAGTAGACAGGCTCATTATTTTCAGAGAGGAGGGAGAATTACTAAGTAGTAGAGAAGGAGTAAGAGTATCTGTTTAGTGGCAACTTAGAGAAGCAGCTTGGTTCAGTGGAAAGAGCCCGAGCTTGGGAGTCAGAGGCCATGGGTTCTAATCCCGGCTCCGCCACTCGTCAGCTGTGTGACTGTGGGCATGCCGCTTCACTTCTCTGTGCCTCAGTGACCTCATCTGTCAAATGGGGATGAGCACTGTGAGCCCCATGTGGGACAACCTGATTACTGTGTATCCCCCCAGCGCTTAGAACAGTGCTTGGCACATAGTAAGTGCTTAACTAATGTCATCATTATTATGATTAGGAGGGTTCTAATCCCAGCCCTGCAGCTCCTCTGCTGTGTGACCTTGAGCAAGCCACTTAACTTCTCTGTGCCTCTGTTACCTCATCTGTAAAATGGGGACTAAGACTTTGAGCCCATTGTGGGACAACTTGATTACCTTGTATATGCCCCAGGGCTTAGAACAGTGCTTGGCACCTAGTAAGTGCTTAACAAATATCATGATAATAATAATGCAAAGCACTATTCTAAGCCCTGGGAAAGAATACAGAGATGAGAATCAGAATCAGACCTGGATCCCGGCCCTCCTTAGGGGCCAATCTAAGAGTGAGGGTGGAAAGGAGGTTGACTACAGACACAGAGGGAAAGATGAAATCATAAAAATAAGAGACAAGGGTGTGCTGTGTGACCTTGGGCAAACCACTTCACTTCTCTGTGCCTCAGTAGCCTCATCTGTAAAATGGAGATTAAGACTTTGAGCCCTAAGTGGGACAGGGACCAAGTCCGATCCGATTACCTTGAATCTACCCCAGCACTTATTACGGTCATTGGCACATAATAAGCGCTTAACAAATATCATTATTATGAAATAAGTCAAGGGCAATAGGGCGCAGTGACTAGGGGAATGGAGTTTCAGGCTCCTCCCAGCTAACTTCCAGGCACGAAAGTCACTGCTCCAGTCGTAAGCCGTGACTTTCCTAAGGTTCTTTAAGTTGGAGATGACCTCATGCTGATGGGGTCTGAGCCCTTCCTGGGATGGAGCAGTGGTTGAGGGAATCTTGATATGGCTCGGTGGAAAGAGCCCGGGCTTGGGAGTCGACGTTCATAGGTTCAAATCCTGGCTCTGCCACTTGTCAGCTGTGTGACTGTGGGCAATCACTTAAATTCTCTGGGCCTCAGTTCCCTCATCTGTAAAATGGGGATGAAGACTGTGAGCCTCATGTGGGACAACCTGATTACCCTGTAACTCTCCCAGCACTTAGAAGAGTGCTCTGCACATAGTAAGTGCTTAAAAAATGCCGACATTATTATTATTACTGAGAGTAGTATGGGAGTAAGTGAGGCCTGGATTCTGTCCATTTGTCTGCTGTGTGACCTAGGGCAAGTCACTAACTTTTCTGTGCCTCACTCCCTTCATCTGTAAAATGAGACTTAATTTTCTGTTCTTCCTCCCTGAAAGAGAGACTGTGAGTCCTGTGTGGGACAGGGGTTATGTCTGACCTAATGATCTTGTATCTAATGCAGTGCGTCTCACAGTGTTTAGCATATAGATGTGCTTCACAAATGCTATAGGTCTTATCATTATTGTGATCATCATTATTATTTGCAGGGCGGATGAAGAATATGTAAAAGGATAGATACAAAACTCTGCCCAGAGGTGGCAAGCGTAAAACTGCTGAGGTGAGCTTTGGGAGGATATGACTGGGGGAGAAGAGGCACAGGGAGAGCCGGAAAAGTTAGAGGGCAGAGGAGAGATTTCCTCCAGAGAGTGAGCCAAGAAAAAGAGAAAGAGAAAAATAGGGAAAATGAGGCAAGGATTAAGGAAAGTTCATCCAGAAGGGTTTCTGTTTTACCCACAAAGCAGTTGGTAAGGTCTCTAGGAGTAAGGAAGGATAATGGCGGGGACAGGGTCTTCAGGGGTGTTGGAATAGTATAGGTTGAGGACATGGGCATTCATTCGTGAGGGCAAAAAGAAGAATACCAAACAGGAGAGTGAGCTCAATCCTACCAGGAGAGAATGAATTTGAAGTAGCCCATGTCAGCCCTTGGTCTGTTCTCCCACCTGGAACATTCAGCTGCGTGGTTAGTGGGGTAGAAGAGAATATCTGGGGAATTATCTGGAATTGGTGGTGCAAGAGAGACTGAGGGAGAGCAAGACCAGGGATCTGAGTTTGGTGACAAGGTCAGAGTGAAGTGCACGGGCTGTAGCAGTAGGAGATGGGAACATTGGAAGGGAGTAAAGAAAGGGGTGAGGTAGACGGGGGGAGGTTGAGAGGGTCCAAAGTGTGGAGGTTGAGGTAGGGGGTAAGGGCAGAATTTGCAGCCAGTGGACTTTGGGGTGTGCTCTGGTCATCTGGTAGTGGTAAATAGGGATTGGTGGCTAGCGATACGGCAGTGACTAGAGATCCACTAGATCCACTGGGTGTCTGAGGCGATGCGTGGAGCAACTGAGGGGAGCAGTGGGTCGGGAAAGTGGGGTAGGCAGTAGGTGTGGAAATGTGGGACCAGGGGAATGGCAAAGAGGGATAATCAACATGCAGGTATATCCCCAAAGACCAGAGCAGGAGAAGGAAATGAGAGAAGGAAGGAGACAGAGACATAAGAAATGGAGGATGATAGATATTGAATAAATATTAAATGATAACGTGGCCTCGTGGATAGAGCCAGAAGGTCCTGGGAGTCAGAAGGACCTGGGTTCTAATCCTGTTCCTCCACTTGTCTGCTTTCTGACCTTGGGCAAGTCGCTTAACTTCTTTAAGCCTCAGTTAACTCATCTGCAAAATGGGGATTAAGACTGTGAGCCTCTGTGAGACAGGGACAGTGTCTAACCTGATTATCTTGTATCTACAGCAGCACTCAGTACAATGCCTGACAGAGTAAGAACCTCACCGATATCGTTAAAAAAAAATAATAATAATGTTGGTATTTCTTAAGTGCTTACTATGTGCAGCGTACTGTTCTAAGCGCTGGGGTAGATACAGGATAATCAGGTTGTCCCACTTGAGGCTCACAGTTAATCCCCATTTTACAGATGAAGTAACTGAGACCCAGAGAAGTTAAGTGACTTGCCCAGAGTCAAGATAATAACCTTTGTTTGCACAATCTGTTTTAGTCGCTTTCTAAATTCCGGGGGCAGAATTCATCTTTATAGAGTCCACTAGGTATTTATTCATCACTAGTTTCCTTCTAATTGTCTTTTTGATATTTCAGTAGAGGGTCAATGCACTTCAGTTTTCTTTTCTTCTCTTTCAGTGGTCACTAATTTTTGGTTGCTGATCAATGGCCAAGCAAATTTTTGGCAAAACCTTGTGGAATTCTGGATTTTCCATTATTTTCTCAAATATATTCCTCACAGCTGTATGAGTGGGAGAGCTGTGAACAGGACATGCGTCTCTTGTTTCTTTCGTATTTTTTCCTACCACTTAGTTCTGTGCATTACACGCGTCGAGTGCTTAATATATATCATTCATTACTATTACTGCTATTACCTCCATTTGACTTCATGATATCTTTGGGTTTCAGTATCACAAACAAATTCCAGATGGATTTTTTAAATTGTATATTGAATTGGCTCTCTAAACCAGCAAAAGTTTAGTTATGATTTTCATTCATTCATTCATTCAATAGTATTTATTGAGCACTTACTATGTGCAGAGCACTGTACTAAGCGCTTTGAATGTACAATTCGGCAACAGATAGAGACGATCCCTGCCCGATTATGGGCTCTCAGTCTAACTGGAGGAGACAGACAGACAAAAACAAGACATTATCACGATAAATAGAATCAAGGGATGCACACCTCATTAACAAAATAAATGTCGCTTCATGGGCTAGTGGTGTTACCTTTAAACAATCTATATCAATCAGTCAATTGCATTTACTGAGCACCTCCTGGGGGGGGGGGATGATAATAGAGGTAGAAAACACGATCTCTGCCTTCAAAGAGCTTCCAATCTAGTGGGGGAGACAGATGCAAGATCATTTCCAGAAAGAAAGAGTGAAAAGGAAAAAGGAAAAATAGATATATAGGTAAGTCTATAAAAAGTAGGGTATGTAAGTCCATATGTGAGGAATGGCTACCTATAGGTATGAATGTAGAGAAGCAGTGTAGCTCAGTGGAAAGAGCCCGAGCTTGGGAGTCAGAGGCCATGGGTTCAAATTCCAGATCTGCCACTTGTCAACTGTGTGGCTGTGGGCAAGTCACTTCACTTCTCTGTGCCTCAGTTAACTCATCTGTAAAATGGGGATTAACTGTGAGCCTCACTTGGGATAACCCGATTACCCTGTATCTACCCCAGTGCTTAGAACAGTGTTCTGCACATACACTTAACAAATACCAACATTATTAATGTATTCGGAACATATTTGCCACAGAACTGCTCAGATGGGAATCGTGGGGTTAAGATCCAGGGAGAAAATCCCTTAGTCAGGGTTGGCTTCCTGGAAGCGGTGTGACTTTAGAAGGGCTTTGTAGAGAGGGAGAGTTGTGTTCTGGTGGATTTGAAGGAGGAAGGAGTTGTAGGCCGGAGGAGAGGCTCAAACAAACAGAGATGGGAGAGAAGAGAACGATTTACAGTGAGTACGTTTGCTTGAGAGGAGAGACAAGAGCGTGCTACATTGTAGAGGGAAAGGAAGGTGGATAAGCATTTGGGGAGAGAGCTGAAGGAGTGTTCAAAATTGAAAGTTCGAGTTTTTCTGTTCGATGCGGAGAAGAGTGGGTAGCACTAAAACCTTTGCAGGAGTGGGGAGGCTTGAGCAGAATGGCGTTCCAGAAAGATTATTTGGCTAACGGAGGGACGTACTGAGGGAATGAAGGAGAGACTGGAGGCAGTAAGCTCAGCTGGAAGGCTATCACAGTAATCAAGTGAGGATATGACGAGTGTCTGAAAGAGGATTTCCGTGGCTTGGATGAGGACGAAGGGGCCGATCTGGGAAATGGCCGTGGAGGAAAAACCAACAGAATCAAGCATCAAACGGAATACAATAATTATGGTGTTTGTTAAGCACTTACTATGTGCCAGGCACTTTAATTAATTAATTAATAATGGTATTGGTTAAGCGCTTACTATGTGCAGAGCACTGTTCTAAGTGCTGGGGTAGATACAGCGTAATCAGATTGTCCCACATGGTGCTCACTTTTTTAATTTAACGCCCATTTTTATAGATGAGGTAACTGGGGCCCAGAGAAGTTAAGTGACTTGCCTAAGGTCACACAGCAGACAAATGGCAGAGCTGGGATTAGAACCCACGACCTCTGACTCCCAAGCCCAGGCTCTTTCCACTAAGCCACGCTGCTTCTCTACTAAGCATCGGGGTGGATGTAAGCCAATCGGGTTGGACACAGTCCCTGTCCCACATGGAGCTCAGCATCTCAATCCCCATTTTACAGAGGAGGGAACTGAGGCCCAGAGAAGTGAAGTGACTTGCCCAAGGTCACACAGCAGGCAAGTGGCAGAGACAGAGTTAGAACCCAGGACCTTCTGACTCCCAGGCCTGGGCTCTCTCCACTCCGCCATGCTGCTTTTCAAAGAAGGACAGGGTAAAGTTAAAGACTAATTCCATGGATGCAGGTTTCCCATCTCATTATCTTATAGCTACCTCAGCATTTAATGCCGCAATATTTATACTTCAGAAAGAGGGAGAAGGATTGCACTGTCCACTGTCATGGGAAAGTGAGGTGGAGGAAAGGATTTGGGAGAGAACATTTGCTAGTGGGACATCCGTGGAGCTATCCTGAAGGCAGAAGGAAAAGCCAAATTGTAGAGGAGATAATAATAATAGTAATGGTGGTATTTGTTAAGCGCTTACTATGTGCCAAGTGCTGTTCTAAACACTGAGGGAGATACAAGGTCATAAGGTTGTCCCACATGGGGCTCACGGTCTTAAGCCCCATTTCATGGATGAGAGAACTGAGGCCCAGAGTAGTGAAGTGACTTGCCCGAGGTCGCCCAGCAGGCAAGTGGCAGAGCCGGGATTAGAACCCGTGACCTCTGACTGTGATAGGATGGGGCTGATAGGATAGCTTCAGGAGTCCTCTGCATGTAGACCGATTCATGTGAGTCAAGGAGCTCTCAAAGAGAGCGGGTATCAAGGGAGGAGAGAAGGGGTCCTGGGATAGAGCTCTGAGCAATAACTACAGTAAGATTCCCTTAACAGGGAAAGAATTAGCAGGCGAGCACCATATAGTACAGCATGGATCAGTGGAAAGAGCCCGGGCTTGGGAGTCAGAGGTCTTGGGTTCTAATCCCTTTTCGGCCACTTGTCTCTTCGGACAAGCCGCTTCACTTCTCTGTGTCTCAGCTACCTCATGTGTAAAATGGGGATGAGGACTGTGAGCCTCATGTGGGACAACCTCATACCTTTGTATCTCTCCCACCGGTTAGAACAGTGCTTGGCACATAGTAAGTGCTTAACAAATGCCATCATTATTATTGTGATTATTATTTGAGAGGTCAGAGAACAACGAGGAGGGTACTGTAGGAGTAAAATCAAGGTTTGAGGGCAGTTCATTCATTCGGTAGTATTTATTGTGCACTTACTATGCGCAGAGCACTGTACTAAGCGCTTGGAATGTACAATTCGGCAACAGATAGAGACAGTCCCTGCCTAGTGACGGGCTCACAGTCTAATCTGGGGAGACAGACGGCAAAGCCAAGCAGAAGAAAACAAAAACAAGACGTCATCAAGATAAATAGAATCAAGGGGAGGTACACCTCGTTAACAAAATAAATAGGGTAATGAATAATATATTCAAATGAGCACAGTGCTGAAGGGAGGGGAAGGAGGGAGGGGGAGGATCAGAGGGTGGAGGGGCAGCAGAGGGAAGGGGGGGCTCAGTCTGGGAAGGCCTCTTGCAGGAGGTGAGCTCTGAAGAAGAGCTCTTCTTCAGAGTTCATTCAAAGTGTCCAAGACAACTAAAAACTTTGGGGTTTAGGATAGAATTTGTTACGTGGCAAGGAGCTGGGAATTTTTGGTGTAACAACAACAGAGAAGACCATCCTGAAGTATTGTTTTCTTCCGTTCATTTTACAGTCTTAAGTAATAATTGAGGTTTTTGGTAAGGTCCTGGATTCGAATCCAGGCTCTGCCATTTGTCAGCTGTCTGACTGTGGGCAAGTCATTTAACTTCTCTGTGCCTCAGTTACCTCATCTGGAAAATGGGGATTGAAAGTGTGAGACCCACGTGGGACAGCCTGATTTCCCTGTATCTACCCCAGCGCTTAGAAGAGTGCTCTGCACATAGTAAGCACTTAACAAATACCAACATTGAGGCGATGCTAGTTGTGTATCTATTGTTTCAGCCCGTTTGGAAAAAGTTCGGTGTTGAATGCAACATCTTCAAAGAGGAAATGCACACACGCAAACACAAACACACATACAAACACATTCATGTAAATGTAATGGTTCCCCTGCTCCCGAAGTTCCGAAATTCTAGGGCAATATTCCCTTCCTTGGAGAACTCATCATCTCCCTTGGTTTCAACTACACCTCTATGCTGAGCACTCCCAAATTTATCTTACTAGGCCTGATCTCTCTCCTTCCCTGCAATGTTGCATCTCCTCTTCCCTCCTGGACACATCTGGATTGGCTCAATATGTCCCAAACTACACATCTCTTCTTTCCTCCCAAATTCACTCCTCCAAATCACTTTCCCATCACCCTCTTCATCGTTCTAACCCGTAACCTTGGCTTTATCCTCAACTTCTCCCTCTCTTTCATCCCTTTTATTCAGCCTTTCACCACAGCCTGTTGTTTTTTTTGGTCAGAATATTTCCAGAATCCACACTTCCTCTACCACTCCATCCACTACAAACATCCACTACACTGGTCCATCCACTTGCCATATGCCAACTCAACTTCTGCATTAAAAGCCTCCTAAAACTCCCTCCTTTAGTCTCTATAGTAATAATGATAATAATGATAAGTGCTTACCGTGTGCAAGGTTCTGTACTCAGCACTAGGGTACATAAACCCAGGCTTGGGAGTCAGAGGTCATGGGTTTGAATCCCGGCTCTGTCACTTGTCAGCTGTGTGACTGTGGGCAAGTCACTTCACTTCTCTGTGCCTTAGTTACCTCATCTGTAAAATGGGGATGAAGACTGTGAGCCTCAGGTGGGACAACCTGATTACCTTGTTTCTACCCCAGTGCTTAGAACAGTGCTCTGCACATAGTAAGTGCTTAACAAATACCAACAATATTATTATTATTATTAATTGGGTTGGACACATCCCTGTCCCACACAGGGCTCATAATCTTAATCCCCATTTTAAAGATGAGGTAACTGAGGCACAGAGAAGCAAAATGACTGACCCAAGGTCATAAACAGACGTGGTGGAGACAGGTTTAGAACCTAGGCCCTTCTGACTCCCAGGCCCATGTTCTATCCATTAGGCCACACTGCTTTTCCTCTTATTCAGTTCATACTTTCCTCAGTTGCCTCGAACATTTTTCTAACACCTCATTTTGCTGATATCTTGCCACAGCTCCAAAATCCTTGACAGGTTGCCCATTCTACTTTATATCGAATGGAAGTTCCTGACCTCTCATTTCAAAGCATTTAATCAGTATTCTTTGAATACTTGCTATCTCCCCAGCCTTCATTTTAATCTCGTATAATCTGAGAGGGTAAAATCATCTCCAAACTTTACATTCAATACAAATTAATTTTCGAAAGCAGCATAGTTTGGTGATAAGATCTTGGACCTCAAAGTCAGAAGACCTGGGTTCTAATGCAGACTCCACCCGTCACCTATTGTGTGACCTTGGGCACATTTAACCTCTCCGTGCCTCATTTTCTTCTCCCACAAAATGGGGGATTTGATAACCTTTTCTCTCTCTTAGAATGTGAGTCCAATGTGGGACAGAGACGTGTCTGACCTGATTAACTTTTATCTACCCTAGTGCTCGGAAGAGTGTTTGACTCACAGTAAACGCTTAACGTATACCATTTAAAAAACTGAATAAGTAAAAATAAAAGAAGCAACTGTTTAGCCTTCAGTAGTTCAAAGAAGGGAATCGCTGTTTATACCGATGGGAAATCTTTTGGTGAAGGTTAAACTGTAATACATTAACTGAACAGTTGATAGTTCATACGATTATTCATTATCAATATAATTTGCCCCTTTGGAAGCATTGAAATAGGTAGTATTTGTTTCCCAAATTGAATGGCAATGTATCATTCCTTCCACTG
This sequence comes from Ornithorhynchus anatinus, assembly GCF_004115215.2. NCBI lineage: Eukaryota > Metazoa > Chordata > Mammalia > Monotremata > Ornithorhynchidae > Ornithorhynchus > Ornithorhynchus anatinus. The sequence continues at coordinate 17,802,907 of NC_041731.1, read as the reverse complement.
CTGTTTCATCATAAATTAAGGAGAGCTGTTATTTCATTTTCCAAGTTCACTGCTCAATCAACCATTGAGAATAATTACATTAGTATTTCTCAATACAGATCTAATTGAAATGGTTCTTTCATGAGGTTGACCCTTATAGAGAGCAGTTGAGAGGACAGTGAAACACAAATTCAATTTCAGTTTCAAAATGTCATCTAATTCATTCCTCTGACTCCAGGTAGATGACTGGCTAAAACATTATTTATCCATGATTGTTTATTCCTTTATTAAAGATCACACCAACCACCCCCTTAGCCAGTTTTAGTGAGTTAATTTTCTTTTAGTCAAAAAACTTTTCCTTATGTCCAATCAAAATTTCTTCTGCATTAATCAAAACCTGTTTTCTCTTGTTTCATCCTCTATCAGTGTGGAAGAGCAGCTGGTCGACATTCTTACCATAAAATGCTTCAAAAATCTGAAGAAAGTTACGGTCCTGTCTTATGCCATCTAGTCGTCTCCGACCCATAGCGATGCCATGGACACGTCTCTACCAGAACGCCCTCCTCTCCGTCTGCTATCATTCTGGTAGTGTATCCGGAGACTTTTCTTGGTAAAAATCCGGAAGCGGTTTACCATTCCCACCTTCTGGGCAGTAAACTTGAGTCTCCTCCCTCGACTCTCTCCCGTGCCACTGCTGCCCAGTACACGTGAGTTTTGACTAGTAGCTGATTGCTCCCCGCTTGCGAGCCACTGCCTGAGCTGGGAATGGAATGCCCATGCCTCTGCTTGACTCTCCCTCCCATAGTCAAGACCAGTAGAGAACTGGAAACTCTCCAGTTGCGATCCTGAGAGGGGGAAGACGGTTATGAGGTAATAATAATAACAATAATTTACAATATAACAGGGTAGGTAGACACATTCCCTGCCTACGGTTAGCTTACATTCTAGAGGGGAAGACAGACATTGATGTAAGTAAATGTTTTATCGATATTTATACGTGGTGTGAGCACGGGGTGTATACCAAATGACAAATCCAAGAGCATAGACAAATAGAAGGGAGAGGGAGATGGGGAAAAGAGAGCTTCTTGGAGGAGGTGTTATTTCAATGAGGTTTAGAGAGTGGGAAGAGTAGTGATCCGGTGTCTATATGGAGGAGGAGGGCATTCCAGGAAAGAGGAAAGATGTGGGAAAGGGGTAACACCAGTCAGATCAGATACAGTCCCTTTGGGGTTCATATTCTAAAAGGTGAGGGAGAACTGTTGTTTAATTCCCATTTTGCAGATGAGAAATTGAGGCCCAGAGAGGTTAAGTGGCTTGCCCGAGGTCACGCAGCAGGCAAGGGGCAGAGTGAGGATTACAAACTATGTTCCCTGGCTCCCAGTCCCCTTCCCCTTAGGCCATGCTTCTTCACTTTTGTTATGCTCAATGCTTTCCAGGGTTGACAACATCACTATCTTCCATGTGGTACAAACTCACAACTGTGGTGTTTTACTTCATTCCGTTTTTCATTTTTGAGTTTGGGTGGTATTTCCTCTGTGATCTGTCACTCATCTGCCCTCTTCTCTCCTTCCATATGATGAGCCCTAATGGCTTCGTGGCTGGACAGACTCCTTCCAAACTCCTTGGCTCTAACATCTCTTGTTTTCAGGCCCATGTGAAGTAGCAGAAAAAACACAGGCCGAGGAGTCCTCTGTTCTAACTCTGTCACTTGCCTGTTGGGTGATCTTGGGCAAGTCATTTAATTTATCTGTGCCTCAGTTTCCTCCCGTGTAAAATGGGGATTCATTCCCCATTCTCCCTCCTTAGACTGTGAGCCCCTTGTGGAACACGAACTGTGTTCAATCTGATTGTCTCGTACCTACCCCAGTGCTTAGTACAGCATGCTTTCGTACTGTGATGATCTTGTACACAGCTGAACGTGAAGCTTTCCAAAAGGCTGAAATGCTGGCTTCCCATTATTCATTCATTCATTCATTCATTCATTCATTCGTATTTATTGAGTGCTTACTATGTGCAGAGCACTATACTAAGTGCTTTGAATGTACAATTCTGCAATAGATAGAGATGATCCCTGCCCATTAGGTGGCTTCCTCTTTTATGACAATCTGTAATTCTCACTATGCTTGCAGCTTGCATTGTCCAAATAAACTTTGCTCTGGCCAAGTCAACCAGCCAGCCATCCCTGGCTCTCAGAGTTCAAACTCTGGCTACTGTTCACCTCTCCCTCCCCGGCTCCTGCTTTCGCATTTTCCAATCATATTTCTCAATTCACTGAAACACTCTTCTATGGGCCATCTCCAGTGGAATTCGTCCATGATGAATCCCACAGTCCAAAGTCACACCTTTCCCTCAGCCACCTCAGCACTCCTGAGCACTTATCTCCTTCATCTTATTGATTTATTTATTCACCTGTGTTCATTCTTTCTACCCGTTCTTCTTCTAATCACTACATTTTTACAAATTTATACTTCCTTCTCTTCCAGTCCTCAAAGTTTCTCTTGCCTCCGTGAGATCGTAAACCACGATGACAAGTGAATTTGAAATAGCATCCACCACCTTGGTCCCACTATGCTAACAATGCAGTTAGGCTTTTTGTTAACTGGGTCATGACCAGATGAAAAGTATTAAAGTATTAAACCTACTTTATTGTTTAGGTGAGACTAGATTAAAAAATTTAAAATAAAAAACTTTTAAAACAATAATAGTAATAATAATAATACTTATGGTATTAGTTAAGTGTGTATTATGTGCCAGACACTGTACTAAGCGCTGGGGTGAATACAAGCAAATTGGGTTGGATGCAGTTAAACCTCCAGATGGTGTTCATCGTTTGTTATAAATTTCCCTTTCTGTCTAGTGGGTTATGGAGAATGGGGAATTTCAATCAAATCATCAAGCAATCAATCAATGCTATTTTATGAGCATTAATTTTGTACAGAGCACTGGACTAAACACTTGGAAAACTACAATACAGGAGTCAATAGATGAGAAGTAGCATGACTCAGTGGCAAGAGCACGGGCTTGGGAGTCAGAGGATACGGGGTCTAATCCTGGCTCCACCACTTGTCTGCTCTGTGACCTTGGGCAAGCCACTTAACTTCTCTGTGCCTCAGTTACCTCATCTGTAAAAGGGGGATTAAAAGTGTGAGCTCCACGTGGGCCAACCTGATTATCTTGTTTCTCTCCCAGTGCTTAGAAGAGTGCTTGGTATGGCTTCCAAAGGTGCTGAATGTCAAGTGAGAAGAGAAGGGGTCCAAAGACAGAACCTTGATGGACATCTCCAGTTAGGGAGAAAGAAGAAAATGCAACAAAAGAGATTAAGAAGAAGCAGACAGAGAGATAATAGCACCAAGAGAGGACCATGTTAGTAAATCCAAGATTTTCAGGATGTAAGGTTTCTAGAAGAAGATGGTGGACCACTGACAAAGGCAGCAGGAAGGTTGTGGAGGATTGGGAGGGAGTAGAGTCTGTTGGATTCAATAAGGAACATGGATTAGTGGATAAAACACGGGTCTGGGAGTCAGAAGGACCTGGGTTCTAATCCCAGCTCTGCCACTTGTTTGCTGTGTGACCTGGGGCAAGTCATTTCACTCCTCTAGATTGTAAGCTTATTATGGGCAGGGAACCTGCCTGCTAATTCCGTTGTATTCTCCCACGGGCTTAGAGCAGTTCTCCGCCATATTAAGCACTCAGTAAATACCACTGATGGATTATAAACTGAGGATTGAAACCTGAGCTCCCTCTAGGACAGGAACTGTGTACAACCTGATTAACCTGTATCTACCCCAATGCTTAGAACTGTGCTTGTCACATAGTAAGTGTTCCACAAATACCATTAAAAAAAAGAGGTCATTTTTGACGCTGCCTAGATTTGCCATAGAGGAGAGATGAGCATTGAAACCCAAATGTAAAGGTTCAAAAAGGGAGTTGGGTTCTAGTGGTTCTAGAGTTGGGATCAAAGGGGACTGATCCTTTAGTTCCCTGAATCCACTGGGATATAGGGAATTGCAGAAATCTCGGTGGTTCTCATCCGAGTGGGAATTGCAGGGTTAAACCTCTGTCTCTTGCAGGGCAGAAACTAAGGGACTGGGCTCTGTGAATCAGCTTTACATCTGAGTGCCCTCCTCAAAAACCCTTTTGAGAAATTTGGAAAGAAAATCAAGCAGGGCGATGGAGTTGATAGCCGGAGAGTGGAATCCAGAGAAGGTTGAGAAGCAGTGTGGCCTTGTGGATAGAGCATGGGCCTGAGAATCATAAGGACCTGACCAGGCTGTGTCACTTGTCTTCTGGGTGACCTTGGGCAAATCACTTAATTTCTTTATAAAATGGGGATTAAGATTGTGATCTCCCTGTGAGCCATGGATCGTGTCCAATCTGATTAGCTTGTTTATGCCCCTGTGCCTAAAACAGTGCCTGGCACATAGTAAGCACTTAACAAATACCATAAAAAACCTATTCAATCGTATTTATTGAGCACTTATTGTGTGCAGAACACTGTGCTAGGCAATGTCACTACCTTCTCCATATCTTACTTGCCAAGACAAGTGGATAGTTATCCATGAGTAACTTTGAGGATAAAGAGTTTCCATGTACTTCACTCATATTTCTGGGATCTGCGTGCCTACACAATTCATATTCATTCATTCATTCAATAGTATTTATTGAGCGCTTACTATGTGCAGAGCACTGTACTAAGCGCTTGGGATGAACAAGTCGGCAACAGATAGAGACAGTCCCTGCCGTTTGACGGGCTTACAGTCTAATCGGGGGAGACGGACAGGCAAGAACAATGGCACTAAACAGCGTCAAGGGGAAGAACATCTCGTAAAAACAATGGCAAATAAATAGAATCAAGGCGATGTACAATTCATTAACAAAATAAATAGGGTAACGAAAATATATACAGTTGAGCGGACAAGTACAGTGCTGTGGGGATGGGAAGGGAGAGGTGGAGGAGCAGAGGGAAAAGGGGAAAATGAGGCTTTAGCTGCGGAGAGGTAAAGGGGGGATGGCAGAGGGAGTAGAGGGGGAAGAGGAGCTCAGTCTGGGAACGCCTCTTGGAGGAGGTGATTTTTAAGTAGGGTTTTGAAGAGGGAAAGCGAATCAGTTTGGCGGAGGTGAGGAGGGAGGGCGTTCCAGGACCGCGGGAGGACGTGACCCAGGGGTCGACGGCGGGATAGGCGAGACCGAGGGACGGCGAGGAGGTGGGCGGCAGAGGAGCGGAGCGTGCGGGGTGGGCGGTAGAAAGAGAGAAGGGAGGAGAGGTAGGAAGGGGCAAGGTGATGGAGAGCCTTGAAGCCTAGAGTGAGGAGTTTTTGTTTGGAGCGGAGGTCGATAGGCAACCACTGGAGTTGTTTAAGAAGGGGAGTGACATGCCCAGATCGTGCTCCCTGTCATGGTGACCCCTGAAATCACAGTCTTCTTCATCACATAATCTATGCCAAGCCGACAGCTTCTGCCGAGTGGAAACGAATGATTCGGCCAGCTCGAAGTGCTTAGTACAATGGTAAGAGCTTAACTCAGTGTTCTGCACTCAGTAAGTGCTCAGTAAATGCCACTGATGATTGAAGAGCTTTAGAGCTTTGAAACTGAAAATTGAGCTGTGATTAAAAAAAAAAAGCATAAGGAATCTAGGATCCTTAGCCACCGGATTTCATTTGCACTGTTTCTGTCATCTAGATTTTGTCACCAAAGACAATTATACATTTGGGGACTGATCCTTTAGTCCACCGAATCCACGGGTATAGGGAAGTGCGGAAATCTCGGTGGTTCTCATCCGAGTGGGAATTGCAGGGTTAAACCTCTGTCTCTCACAGGGCAGAAACTAAGGGACTCAGTGAATCAGCTTTACATCTGAGTGCCCTCCTCAAAGAATCACCTCTGGAGCCTTTGTCCTCTCAAGCATCCTATGGCCTTAACAATCCTTTGGCATTTCATTTCCTCATTTTGTTTCTTTAAGAAAAAGTCTGTGGATTGACTGTACAAGTAAATAGGTTTAGCTGAATGCAGTGAATAACCTGCGATCATTTGGTTATCTAGGCAACGGGGACTGTTTAGCCAGGAAAATATTCAGAGGTACTCTGGGAGACTCAAACAATCACAAGTGCGTTATTTGAATAGGCTCACAGAGATTCAGGCTCCCAGCCCAAAGAATGGGCTACCTAGGTTTTGTAATTGAATGCGTAATCACTGCCTAAATCCTACTGTGCTTTTTGAAAAAGCTCATTGCTTCATTTATACCTTGGGTGTAACCTTGCCTTGTCAGATGGGTAAAATTAAATCCCAGTTTATTCCACTGCCTTGTGACTTCTTGGGCATTAGCTTCACAACCGAGCCTCTTTAAAAGTAATTAGCACTAAACCTGGTCCTGAATTTAGATGGCTGACGATGATGGTGGTGGGATTAGAACCCATGCCGTATGCCTATGGCCATAAATCGAATTCATCATCATCTCTGGTCTCAGTACTTCGTAGATTCCTTGTACTGGCACTCTCAATTTGTCCATTTGGCAATCGGACAGTAATCAGTTTTAAAAAACTGCCTTGTGAGCTTTAGGAAAACAGTGATATAACTTGAAGGAAATAGGGGTTGTAACAGCAAAGCCGGCTCATTTTCAACGATGATGTTGTAATAGGCCCTGGTGATTTAAGGAAGTATTTTGGTATAAATTAATAAGGCTTAGTTTAACTTTGTTGATAGCTTTTTCAGAGGTTTGTTTTATAAATAAACACTTTTTTTTGTTAATAGGCTTAGCAAGACCAGCCAGGGTTGACTTTGTGGTCAAAGGTCAGGGTAAAATCTGCTTGATGGTTTTGTGAATCTTTATATTGTAAATACACTTACGGGGGAAAAAAAGATCTGAGGATCTCTTGGCTCCATCCCAATCTTCATCCATGCTACAGGCTAAATAGAAGTACTGAGGTTGCAAAATGAAAATCAGTTTATGTGTCTCTCTGGCTGTTGCTAGAAATAGAGCTGGCTTTTGTAAGAAGAAATATTGCAGCTTCTTCTTCTAATTGAAAGGGCAAAAATATACTTTTTTGGCCCCTTAAAGGAATCACTAAGCTTGTCAAACAATGGCAATAAACCCTTGCACTGAGGCCTCGGGACTGGAAGCCCTCCTCTAGACTGTATTGGTTGATTTTACAAGCTCTTTTCCCTCACACACCCAGCTCATAATACCTCAGATAATTGCTCCTAGGGCAGCTCCACACAATGACAGGGAAATTAATAAGGTATTTCTTGGCATCCACTCCATGCTTGATTGTTAATCGAAAGCCTGCAGTAAACTTTAAGTCTTGTGGTAAAACATTTTTAAATGAATGGTTTAGAGTAGGCCGGCTTTGTTGCCTGGGAAATAAACGTACGAAACTTTGGAGAAAGTGCATGAATGGACTTCTTCATTTTTGGGTGTTTTCCAGAAAAAAGTATTTTTAGTGGGGTAATCCACATCTACACAGATTTTCACTATTTCACAGGGCTTCAAAAAATGAATCAAAGGGCTTCAAAGTTTTCTATCTGTTTTCCCACCAGGACAATGGAAGCATGGAAGGGTAACATTCCAGCGATGATTTGTCTGTGACAGGGAAAGTTGGAAGTAAGCACAGGATAATTCACAGCTCACAGTGATCATATGATTCGATAAGAGTTTTATCTTAGCCTTTGCATCTTTATTCTGTACAATTTTTTTCCCCCTTGACTACCCTTCTGGCAAATGCAGTCTCTTGAGATAGCTCTCTCTCAGATTTCTTTTGAGCTAAGCTTTCAAAAGCACTTCTTTTACTTGCTAGGGAAACATGATTCATGGAGTCAGGAGATCCAGATATTTCAGATATATCGCTGGTCTATGTACTATGTTCTTCTGAAGGATATTCTCATCATAATGCTATTCATTTTCTTTTTGAATGTAATTTTGTGTTGGGTGAATTTGTATGATATTTCCGGGAAGGAAAAAAAAATTAGTTGGATTCTTCTCTTTTCACGAGTGGGGAATAGATGAGGGCAAATGAATCCTGGATGGGTGAGTTCCCATCTCGAGTTACAAGGGCTGGATTTTTCCCGGATCTTCAATGACCCAAGAAAATCATGCAGATGTACGGTTAGAAATTCACTGTCAAGAGCATCATCTTTAAAAGCAAAGAATGATGATGATGATAGGATTTTAAGATTACCAGACACAACAGCAGACAGTGCTGGATGGTGCAAACATCAAATGTGGTAAGACAATAGAGGACGGTTTTTGTTTTACGCAATGTGGTATGTTGCTTCTAGATCAACTTCATGCTTTTCAGTCATACCCCCTCCCGTGGCTAAATTTCCTGTTAGTGGCATCATCTTTATAACTAGACAAAAAAATATAAACACCCAAACTCTTTGTTCCAGATAGGTTTGACCACAAATCTCTGATCAGTAAAATCTGGATGAAACATCCACTAAAGTATCTTAAAAGAGAGAGCAGCTCACACAAGGCACACATCAAAACTATGGGAAATTGTAATATTTTACCGGCTGCAAATTTGCAACATACACACTTCTAATTATGTTCCAAAGCAATGATTGCTAAGGCATTGGCAATTTAGATACAATTTTTACCTCTATCCCCAAATCAGAGTTTCTTCATGAGACCCCTTACTTCGGCCTGGGTAGAAAACAAGGATGTTTATTTACCTAATGGGTGGTAAAAATGTCAGGACTTTCTTCTAATACAGGTCTCTGTCACTAATTGGTTTTTTCTCTCCCCCCTTTTTTTCCTTCTTTCTTGCTTTCTTCTCCTCAGCTACTCTATCTCCACCCTTTTTATAACCAGTCGGTAGATAGATATACATGTTCCATCTGATTCTTTCCTTTCTGCCTCAGCACCATCTGAGAAAATAGAATGTGAACACTGCTGATGCCTATGTGGACAAAGAAATATCTTTTTTTATGGTATTTGTTAAGACTTACGATAGGTCAGGCTAATCACTGGGGTAGATACAAGATAATCAGGTAGGACACAGTCCCTGTCCCATATAAAGCTTCGTTTACCAAATTCCGAACTACAACTCACTGGGGTTGAGAGGTGAAACCTCATCCCCTTGCCCACCCCGACAACCCTTATGCCTATATCTGTAATTTATTTAAATGTCTGTTTCCCCCAGAAGACTGTAACCTCCTTGTGGAAAGTGAATGTATCTACCAACTCTGTTATATTGTACTCTCCCAAGCTCTTCGTACAGTGCTCTGCACCCAGTAGGCACTCAATAAATGGGATTGATTGATTGATCGATTGTGTGACCTTGGATAAGTCACTTAATTTCTCTATGCCTCAGTTACCTCATCTGTAAAATAGGGATTAAGACCGAGAGCCCAAACTGATTATCTTGAATCTATCCCAGAGTTTAGTACAGTGACTGGCATATAGTAAACTCTTAACAAATATCAGAAAAAAGACCATTGGGTGGAATTGATACAATGACACATTGATAGATAAGCCTCTTACATTGTCTGTAAATATCAATAGTCTTGTTGCACTCCTGAGTTTAACATCAGACCTGGCTGATTTTCCTTCTGTCTTATGCCCTGATCTTCATCAAAATCAGTGGTATTTGTTGAGTCCCTACAGAGTGTGAAGGTCTGTATTAAGTGCTTGACAAAACAAAACATACAAGTAGAACCCTCCAGGAGCTTTAGAAGAAGATCCCCCTCCCAATCTCTGCTCTACAGGTTTGTCTGTCTGATCTGCTGGCAGCCTCAGTGGTACGTCACGGTCTTTGAGTCCGTGCTTTACCGGATCTTGAAAATGTTTTTCTGCCTCCTGGGACTGTGTTTCATCTCCTTCAGGTCCCCATTCAGCAACTGCTTGGGTATCCTGCTTTCATCAGTTCTCTCATCTCCCAACTAATGAGCTTTGTGGCCACGAGCATGGCTTCAGTGCTGTTGAGCTAATTCAGTCTATCACTCAATCGATCGATCATATTTATTGAGCTCTCATTGTGTGCAGAGCTGTACTAAGCACTTGGGAGAGTACATTATAACATAGTTGGTAGACAAATTCACTGCCCACAGCGAACTTACAGTCTCTAGGGGGAGACAGATATTAATATAAATAAATTACAGATATGTACCTAAGTACTGTGGGGCTGAGGGAGAAGTGAATAAGGGGTGCAAATCGAAGTGCAAGGGATAATCAGAAGGGTGTCGGAGAAGAGGAAATTCAGGCTGAGTTGGGGAAGACCTCTTGGAGGAGATGTGCTTTGAGTAAAGCTTGGTATGTTGGGAGAGTCATTTTCTGTCGGTTATAAAGATATGAATGCAAGCCTATGGCATTTCCTCAGTGTTTAGAAGAGGAAGGAAAGCCCTTCGAGGTCCCGAAGGAGGATGTCAATGCTTACAGATTTTGCTAGGGGTATTAAAGATATGTGAACTTCTTGGGATTTTTACTGTGGATGTTGCCCCATGAAAAACTTGGAAGGATGCCTAACACTTTGGCATCTAGGGCCTTGTTCTCAAAGATTAAAGTTGTAACTAAAAGATGGCTTGAAGACTGTTTGCAAAATCATGAAAAGTGTGGGTAATAATAATAATAATAATGTTGGTATTTGTTAAGCGCTTACTATGTGCCGAGCACTGTTCTAAGCGCTGGGGTAGACACAGGGGAATCAGGTTGTCCCATGTGGGGTAGAGTGAAACCGATAGGTTTAGTAATGATTAATTAATGATAGGACAAGGAAACACACTTTGAAGTCTGCAGTTGGTAGATTCAAAACAAAAGGAACATTTATTTACAAGGATGTACCTTTTGACCATATAAACACAAGAAGTCTCCATACTCTAAGCTGAAGTTAATAGTGGAAATTAAAAAAAAATCTCTCGAGAGGACAAATGGCCTGCCAAACTGCTGAAATACTCAGTAATCGCTGCCATTTATTGAGTTCCTGCTCTGTGCCCAGCACTGTACTGAGTGTCTGGGAGAAGCTTCCTGCCCTAGTTGCCTTCCTGTGGAAAGTTCCTATGAAATATTTTACAGTAACACAGTTGTTAGGATACTGCTTCGTCAGCTGATTGTATCTTTTTAGAATACTATAAAGGCTTGTAATGCAGGATAAGCACAGAATGAAAGTGATCCTTATTGCTTAAACCACTGACATTTAACCCCTTCTCATTTGAAGTTTGTGGAATCAGGCCCCACTTTTAGTTTTTAAAGCGTACACGCTCGTATCTAATAAAGCGAAGTAAACAGAGCTTGAATAGCTATGAAAGCAGGAAAATTCTAAGTTGCGTGAGAGTATTTGATCCCAGTAAGAATATCTGAGAATCATTTCATTAGTAAAGGTTTTTTTATGGAGCCAAAGTTTTTTCCAGACTTTTGACCAAGCGAAATTTGAAACCTGTAGGTTTTTAATGTGGAATATTAAGTTCCCTATTCTCCAAGAAAAGATGCCACTCCCCCAAGTCAATAAACAAAAGAAGAATTTTCAGATGCCAAACGAAAAGCAAAGGGACTGAAAACTTCTAAAGAAGGAATCAGCGACTTTAAGAAATCAACAAAAATATGGTGGAATAGAATTTCAATTGACCCAGACATTGGTGGAAGTTATATTTCAGCCTGAATGGTTTTCCTCGACCAGCATAAAAAAAATGTGTATTTTATCAGGGGTTTGTTGTTGTTATGATGTGGCCTAGTGGTCTGTTGAAAGAGCTTTACGTAGTGGAAAATGCACAGACCTGGGAGTCAGCAGACCTGGGTTCTAATCCCAGCTTTGGCACTCAGTAGCTGTGTGACCTTTAGCAAATCACTTAACTTCTCTAGGCCTCAGTTTCCTCAATGGTGAGTTGGGGGCAGTATGCTTAGTGGCAAAGAACCTGGGCTTGGGAGTCAGAGGTCATGGGTTGGAATCCTGGCTCTGCCACTTTTCAGCTGTGTGACTGTGGGCAAGTCACTTCACTTTTCTGTGTCTCAGTTTCCTCATCTGTAAAATGGGGATTAACTGTGAGCCTCATGTGGGACAACCTTATTACCCTGTATCTACCCAGCACTTAAAACAGTGCTCTGCACATAGCAAGCACTTAACAAATACCAACATTATTATTATTATTATTACTACCTGTTCTCCCTCCTACTTGTACTGTGAGCCTCATGCAGGACAGGGACACTTTCTGACCTGATTAACTTATATCCCCCCCAGAGCTTAAAAGAGTTCTCATTACATAGTAAATGCTAACCAAATATAATTATAATAATAGTTATTACTATTATCATTACTATTACAAATTTATTTGAGACCTTACCACTAGTTCATATTGCATTCCCTATTACCTATTCTCAAAGAATAAAATTGGAGTCATAAATGGGTTCTTGATAGACCTAGAGACTTTGAAAATTTAAAAGAAGGAAAGACGATATTTAGACAGCCGGATTCAATGAAAGGATGAGGGGAAAGGATTTGGGAAGCAAGAGTGGAATCTGCACATTTATTGCCCAAACTACATGATTTCCATACATGCACACGAATCAAAGGACCCTTTTCTTCAAAGACATCCTCAGCATGAATTTTAAAGGATGTCCATATTAGGGCATATTAGAGATTCACAGCCTGTCCTGCTTGTCTAATAATGAACTTCTCACTTTGCTTGATAAATGGCTTCAGCTTAGGTTGATCATATCTCTTGGTTTGGCCTGGACAATTTTAAATATTCTAGCCAGGCTTGCTTGGAGACCATTTCTCCAGGTTAGTATGCCTTTCGTTAAGCACTTCTTGCATGTTCTCAGTTCTGTGGTACATAAAAGGTAATCAGATCTAAGTAGGAGTGAGAACAGATGCTGAATCCCCATTTTGCAGACGGGGAAACTGAGATCCAGACAAGTACACTGACCGACTGGTAAAGCTGGAAATAGAACTCAGGCCTTCCGACTTCTAGGCCTGAGCTTTTTTCCAGGAGGTCACACTGCTTCCAAATCTTTGGGATTTACTGGGAAGTCATACCACAGGCTTGGGCAGTTCGAGTGTGACCCCACCTCGGCCACTTTGGGCTCTCCATTCTGCCTCCAACCAACATTTGTGATGCCATCATCGGGCCTGCTGTCTTCTTCAAAATCAGGCTTCCTTTGAGGGGAGAGGGATCAGTCAGCTGATGAAGAAAGTGGGGTGAGGGAGAGTAATAATTATACTACTAATAACAATGTTGATGGTATTTGTTAAGCACTTACTTCATGCCGAGCACTATTCTATGCTCTGGGGTAGATACAAGGTAATCAGGTTGTTCCATTTGGGGCTCACAGTCTTCATCCCTGTTTTACAGATGAGGTAACTAAGGCACAGAGAAGTGAAGTGACTGGCCCAAAGTCACACAGCTGGTAAGTGGTGGATCTGGGATTAGAACCCATGACCTCTGACTTTGAAGCCCATGCTCTCTCCACTAAGTCAGCTGCACAATCCATCAGTTCAGTGTGGGGACTGACCCAAGTCTGCTCCTCTGAGGGGACTCTGAAATTCCAGAATATTGGAAGCAGTGCTGCCTTTTGGAAAGAGCCCTGGCCTTGGAGTCCGAGGACCTGGGTTCTAATCCCACTCCGTTCCCAGCTCCGTAATTTGTTTACTGTGTGACCTTGGACAAGTCATTTACTTTCTGTGAACCTCAGCTTCTTTAATTATAAAATAGGAATCCAATACCTACCCTTCCTCCTACAGGAATTGGGAGTCCCAGGTGGGATGACCTGATTAACTGGGATGACCTGATTAACTTGTATCTACCCAAGCACTTAGAGCAGTGGATGACACATACAAAGTGTTTGACGAATACCGTAATAATAATAATAATTATAATTATTATTACTTCTCAAGACAAATGTAAGATATCCACGTTTTCCTTAGCGTATGGTTCGTCAAAAACATAGCCCTACATATAAAACCGGTGGACATACTCCCTGGGCATTGCCTACAAGAAACTCTTAGTTGTCAACTAGTTCAAAAAAAGCCTTTTACGTTGGAGGAAATTCCACTAGAGTTTTTTTTCTGCCCTTTAGAGAACTGACACTTTCTCTTCAATTTAATTTTTTCCTTCCCTATTTCGTCTTTTTGCTGCCTGATAATTCTCTTCTCTTCCTCCCCTCTTTGGTGGATTTTTTTTAATGACAATTGTTAAGCACTTCCTATGTGTCAGGGACAGTACTAAGTGCTAGAGTGAAGCTCGCTGCAGGCAGGGAGTGTGTCTGTTTATTGTTATATTGTACTCTCCCGAGTGGTTTAATGCAGTGCTCTGCACACAGTGAGTGTTCGATAAATACAATTGAATGAATGAATGAAAGGTTGGACACAGTCCCTGTCCCACATGGGGCTCACAGTCTTAATCCCCATTTTCCAAATGATGGAGTTGAGGCACAGAGAAATGGCCCAAGGTCACACAGCAGATAACTGGCTGAGCAGGGATTAGAACCCAGGTTCTTTGACTTCTAGGCCCATGCTTTTTCCATGCTGCTTCTCCAATTTTGCTCCTTCTTCATTTTCCGGCTTTTCATCCCCTCTTCAGGCCAATTTTCTCTCAGCCACAGTGGAAGTAGTTATAATATTTATCAATGGATCACTATATGCAAAGCACCATACTGAATGCAGAGAAAGAATACACAAGGGAGAATGAGACAGAGTTCCTGTCCCTCAAGGGACCGCCAATATGCCATTCAGCTCCACTTGAACTGATGCGAAGCCATATCTGGTGTTCATCTACAAAATACTGTGAATTTTCCTACTTTTCAGCACAAGCAACGACTAATATCACAAATCAATAAGCTTCTGCCCTTTCATATCATTTATCAATAAAATGACACCAGACGGAAGGTGTTCAATTAGACCATTTCCCAAAGTAATAACAACTACGATATGGACATTGTGGGTTGTCTTAATGAAGACTGACAATTCATTCTCTGTAAAATCATTGCTTGAGAAAAGGTCAAAGCTGAGTTCATTATCTTTGCACAGGGAAAGGATTTTAACCTCCTCTGACCCCGATATTGTCCATTGAGCCGGGACTGTCTTTTGATTAAGGCCATGCCTTTTCCAACCAAGTGTTTAAAAAGGTAGACAATGCTTGCAAATCCTCCTAGAAACCAGAAGTTATCTTTTCTGTGGCATTGCTTTTGTTCTGGGGGTCTTGATGGTGCATCCAGTCAGTCACCCTCTGTTTCCAAAGTAACGTGCCACAGAAAGAAGCGAAAGGAAGAAAGAAAGTGTAAAGGAGGACCGCTCTACCGTGTGGCATCGGAACAAAATGGAGTGGATGTAACTGGAGGGAATAAATAAAACTATTCTAGCCGTCTGTGCCACCGGCCCCCATTAATCTTGCTGAATCATTCCATTGCCAAGGAAGCAGGCCAAGGGGGAGCTTCCTGAGTGAGTAACAAAAGGCCCAAAGAAGCGAGATGGTCCCTCCGGGGACCAAGTCCCCCCCAGCTTCTGCAAAGGCCGCCGTTAGTCTTGTAATGAAAATTCCAGGCCGAGAGCTACAGAGAATGGCACAAAACAGACACTGAGAGCTGGACTTTCAGCTGTCAGCACTCTATTTTTTCAGGCTGATGCAACGGAAGGAAATAGGATGCTGTTCAGAATGAATTGCCACATTCCAGCTACCTTTTTGGAGTTGGCCTTTACAGGAGTGTGTGAGGGGGGAAGGAGAATGCTTGGGGTGAAAGCAAAGGGATGACGCAAGTGAGATACTGTCATTTGGGAAAGAAACTTAAAAATTAATGGTCTATAACAAGCTTTTCTTGGTTAAAATGGCCCTGGTGATTTACTTTCTCAAGTCCGGAGAACACAAAGAGAACTCTGTAACGATCTCTCAGAACAGAAGCACATGTTGAAGTCCCATGCTATTTCTTGGCTTATGACCCATCAGTCAGCCAATCAATTAATAATATTTATTTTTTATTCTTTTAATCCTATTTGTTAAGCACTTAGTATGTGCCAGGCTCTGTACTAAGTAAGCACGGGGATATAGTCAAGCTAATCAAGTTGGACACCTTCCTGTCCCACGTGGGACAGTCTTAATTCCCATGTTACAGATGAGGTAACTGAGGCACAGAGAAGTTATTAACTGATTTGCCCAAGGTCCCACAGCAGACTAGTGGCAGAGCTGGGATTAGGACCCATGGCCTTCTGACTCATGGGCCCATGATACATCTATTAGGCCATGCTGTGAGCCCTCCCTTTCCCTCTGCCCCTCTTCCCCTCCCCATTCCTCCTACTCCCTCCCTCTGCTCTACCCCCTTTCCCTCCCTACAACACTTGTGTAAATTTGTATATATTACTTATTACTCTATTTTATTAATGATGTGTATCTATCTATGATTCTGTTCATCTATTTTGGTGGTATTGATGCCTGACTACTTGTTTTGTTTTGTTGTCTGTCTCCCCCTTTCAGATTGTGAGCTCGTTGTTGGGTAGCGATTGTCTCTCTCTGTTGCCAAATTGTACATTCCAAGTCCTTAGTACAGTGCTTTGCACACAGTAAGCGCTCAATAAATATGATTGAATGAATGAATGAATGAATGAATGAATTTAGCACTTATTGTGTGTCCCGGTCTGTAGTAAGCACTTGGGAGAGTACAATAGGAAATATTTGATGGATATATCCTCTGCCCACAAGGAGCTTACAGTCCAGGGCTGATTAGAGTTCATTAAAAAAATGGAATCTCTTCACTTCACCAACGGATGAGTCTTGGCCCGATCATGAAGGTGTTGGGACTTAGAATCTGTATAAAGGAATCACTTATTGTGCTGGAGATTTGTCCAGTTCTCGTCACATTCTCATCCCTGACAATACCCCCTGAAGTGAGGAGTGGAGCAAAGAAATGAGAAGGAAGGAATGGATTTGAAGGAGTTGTGAAATCCAGAAGTTTACTTTCAATGCCCATTGAAGACCAAAGGTCCCACAGCATAATGCCAAAATTCTGTGATAATACTATAGATGTGAGGAAGCTGGCAGCCTAGCTGCCTCGGTAACAGCTGTAACCCTCACTTCTTGGGTTAGTTATTGTCAGGATTCCTGCCAAGCTTGACTATTAGCTCTTTGGCCAAAAAAATCTTTTGCTGGCAAAAGTTTTGCTTCTGTTTCCCCCCCGTCCCACTTTCCCCCAAGCAGAGAGAGGTGTTAAGTCAGACTTTGGGAGACATTTCCTAACCATATATGCTTTTACCTAAGCAGATGGTTTCTGATTGGATGATAGTGACATCCCCCTGGATGCTGAAGGCAGAATGACCATCCAAGCTGTGCTGGCCACATTGCCAGGGAGAACTCAGGACCTCAGTCAAAGGTGGCCATAGTAGTCACAGGGGAGAGGAGGGAAGAGGGGCTCATGCCCAGCTGGGACACAGGCAAGTGGTCTTTCATTCATTCATTCATTCAATAGTATTTATTGAGTGCTTACTATGTGCAGAGCACTGTACTAAGTGCTTGGAATGTACAATTCAGCAACAGAGACAATCCCTGCACACTGACAGGCTTACAGTTTAATTGGGGGAGACACACGGACAAAAACAAGACAACTTGATCACGGTAAATAGAATCAAGGGGATGTACCCCTCATTAACACAATAAATAGGGTCATAAAAATATATACAAATGAGCACAGTGCTGAGGGGAGGGGAAGGGAGAGGGAAGGGGAAAGGGGCTCCAGCTACCCTAGTCTGGGGTGGGGATGATGGGGACAAAGGATTTGGATAATATTGCTGCAGGGCTGACATCCTCTGCCCCCTCTCTTGTGAAACCAGAACCCTGATTCCAGTTCACTTCCATCCTGCCCTACATATTCTGGAGTGGAGAGGCGGAAGGAGCTCGGCCTGACCCTCCCCAGTTTCCTCCTTTCCCTCCAGCTCCCCAGTGCTCAGCCCCTGGGTCCAGGGACCCAACCTCCAACTCCTTGAGCTCTGGAATCCAGCAAATGGCCCAGCCCAGCACACTAGCTCCAAACCCAGGAGGAGAGGACTTGATGGTGGCTTCCTCCAATGGGCTGCTTGAGTAGAAGTCCCCAGAGGATTCATAGCAGTGTGTTGGTCTGGGGGAGGGAATATGTAAAATGGACAAAGCAATAAAAAGGCAAATTTGCTGGCAACCCATGCTCAGCTTCTGGACCTGCGGCATGTGGTGAAATCTCCCAGGAAGCGGTGGGGTTAAAGTTGCTTGGACTGGAATGAGCTGCCGTTGTTGTGTTTTTTATGCCTCTCCGGGGAGTGGTAGCCTTTGTCGACCGGGCAGTAGAACTTCAGAGAGGGTTTTAGGATGAGAGCATGAATTATATGAGTTCTAAACCCAAGCATCAAAAAAAAAAAATTAGGAATGGATAGAGTAAACCCTATTCCACTATGCCCCAGTTCCCACTCTTCGAATCCCTTAAACTAACCTTCTCATCGTGCCACATTTGATAATTATGGTGTTTGTTAAGCGCTTACTATGTGCTAAGCACTGTTCTCAATGCTGGGGTCGATACAAGGTAATCAGGTTGGACACAGTCCCCATTCTCCTTTTACATATGAGGAAACTGAGGCCCAGAGAAGGGAAGTGACTTGCCCAAGGTCACACGGCAGACATGTGGTGGAGCCGGGATTAGAACCCATGACCTCTGACTCCCAAGCCGGGGCTCTTGAGTTTCTCAGTGAATCAGTGAATCAATTAATAGTATTAATTGATAGTTTCTGGGGTGCAGAGGCTTAGTGCTTGGGAAAGTACAATAGGGTAGGTAGACAACAGCCCCTCCCTAAAGGATTTTACAGAAGAATGGGAAAGACAGACATTAAGTAAATTACAGAGTTGCCATCGATTTCATGCTCACACCCTTCCACCTGTCTAGGACCCTGCCGCCTCATATGGGGCAGACCAATAGTATTTATTGAGCACTTACTATGTGCAGAGCACTGTACTAAGCACTTGGAATGTACAATTTGGCAACAGATAGAGACAATCCCTGCCCACTGATGGGCTTACAGTGGACCATAACCTCCATGTCTTCAAAGAACTTCTGAAATCTCACTTCCATCAGGCGGCCTTTCCCAATTACACTCTATTCTCCCCACTTTAGATTTTATATCCCCCAAATCCCACTTCAGGATCTTCATACCACCCAAACACTTAAGTACTAACAACCCGCCACACTAATAATAATAATGTTGGTATTTGCTAACCACTTACTGTGTGTAGAGCACTGTTCTAAGTGCTGGGGTAGATACAGGGTAATCAGGTTGTCCCATGTGAGGCTCACAGTCTTAAACCCCATTTTACAGATGAGGGAACTGAGGCCCAGTGAAGGCAAGTGACTTGCCCACAGTCACACAGCTGACAAGTGGAGGAGGCAGGATAAGAACCCATGACCTCTGACTCCCAAGCCCGGGCTCTTTCCCCTGAGTCACGCTGCTTCTCTATTACACTATTACTTCTTCCTATCTGTAATTGATTTTTTTTCCTTCCTTCTCTGCTAAACTCTAAGGTTGTTGATGGCAGGGAAACGTCTATGAATTGTATTTTATTCATCCACATGTTCAGTATAGTGCTCAGATGACAGTAGGTTCAAATACTGTATCATGAAGCCAAAAAGACTTCATGAACAGAAATTCTCCTATTTTGGGAATTTCTCAAAGACTGGCGGTCTTTGAGCCGGCTTACTGAAGTAACTATACCCTTTCTCAAGTGCCCTAAGAATCTGTTTCAATACCGCTTGTGATTAGGGAGTGAGGTGTGGGGAGGGGGCATGGTAGGACTCTGACAGTCAAATCAGATGTGGGCAGCTGGGGGTTCAGAGCACTGTTCCCTGCATGTCCCAGGGGATTGGCTTTCTCCCCTCCTCCTTAGGGTTCCCCCTTGGAGTCTAGACTTGCTGCGATTCCCATTCTTGCTTCCATGGAGCCGGGGACAGAGCAGATCTCCAGACTATGACAACAAGTAGCCAGGGTCACTCAGGATGGGTGACCCTCCCAATTGCTGCCAAACTTCTCTCTCCACAACCTCCCGTGTCACTGGTAGAGGGGACTCAACAATCAGATCACATGTGTCATGTGCTCCAATTAGCCTGGGGCACACACTCTTCATTCATTCACTAAATCATATTTATTGAATGCTGTACTAAGCGCTTGGGAGAGTCCAAAACAACAATAAACGGACACATGTCCAACCCACAACAAGTTTGGGGTCTAGAGGGGGAGACTGACATTAATAAAAAACAAAACAGGTATGTAAATAAGTGCTGTGGGGCTGGGAGGGACTCAACAGGCAGATTTGCCCACCAATAAGTTTCTCCTCGGGTGAAGTAATCAGAAGGACGATCAAAAATCAATGTTTTAAGATGGCGGAATCCACATGTCATCCAGAAACTAAGTCGCTAACTTTTCCTGTCCCCGTGATCATTACTAATTGATTCATTTATTATTTGAATGTAACTTTTATCAGCTTCACCCCGGGTAATTACTCATGCTTCAATTTTCTCTGGGATCCTTCGAGGAGACTATAAGGTACAAGTGAGGGGGAAACTTCTCGGACTGTTGAGCTGAAGGGGATCCAAATCCCTTTAGATCTAAAATGCAGTGTGAATAATTAAATCAAGATGGAGATCACAGGCAAACTCAACAGCATGAACCACTAGAGCCCATCCATTTCCTTCAGTCCCAGCAGCCCAAGGTTCACTCTCACAGTCGCCTCCACCAAAGCCAGGTTTCTAATACTTCTGGTTTGGTGTGGTCATTTCCATTGTGACACACTTGATATCCTTCTCGGTTGGCATCTCAGAAGCCAGTACTGACCCAGGAGGGGAACTAGTCAAAGCTGGGAAAGGTTGAGTCAAACCAGACTCTGTATTCCAGGTCCATGGAGGCCTAGATTTTATAATGTCTTGGTTTCTGGGCTCCCTGAAAGATCATGTTTCTCTCCCAACCACAGTCAGTAGTATTTTTATGTTGTGTACTGGTCCTTGACTCTTGGGTTGGTTTTGTTGCCGACAACCACCTCCCATAAGCACTGCTCTGGGGCTTCCTATAAGACTCCCTCCCTCCCCCTCTCCCCCCCACCGAAAATAGAAAGAACTTACCTGGCGCTCTGGTATAATTACCAACCCAAGAACAAGACGACATGTCATAAGGTCCCCAACAATGCAGTTTACTGGCTTGCTTACACACTGGTCGATGGCCTGGTCAACTTTGGCCCACGAAACAGAGACCATTTCCCCTTAGACCTCTTTTTTACCTGCCAACTCTCCTTGCCCCTCCCCAGTTCTACCCCCAAAATGGTCATCTTCGCCTCTGATGACAGTCTGACCTCTTTTTGGGAGTCTGCACAACTTTTGCACAAGTACCATGGGCGGGTCCACTAGTATAACCTTCTTGAGCTGATAGTAGGGGGAAAGTTCTCCTGCCCCTTCAATACTGCCAATATTGATAGTTTTCCTGGTGGTGATGGGATGATCTATTATTTCTTGTAGCCCTACTGCCCCTTTAAACTGCCCTGATCCTATCATCCTTTCACGTTGCATTTATTATTGTGTTGTTCCTGGTACCTGCCTTCTTGTGTTACTGCCGGGAACTGCCTACCCAACCCTATTCTCCAGCTTCTTCCAGTATTCTCCATATACACAGTTCACATACCCCAACCTCAGCTGTAGGACACTGCAACTGCAATTCCTGGCCTCCATAGAAATTTTAGTGCTTTCTAGTTTCATCTGTCTTTCTGAGTTTGGTACCTATCCCCATTCTCTCTCATATTCTTAGCCTGTGAACCTCTTGAGAGTTAGGGACTGTGCCTAATCCTCACCCATGTGTTTTCTACTACTATTTCTACGGCTTGTGGAATGCAAAGTCGTGTTTGGAGCTAGACAAAGTCAAATTTTAGGTTTTAGTAGGTTCAAGGCAATGGAAACCTGGAAGGGAGATTCCCTGAAGTGGAAGTTCACTTCCCGGCTCCAATCTTTGAATGGGGACCATCTTCTATGTTTCTCTTCACAACCCTGTAGGGTCTTTACGCTAGCCAGGCTTTTCCACTTTTTCTACTGTGTGACCTTGAGCAGGTCAATTAACTTCTCTCAGCCTCACTTCCCTCATCAGTAAAATGGGGATTGAGACTATGAGCCCCATGTGGGTCGGGGACTTTGTCCAACCTGAATGGCTTGTATCAACCTCAGTGTTTAGAATGGTGCTTGGAACATAATAAGCACTGAATAAGTACTATTATTATTATTATTATTGTTAAAAGGGGAAGGATGGATGAGGCTGGGGTTATTGGTCAGGGTGGATCCTCTGAGGGTTATGGGCATGGAGAAGCAGTCCCTTCGGTCCAATTGTTCAGCGGTCCTCCTGCCAGGTTTAGTACAGGAAGTGAAGAATATTTATACAATTAAAGGACTGGGGAAGGTTGGGGAGGTAGACTATAATCACCCAAATAACGTCAGTGAGCTGCTTTGAAGTCTGGAAAAAAGTAGTTTTTAAATCAATAAATAATAATGCAAAGCCACAAATGGCTTTAATAGAGTGTCAGTGTTAGCCGTGTGTCAAATATGTTTAAACTGATCCAAAGTTTGAGAGTAGGTTTTTCTCTAATGATGTTACCAAACACATGAGCCACACTGGTTTTGTTTCTTCAGCTACAGATGAAGCGAGTTTCAATACAGCGAGCAGCTTGAACTTTATCCTGTTCTCTTTATTTTATAAACATTACCCACGTTTTTATAGCTGATGAAAGTGACAGTGTAGCTCTAGCTAATCCTGGATAGAGCACAAGCACACCTTATCCAGATTTCTCCTTAAAAAAGATGGCAGGGCACTTCCCGTGAAATGCTCAGTCTTTTTCTGAACTTGGCCTCTCCTCGAGAGGGATTGGCAATTGGTCTAAATGATGCTAGTTTACCTTTATATTGGCCAGAGAGGTGGAAGGTGGAACTTAGTATGTCAGCATTAAGAAATGACAGCAACCCCTTCCTACATAAAGGTAGTAACAGGTTGATGTTGTGGATATTTTTATTTATTTATTGCTTTTGAACATCCATAGACTTCTAATACTCTGGATGGGAATCTAGAAGCTGCTTCCTAAACATAAATGGAGCACCTGAAATATCACCAGAGATAGAAACCAGTGCTCAAACCATCAAAAGCTTTCTGTTTGAACCTCTGATATGCGATCTGGAGAAATACGGATATGCTGAAGACGTGGCAGGCTGGAAAGAGGGAATGGGAAGTGCCAGACTCAGATTGCTGTTGTACTATAAGTCTGGATAATTTTTCCTTCGCTTTTCTGTGGTAGAGCTATAGATGATCCTATGCGAGGAATGTGCCGTTATGGGAATTCCAAGACCTTGTTCTGGCTGAAGTTTATGTTTATCTGTTTGCATTGAAAACAGTTCAATGATCTTAAAATAACGGCAATATGAAAGGGCTCAGAATTGGCAGAAGAAAATAAATGGCATATATATTCCATGGAGTTGATTGCACTTGATTTGGGAGCCAACAGAAGTGGGGAGGGGAACCGTAGGGGAAAATTGGGGCAAAATCTGAAATCCGGGTCACAAAGGAAAGGGAGAAGGAAAAATAAAGGAAAAGGAACAGGGAGGAAATGGACCTGAAAGAAGAGGGGCAGAAAAGCTTGTTCTCCAAGCAGTGACTTCTCTGGAAACTGATTCCTTCAGATTGGGAATATAGCACAAAATAGAAGCCTCATGAGTTAGGTCCATCTCTCTAAGTGCCTGATTTAGTGCTGGGGGTGACATTTTGGGTCAAATAATTCACTAGTGTCTGAAAGTGTTTGTTTTTGAGTTTTCCCTTAAGCACAGAGGGGATGAGAACTTAATCATAGGACTATAAATATATAGTTTTATATATAAGAATTAAGAGATCAGACCACTTGCCTGTTGTGTGACTTTGGACAAATGACTTCAGTTTTTATGCTCTGTTTGTTTGCTTTTTGGTATTTGTTAGGCGCTCACCATATGCCAGAGACTGTACTGAGCATTGGGGTAGATAATAATGATAATAATTATGGCATTTGTTAAGCACTTACTATGTACCAAGCACTGTTCGAAGCCCTGGAGGGGAGGGGGATTCAAGGTAATCAGGTTGTCCCACTTGGGGCTCACAGTCTTAATCCCCATTTTACAGATGAGGTAACTGAGGCCCAGAGAAGTGAAGTGACTTGCCCAAAGTCACACAGCTGACAAGTGACAGAGTCAGGGATTAGAACCCATGACCTCTGGCTCCCAATCTAGTGCTCTTTCCACTGAGCCACCGGCTCATCAGATGGCACACAATCCATGTCCCACCTACATGGGGTTCAATCCCCATTTTACAGATAAGTTAACTGAGGCACAGAGAAGTTAAGAGACTTGCCCAAGGTCACACAGAGGGCAAATGGCAGAGCAGGAATTAAAACCCAGGTCTTTCTGACGCCCAGGCCCATGTTCTATCAATTAAACCAAGCGGCTTCTCAGTGGTAAAATGGGGATCGAGTACCTGTTCTCCCTCCCTGTTAAGCTCTCAACCTCATGTAGGATAGGGATTGTGTCTGATGTGATTGTATCTATTCCGGTGCTTGTCAAATAGTAGCATTAGTATAAAGCTTGGCTTGTAGTAAGTGCTTAATGAATACCATTTTTATCATTGAATGTCAAATCTTTTCTCGTGATCTCCTGAGCGCTCTTTATTCAGTAGGTGCCCAATTATAATTTCTGAATGATTGAAATGATTGGACAAATGAACCAGGGTACTGAATGGGGTAAGAAAGTGTCCTTCCCTGAATATCTTACTTGGGAAACAAAGATGACACTTCTGACATGGAGCTCATTTTACTGGGTTGGGCGGGTGAGGCTGAAGCATTCCGACAATCCCCTCCACATTGTTGTCACCTAAAAACCGTCCCTTCTGGAACGGTTTCCAGTCTACCAATCCATGAGGTGTATTCAGCGCTTACGAGGTGCTTGGGAAAGCACAATACCACAGATCTGGTAGAAATGATCCCTGCCATCAAGAAGCATGAAGTTGCCTTTGTCCTAAATGATCCTCCTTGTTTCTGATTTCTCATTTGGGATTGATGGTCCATGATCCAGCTGCCCATTACTGTGGCATCTCGTTGGAGATTGTGTTTCATTGATTAGACTGTGAGCCCGTCAATGGGAAGGGATTGTCTCTATCTGTTGCTAATTGTCCATTCCAAGAGCTTAGTACAGTGTTCTGCACATAGTAAGCATTCAATAAATACTATTGAATGAATTGTGTCTTCCCTTCTTCTTGTTTATTCTTACTATTATTAAATTACAGTCCGCTACATTGCAAGTTTGATGTGGGCAGGGAAGCTGTCTAGCAATTGTTATATCGTCCTCTCCCAAGTGCTTAGAACGGTGCTCTGCACACGGTAAGTGCTCAATAAATAGGAGTGATTAAATGATAATGATAATAACAGTGGTATTTGTTAAGCACTTAATACGTGCAGGAACGAAACCTAATACTTGGATAGATAGAAGACTATCAGTTCAGAAACAGTCCCTGTCCCTGTCGACAAAATGGAGGTACAGTGAGTATATTGGCATTCGAGGAGCAAAGTTTGTGGGCTGTGTCATAGTAAGAGAGCAAGAGAGGGACCAGCGTGTGGATGGAAGGACTGACTGTGTGACTGACCGATGGCCATTTGCCTCCCTCCTACCTCACCACGCTATTCTCCTACTACAGCCAGGCCACACACTTAGCTCCTCTAGTGCTAACCTTTTCACTGGGCCTCCATCTTGTCTATCTCAGCACTGACCACTCACCCACATCCTACTCTAGCCTGGAATGCCTTCCCTTCTCAATTCTGACAGATTATTTCCCTCCCCCACTTGAAAACCTTATTGAAGACACATCTCCTCCAAGAAGCCTTCCCTGATTAAGCCCCCTCTTCTCCCATTCACTTCTGCACTGCTCTTACTTGCTCCTTCACCCTCCCTCCCATCTCCACAGCACATATGGGAGGAGAAGAGGGAAATGGGAGAGAAGAGGGTTTAGCTACGGAGAGATGAAGGGGGGGTAGAGGGAGCAGAGGGAAAAGGGGAGCTCAGTCTGGGAAGGCCTCTTGGAGGAGGTGAGCTTTAAGTAGGGTTTTGAAGAAGGGAAGAGAGTTAGTTTGGCGGAGGTGAGGAGGGAGGGCATTCCAGGACCACGGAAGGACGTGGCTCAGGGGTCGATGGCAGGATAGGCGAGAATGGGGGATGGAAGCAGCGTGGCTCACTGGAAAGAGCCTGGGCTTCGGAGTCAGAGGTCATGGGTTCGACTCCCAGCTCTGCCACTTGTTAGCTGTGTGACTGTGGGCAAGTCACTTCACTTCTCTGTGCCTCAGTTACCTCATCTGTAAAATGGGGATTAACTGTAAGCCTCATATGGGACAACCTGATTGCCCTGTATCTACCCCAGTGCTTAGAACAGTGCTCTGCACATAGTAAACGCTTAACAAATACCAACATTATTATATCTACATATCTGTATACATCTGTTATGTATTTATGTTTATTTGGATTAATGTTGTCTCCCCCTTTAGACTGTGAGCTCACTGGGGGCAGGGAATATGCCCGTTAGTTATTCCTTTTACTCTCCCAAGTGCTTAGTACAGTGCTTTGCACAAAGTTAAGTGCTCAGTAAGTACGTTTGAATGAATGAATGATGTAAGGTGGGAGGGGGCAAAGAGATTGAGTCCTTTATAGCCAGTGATAAGCAGTTTCTAGCTGATGCACAGTCAATTTATCAATTCTTAAATATGGCCCAAAGATAGAACATTTCTAGAAATTGTTGAGGGTTTCTTGAAAATCGGGTATGTGAAGGTGGTGTCTCATAGTTATAAAGGAAGTTGGACACTGCGATTGTTCTTCACCTCAATTTCAGCCGAATCTTGACTCTATATTGTCACTTCACTCTGTAGGTGCATACATGTTACCAGTCTTGCTGGTTAAATTTTCCATCTTCTTAAATTCTTAGATTATAGGATATATCCTGGTTAAATGGTAGATTCCAGAAAGATTGTGCTATATTTCCTATGTGGAGATCCTTAAGAAGGGATAGGACTTACAGCTTTGGGCCTTCTATGAACTTTATCTTTCTAATTATCAGTCCACATCACTTTGGGGATTTGGGCAGTTAACCATCCAAGTAGCGAATTGTATTCTGTTGTTGGGTTTTACTTCACTGTCGGGCTCATAAAACATTACCTCGTTGCTGTTGAGGTAGGTAAAACTAGCCCCTCCCCCTTTATGGTATTTAAATCCAGTCACACCTCCTCTCTTCTCTTCCCTGTATCCTGCAGCTGTAAATAACAATAATAATAATATCTGTTAAGCACTTATTATGTGCCAAGTTCTCTTCTAAGTGCTGGGGTAGGTAGAAGTGAATCCGGTCAGATATGTTCCCTGTCCCATACGGGGCTCACAGCCTAGAGGGGAAGGAGACTAGGCCTTTAAGGCCCATTTTACGGATGAGGAAATTGAGGCACAGATAATTTAAGCGACTTGCCCAAGGTCACGGAGCAGGTGAATCACTTCTTTCTATTTCTAAGATATTACTTGATTTATTCTTAGAACAGGTTCAATACAACTGGGTGTTCTATTGAGGCTACTTCTGTTATCTTCCCCCCAGCCCCCCACCCCACCGACTGCCACCTTGGAAAAGTCCATAATTTTTCCTGGGGCTGAAAAGCTATAGGGCTATAGGCCAGTTGGTTGGAAAGAACTGAGAAAAATGTAAAAAATTGGAATAAAATGAGCATGAGGGTGCAAAGAAGAGAGGGGATGCCTTTGGGGTGGGGGGAAGGAGGGCAGGAAATCAGTGGGGGCTAAGGAGAGTTGGGAGAATATGGCAGAACCAAGGAGGGGGTGGGTTTACTTGGCAAGAAAATTCTCAAAATTGGGATTCCAACCAGTGACCCCTGAGATGAGGTGATTTCCGCTAGACCGGTGTGAAGTCGCTTCGTATTCATATGTACAGTTTCATGCTTGAATGTTTGTAAAGCAGTCATTAGAGTACCAGAGCACCTGGGTGAGCGACTGAAGGCCTGGGGATTCTGTTCTTAACCTATCTGAATGGAAGGATTCCCAAGAGGTTCAAAGTTTTATTCAAACAGCCTGTGTCAGATTCTTCATTGTATCTTTAAACTTGGCTGTGGAGAATAGAGTAATAATAATAATAATGTGGTATTTGTTAAGTGCTGACTATGTGCAGAGCACTGTTCTAAGTGCTGGGGTAGATACAGGGTCATCAGACTGTCCCATCATATCCTGAATTCCCTCAGTGAATGGGAAAGTTTCATATTCTGCTCTGGCCAGGAATATTCTTTAGGAGTAATCTTAGGATGTTGATAAAATTTTCAGGGCAAGCAAAATGGTATGTTTTAGTACTTACCAGAGCCCATAGCTGCTGTACAGTCTTTATGTGATCTTTATTATTCCCTGCATTCCCCCAAAGCCTAATATCCCACAAACGTCATATCTGTTGTGTCCGTCTGTGAACAGAAGTTGCGTTTTTTACTATGGGTGCATGAGTAATAATATTATTTGGGAAATAGTCCCGATGAACCCCGGCTGGGATTTTGCCAAATGTAGTTTTTGCAGTCTTCTCTCATTAATCTATTTTTGGCATCTCTGAAGTCCTTGGTATTTCCTCAGTCCTCTGTATGTCGACAGATTTCCTCTGTGAGACACTAAGAAGAACTCAAAAGCAACGATGTAAAAATTTTTGCATCCATCTCCTGAGATGGTGTGAGGTCTGCTTGAGGGCAGGGAACCTGACCTGGATTTCTGTGGTACTTTCCTAAACACTTAGTAGAGCAGCGTGGCTCAGTGGAAAGAGCCCAGGCTTGGGAGTCAGAGGTCATGGGTTCGAATCCCAGCTCTGCCACTTGGCAGCTGTGTGACTGTGGGCAAGTCACTTACACTCCGGATGCACTCAACGTGTCCAAAACTGAACTCGTCTCCTTCACTTCCAAATCCTCTCCTCCACCTATGCAGCCTACGACCTTCCCGTTATCCTTGACTCCTCCCGCTCTTTCAATCGCCACGTTCCATCTTTCACCAGATCTTGTCAGTTTCTCCCCCACAACATTTCTAGGATCAATCCTTTCCTCTCCATCCAAACGGCCACCATCCTGGAACAGATACTGGCCCTAGCTTTGCCTGACTACTGATTAAGCTTCCTCCATGGTTTCCTTGCCTCTGGTTTATCGCCTCTCTGGTCCATACCTCACTCTGTTGCCTGTGTTATTTTCCCGCCACATCATTCTGTACGTCTCTCCATCTCCTCAAAAGCCTTCAACGACTACCCATTTCTCTCTGCATCAAACAGAAACTCTTGAATATTGGCTTTTTGGCATTCCATCAGCTCTCTCCCTCCCATTTGTTTCATCTCCTACTATATCCAGCTTGCAGCATTCAGTCTTCTCAAGCTAACTCCCTTGGCCTTGACCTCTCCCACCTCCAAACTCTGGCTCACCCTCACTACCATCCCCTTCCCCCTTCTCCCGACCCCCTTCTTGGAACACCCTCACACTTCACATCCAACAGATCTCATCTCTCCCTGTCTTCAAAGTACTACTAAAAGGACATCTCCAGCAGGAGGCCTTCCCCAGTAATTGCTGATTTTTCCAGTTTATATCCCAAATGTCACTTCAGCCCTTCCTTGCCACTGAAGCACCTAAGTGCTCAAAATGTCCCATAGCTGTTACTTAATGTATTTCTTAAGTGTTCACTAATGTACATTTCCTCTTTACCTTCTTCTTCCTATCTGGAATGGATTTAGTTTCTGTCTTTCCTGTTAATTTGGCAGCCCTTTAGGCCAGTGATCATGTCTACGGATTCTGCTTTATTCTCCCAAGTGCCCAATACTATCCTCTCCAAACAGCAGGCCCTTTATAATTCCAAATGATTGATCAAGAAATACCATTACTCTGACTAATTATAATAACTGCTCTTACTGTGTGCCAAGCACTAAGTGCTGGAGTAGTTACAAGGTAATCAGGTTGAACACAGTCCCCCTCCCACATGGGGCTCACAGTCTTGATCTCCATTTTACAGATGAGGGAAGTGAGGCACAGAGAAGCCAAGTGACTTATAAAAGATCATGCAGCAGACTTATGGCAGTGTCAGGATTAGAACACACATCCTCTGTCTCCTAGGCCCTTGCTGTTTTCACTAGGGCAAGCTACTATTATTTGATTCATCTTATACTGGAATGGTCAACCCTCCTGTGAATGAAAATTTGCAGACATCAGTCTACACTTAATAATATGATAACAATGATAATAATAATAATATTTATTGGAAGTTTACCCTTGTCAGAGCACTGTGCTAGTTGCGAAGTGATCAAGTTGGGCAAAGTGCCTCTTCCACAATCCAACAAAAAGGGAGAGCAGAAGTCTTATTCCATTTTACGGATCAAGAAAAAGAGAAATCCATATGTTAGGTGACTTGCCTGGAGCTGACATAACAAGCCAGTGGCAGTGTCGGGACAAGAACTCAGGTCCCCTGGATCTCAAATAATCATTTACTAAATGAATGGTTTTTACTGAGCACTTACTGTGGGCAATCATTCAATCAATTAACGGTATTGAGCACTTACTGTATGCAGAGCAGTGTAAAAGCATTTGGGAGAGTACAATACCATGGAGTTGGTAGACACATTCCCTGTCCACAGTAGTTGGGGGAATTCAATAAAGTATGAGGGAGAGGGGGCAATAACTGGAGGATGCATTGGTGTCAAGGATGGAGAAACATGGGCATTTTTGAAATCATTGAGGAAGGAGCCATCTGAGAGATAGCAGTTGAATATGACATTCCCGAAGGGAATATAAGGTAGTGCAAGGTTTTAAAAAGGCTTGAGTACCACGGATATGATCCAGAGCTGCTGGTTGGCGTGAGATTGATGGCCAGATGGGGAGCAAAGGAGTTGAGTCCAGTGGAGAAGGCAGTGGAGGCGGCGTGTCAAAAGAAAGTTGGAGACCAAAAGGTGCATTATAACTTAGGATAATTTGGAAGGCGCCTAGAAATCATCGGTCACTGTGGGATTGGGGTCAAGACAGTTCTGTGGGAAGGGTGTGTGGGAAAGACGCCAGGTGAGGAAGTTACAGTTCTTCACAGCAGCAGCAGTGTGGCCTGAAGGAGAGAGCACAGGCCTGTAAATCAGGAGACCAGGACTCTGTTCCCAGCTCTACAACTTACCTAAGTGCGTCCTAGGCAAGTGATTTCATTTCTCTGTAGCACAATTTTCTCATTTGCAAAATAGGAATTTAATAACTTTCCTCCTTCCTACTTAGACTGTGAGCTCCATGTGGGACAGGGACCATGTCCGATCTGATTGTCTTCTAACTACTCCATTGCTTAGCACATAGTAAGTGCTTGCCGAATGCCACAGTGATTATTATCATTATTTAGTAACAATAAAAATAATATAGTATTTATTAATCACTTTCTACATGCGCAGCACAGTAGTAGTAACTTCCCTCCATATGTAAATATGTAAAGATGATGTTGCAAATTGTAAGAATCTATCTTCATGTGCTGTGGTTCTGATCCGAATCTGGATTTCACAAAGGATGAGTGCATTTTGAACTACAACCCATTTATCAGACTAAGTCCTTTAAGAATACTTGATTAGCTGGCAGTTTTAGCTCATTCATTCGTTCAATCATATTTATTGAGCGCTTACTGGGTGTAGAACACAGTACTAAGTGCTTGGAAAGTGCAATTCGGCGACAGATAGAGATGATCCCTACCCAACAAGGGGCTCATAGTCTAGATGGGGGAGAAAGACAACAAAAGAAGACAAAACAAGTAGGCATCAATACCATCAAAATAGATAAATAGAATCACAGATATATGCACATTATTAATAAAATAGAGTAACAAATAAATACAAATATATACAAGTGGTATATCCAAAGTCTGCTACAAACCGATTTTGTAGGTGATTTAAATTACATAATCGCTAGCCAAGCGACAAGAAATTGGAAGCGAGGAAGGGGAAGGGTCAGGCATTCCGTGACCCCCACTCCTCCCCTGCCTTCAGCCACTCAGGGTCCCCTCAAATCCTCTTCGATGTCCACTAGAGGAGCAGTTGCTGGCAACGTGACATCCGGGAGCCTTCTGAGCCCCCTTTCCCATCCTCTGGTGGGGCAAGAGCCACGAGGGCTGGGTGGGTATGGCAATAGACATGTCCCCCCCACCCTCCAACCCTGAGAAGTCGGGATGAATATCGTGAGGCTCACAGGCGTAACCAGAAAACCTCCCTGTGGATGCAACATCCTGAGGCTTGAAAAATGGGAATAATAATATTTGCCTTGCTGACCTCAGATGACTGTGGTCCTAAGAAAAAATGAGCTAATAAATGAGCTAATCAATGTGAAAGCACCTTGAGTATTCAGTCGCTCTGTAAAATCACGGTATTAGTCTGTAGTATCCCAAACTATCCACTTTATTGAAGCACTTGCGGTCTTTCTCAATGAGCTATGTAGATATTTGCCACATTTCGCTTCCTTAGAGGGGACCCGATCGTGATCAAAGGGAACCGAATGGCCGTTCATATGTTGGGGAGCCTGGGACAATTATTCTGGCCGAGTAGGGAGGGGTATCATTCTTTTGATTTATTCACTCATTTTGGCTCCTTTTGTAATTTTATGTTTATTTGTTCAGATGTAGCAGACAACATTAGCGAGACTCTTGAAATGGTGTCATATTTTCCAAAGGATTGGCAGATTTTTTTTTTTCCGAGTGGGAGCACAGTTTTTCATTAGAGTGCAAATTTGGAAAAAGAAAAAAAAAAGCTTCCTAGTTTTCATTTTATTTAAAAATGAAGAAGGCAAATACAGATTGAAGAAATGCCACAACTGTGAAAGTCTATGAAGTATCGTTTTGATTTTTTCTTCCCCTTTTGGACACAAAATCCTTATTAAATCATTATAATCCCAAGCCTTTACCAAGACATTTCACTTTTGTCTTCTTCCCCCAGATGCCAATAGTTTGTTCTTTGAAGTTCTAACCTCAGGTGCCAGTCTTCGCCTGTTAAGGCTAGGCTGCATCCTCTTGAATGACTTCCAAAAAGAAAGTGCTGTAAAACTGTTTCTGTTTTTTAAGTTTCAG
Source organism: Ornithorhynchus anatinus (assembly GCF_004115215.2). Taxonomy (NCBI): domain Eukaryota; kingdom Metazoa; phylum Chordata; class Mammalia; order Monotremata; family Ornithorhynchidae; genus Ornithorhynchus; species Ornithorhynchus anatinus. Next base: position 17,769,858 of record NC_041731.1, on the reverse strand, counting down.
GTTCCATTTGGAGTTTGGATAGAGAATAAATTTGGAAAGAATGGAATTCAGATATTTCCGTGTTTACCCAGCCCTTTGCAGTTCTTGTTATTTCATTTATTTACAGCTTCAGATTCTTGGAACCTGGGGAGGACTGTTTATAGCGATTAATTGTTTGGGGTTTATTTCACTTTTTGTTGTTCAGATGTTTACTGTTTCCCAAGATACTGAAGTGTCAGTGAAGTGAGGGAGGCACCATATCTAAGTGGTCTCCCTCAGCTGGCAGCTGATTTTTGAGGTTAGGGCCTGAAGAGGAGGAATTGGGATTCCTGGGTTCAGTTTCTTGGCTGAGTTTGTGTGAACTTGGGGAAGATAGCTGTTTCCCAGTCTGTGCCAATTCAGGTCTCCTCCACTGCTGTTCGATCTTGGGGGTCAGGGATGGGGGAGGGTGTGGGATGGGCTGGGGACAGAATCACTGGCAAAAGTTAGTAAAATAATAAATTAATTCATACGACTCTTTATCAGTTGGACACTTCCAGGGAGCTTAAAGTTCTTCACCAGCACAATATCGTTCAAATACTTAATGGATTTATGAAGAATACCTGCAGCCTGATGCCTGTTAGACTCTTCTTGGGAAATGAACCAATACTTAATTCAGGCCCAAAGTGGCCTGATCATCTCCTAGGCACCCTACCGCAGGGCCCCGTAATGAAGGAGCAGAGGAAAGAGCTCGAGAGATTTAAGTGGAAATTTGAGCACCTCTGGGTAATTCAGAATAATTCAGGCCAGAAACATTTGTATTTCTCTTAAAAGAAAGGTTTCCCCTTGCATGTTTTGCAAGTGGGCCACTTTTCTGAGTCTGCAGAATCCCAGGTCACGATACTTGGTTCCACCTCAAAATGAGACTTGTAGCAGACTTTCGTTAGCTAAATTCCTTTGGTTTTTCCTCTACGAGATTTCCCAGATCCACACCATCCTGTCCACCCAAACAGGCCCCACCTTGGCCCAAGCATTTGTCACGTACCACGTAGATATATGTTTCAGATTCCTCACCGGTCTCCCTGCATCCAGTCTTTCCCCTCTCCCATCCATTCTTCACTCTACTGCTCAGATCACTTTTCTGAAATATTGTTCTGATTACATATCCCACTCCTTATAAACTTTGGTGGTTACCCACTCCTCTTCACATCAAGCAGATACTTCCAGCCATTGACTTCACATCCTTCCATCAGCTTTCTCCATATATTTGTCCACTCTTTTCTCCCTCCAAACCTCAGTTTGGACTCTTTGTTCCACTTAACCCAACCTACTCACTGGGCCTCATTCTCATCTCCTCTGCCTCCATCCATTGGCTCAGGCCCCTTCCTCCAGCCTAGAAGTTCCTCCCTTTCCAAATCTGCCAAATGGCTCTCCTCATCATCGAAGCCCTTCGGAAATCATTTCTCCTCCAGAGGTCCTTCCCTGCTTAAGTTTTCTTCTCCCGAGAGTAAATCCTCCCAACTGCCTGGTCATTTTTAATTCACCTTAGCTCTTGGACACTGGACACCACTCTCATTATTTCAGTACACTTCGACTTAGTTGCTCTACTGGTTAAGCATTTACTCAATCATGTTCCATCTTTCTGTTCTCAAAGCAAACTACTGAGTGGAGATATTTGTGGACCAGAAGCATAATTATTGAGGAAAAGTATATTTTGGTGGGGTAGTGTATCATTTCTCCTTTCAGGGTCTCACCTGGAGAGGTTCCAGTCCTTTACCAGTGTCGGCTACAGGAGGGAGAATCAAGCAGAGGCCTACCCATGCCATTCCTAGCTTGGGCAGTGGCTAGCGAGTGGAAGGCCACTTGCTACAAGTCAAAACTCACCCATGCTGAGCAGCGGCGGCACGGGAGAGAGTCGAGAGTGGAGACTCGAGTTTACTGCGCAGAAGGCAGCGATGGTGAACCACTTCCGGATTTTTACCAAGAAAACTCTATGGATTCACTACCAGAAGGGTTGTAGATGGAGAGCAGGGCGCTCTGGGAGAGATGTGTCTTTGGTGTCGCTATGGGTCGGAAATGACTCGATGGCAGAAGACCAGACAAGTCTATCACCCAAACTTTATGTCTCTGTAAATTTACTAAAAAAATGCTTAATTATTCACTCTGCTGAAATAGGCATATCCATTGCAGGTTTAGACTCATAGTACAGATCGATTGGTTCAGTACGAACCACTCCTAAATCACCACGAACATTCATTTAAATTCCAGAAATATTGTGATAATGAGTATATAGAATGTTATACAGAGCTAGCATGAGACCATCCGATTTTATCAATCTCATGGCAACTTTTAATTTGAAAATGTAAAAGTACCTAGAAAATTCTCCACACTCCCAAAGGACACAAGTCCAATAAACTAATAAACATATTCAGATCTTCTTGCTATTCGTTGTGGAATGTCCATAGATTCAAACGAAAAACTGCTGTAAAACCTACTAAGTTTTTATTGATGTTCAGGAATATGTAGTCTAAATCTGTTCATTGATTTCCTTATCTACCTCAAATGGGGAACATCTTTTGAGCTATTTCCTCATAATAATAATAATTTTAATGATGATGGTGTTGGTTAAGCGCTTACTATATCCCAAGCACTGTGCTAAACCCATTTTACAGATGAGGTAACTGAGGCATGTTCCTTTGATGATCTAGCATAGTTGAGACATGCACAATAATAATAATGAGGAGTGGTTACATATTTAAAGTTGTTACATATTTAATAGGTTAAAGAAAGATTGGAAAACTCATGAGTGGGAGAGGAATGAACTTCAGAATCAAAGAGAAAATTTTTCTTGAACTTTTTTTTTTTCGGTTTGGTTGCCAGTATGTAGAAGAATATGACCTTTAGAATAATCTCCTTCAAGCAAAGAACAAATGTATTGACCTACCTTATAAGAGGTAACCCCCTAGATTAAACACAATTATTTTTAGTAAAAATAATAGTGGAAACTTTTAGGCAGAGTCTTCTGTATTTTCCAACTCTTTGAACTGCAGTTCACTCTGGCATTAACATGTTTTTTCTGGCTCTTGCTTGAACACATGTTGAGGACTGATGTATCCTTACATTCTTTTCCAGTTTAATTGTTCAGATGGCTTTTAGGTAGGCCTTCTACAGCCTGATCAGTGGTCCTTTTTTTGACAAAATATTTTACATATTCTACCTCTGCATATGCACATGAAGTTCTGTCCTGTCCATCTCTAATTGAAGTCCCCAAATAAATCTATATTTTATCAAACAAGACTCCATTAGAATTTCCACTTCCCCACTCCACAACCTCAAAGAACGAAAGAAAATGATAAATTACAGTATTGAAAATTATATTTTGGAATCATTCACGATGATGATGATGATGGTATTTGTTAAGTGGTTACTGTGTGCCAAGCACTGTTCTAAGCGCTGGGGAATACAGCTCCAAATATCTTTTTTCCTCCTGTTTGATGATAGCTAACAATAGGTACCCATGTTCCATTTCTGGACCTGGTTTATCATGAAATTGCTTTCCCGCCATTAAAAATGTTCCTATTCCATGCCTTATCGTGACCTCGGAATGCATTTCTTTTTCTTCTTTTGAGAAATTCTAAAATGTGTCTGTAGTCAGAGTCACCAAGAATTTGGATCATAAAATGGAGTAGACCATAATTAAGAAATCTTGGCCAATGCCGAAGGTTGAAATCTAGAGCCATAAAGGTCCGTTCACTGGATTGGAAAGCTGTGCCTCAGAAGGTTGTTCTCAGCCCCATTCTGGGACCCTCTGCCTTTAAGCTTGGTGTAAGATTCATTTTTTTTCCTGTGGCTAGAAGATGAGAAGTCTTCTGGGCCACCAGCTTTGACTGTCCAACTGGGATCAGAGATTCTTAGATGTGAGAGTGGGATTTATATTTAAGAGAGTACTCTTGGAGAGAAAATAGTGGATCTCCCCCAAAAGGATTTAGCAGGGAAGGGGTTAGCTCTCCAGATTAGTGGGGAACCATAAGGAGAAAAGATCAAGAACAAAGAAAGGCAGAGGGCTGTCAAGTCAACTCATAGGTATTGAGTGTGAATGACTGGTTGAAGGGTGACTTCTCCTTGGGCCTGGAAAACCATATGGTTTTGAGGCCTGAGTGTTAAAAACGCTCCCCCCCCCACCCCATCATGCACGTGCGCACACAGAGACACGCGCAAACACACACTCCCCTTGCCAGAGAAGAATAAATGTCATACGGGAACTCAGGAAAATGTGAGCCGTAAGAGCAAATTAACGCATCTCTCTTCAGTGCTGACCTACCCAACCTTCCTGTAAGTCCTTCCGTTCTTTAAGCACCACATTTTCCCTTTTCCCTTACTGTCAACTAGTTTACACCTCAAATAATAATTATTTGACATTCATTAAGCATTTGCTAGGTGCCAAGCATTGTTCTAAGCAATGATGTAGAGGACCAAATCCCTGACCCACAAGAGGCTTACAATCCAAGAGGTAAGAAGATCAAATAGCCCCATTTTACAGATGAGATAACTGAGGGATGGAACGATTAAGTGACAAAGGTCATGCATTAGACCAGTGACATAGCTGGGATTGAGATTCTCCAACCATCTGCCTTTAATTTATTAATCAAAAATGTTTCCTGAGCTTCTGCTGTGTGCTGAACACTTGGGGAAGCATCATGGCTCAGTGGAAAGAGCCCAGGCTTAGGAGTCAGAGGTCATGGGTTCGAATCCAGGCTCTGCCACTTGCCACTTGTCACCCTAACCCTAACCCGTGTGACTGTGGGCAAGTCACCTAACTTCTCTGGGCCTCAGTTACCTCATCTGTTAAATGGGGATTAAGACTGTGAGCCTCACATGGGACAACCTGATTACCCTGTATCCACCCCAGCGCTTAGAACAGTGCTCTGCACATAGTAAGTGTTTAACAAATACCAACAATATTATTATTATAATACCCCTTAAATATTTAACCTAACAGACTCTATTCTGTCTTACTCTTCCACCTTCCTTGTCTGCTGACATTGGGGATCTCCCCCTTCTTCATGAAATACTACCCAATTTAGACTTTTCTGACACCGTTCTCTTTTGGCTCTCCTCTTACCCCCTCTGGGCAAAGAAAATCTCTTGCGTCAGCTTTTTCTCTGCCTTCCACCCTTTAAATGTGGGTGTCCTTGGAGGCTCTCTTCTGGGCTCCCCTTCTTAATTTCTACTCACTCCCTTGGGGAGCTCATCTGCTCCCAAGGTTACAACTACCTTTTCTCCATGTGAGACACATACCCAAATCTGCCTTGCCACCTCAGACATCTCCCCTCGGAAATTTCACGTTTCCTTTTCTCTCCAGGACATCTCTATGAGGAAGAAGACGTGCATTTCCTATTACATCCCAGCCCACACACACTTCGCTTCTCTAACGCTAACCTACTCATCCTACCTCAATCTTTGTGTAAACAAATCAACTTTCTAATGCAGGTGGTTGGCAAAGGACAGGCACCATGAAAGTTTAGCTGAAAGCTGGTTTCTCGTACTTGTTATTGCTCTTCTCTCCTCTTGGATGCTTTCCTCGATGCTCAGTACTCAGCTGGCTTCCTTCTGACTTCTGTCTGAGAAAATCTTGTTTCAGCTTCAAGTGATCATCTTGGATAAGAAAAACATCTTAAAAGAATTTAGAAAGCAGTGCATTTTATTAGGAATGGATTCCTATTGAAGTTATTCTCTTCTTTGGAGAGTTATAGATTATAGCCAAGTTCAGGCAGCCTGGAAAGCCAGGGTAAGAATGAGGTAGGATAGGGGATTTAGGGGCAGTTTGCTTTAGATGAAAATATTAAGTTTAAGTTGAATATCAAGCACTTGCTTAAAACACCCAGGTAGCACACCACACAGCAGATGTTGTTATTAGTTACAGGAGTACAGTGTATGACAGGGGGCAAAAATCTCTTTATACAGAAGGGCCAAATAAAATGAAAACTTTGAACATTTGGTGTGCAAAGAGCCAGTTGTACAAGTTAAACACATTCACAGTTTACTCCATTTGGAGGTAAAGTAGGAAATGGAAATAATATTAATCCCTTCTCAGGGTCACACGTAGAAGGTTTCCAGTACTCTATCAATGTAGACTAAGGGAGGGAGAGTCAAGCAGAGGCATATCCATTCTATTCCTAGCTTGGACAGTGGCTAGTGAGTGGAAGGCAATCTGCTACAAGTCAAAACTCACCTGTGCAGGGCAACAGCGGCATGGGAGAGCTTCAAGAGTGGAAACTCAGGTTTACTGCGGGCAAGGAGGCAATGGAAAACCACTTCCATATTTTTACCAAGAAAACTCTGGATCCACTACCAGAACGATTGCAGATGGAGTTGGGGTGTTCTGGGAGAGTTAGGTCAATGGTGTTGCTATGAGTTGGAGACGACTAGACAGCATAAGACAAGACAATAATATTAAAGATTTAATAAGGTACTCACAATGCTATTTTCTATTGGAATTTATAAAAAGGAAAGAGAAAAAATACAGGGAAAAAAAGGAGAGGAAGTAAAGAAGGAAGGGAGGAAGAAGTAGCAAGAGGACAAATGGGGGAAACGGTCAATTTACTGAAGGCCTACTGTTTACAGAGTGCAGTCCTAAAGTACTTTCAGAGAAAAAAATTAAATTAGTAGACTTGTGGTGGATAAATTCTCCAGCGCTTAGGTGTCACAGAAATGCTGAAGTGGCAGTAAAGACATATAAAATGGGCAGAAAGTAATTAATTAAGGAAAGCTTTTTGGAGAAGAAAGACAAGAATAAGGAAACATTGTGAGTTGTTTAACTTGAGAAAAACATAATAGGAGAATTGGGTTGTAGTGGAAGAAGAGAGTGGATCAGTAGGAGATCCACTAGGAGATCATTCATTCACTCAATCGTATTTATTAAGCGCTTATTGTGTGCAGAGCACTGTAACTAAACGATTGGGAAAGTACAAAACAACAATAAACTGACAATCTCTGCCCTCAACCACCTCACAGTCTAGACCACGGTTAGGAGTCTGTGCTGGCTATGGAGAGGGCTGAGCATCCAGTGGAGAGGTGTGTACAGAACTACATTTTCAAAATGATCCAGGCAGCAGAGCGAAATCTGAAGGCTGGAGGCAGGGAGGTCGGTGAGGAGGCTGATGCCGTAGTTGACTTTAGATACATCAAGTCCCCGGAATAGCACTGTGATCATTTGGATGGAGGGGGAGGATGGATTCTAGAAATGTTTTGGAGGAAGAATTAAGAGGATTCAGTGGCAGACTGACTGTGATGTTTGAAAGAGCGGGAGGAGTCAAGGACAAGGCCAAAATTACAGGCTTGAGAGATGGGGAGGATGGTGATGTTGCTGATGGATCATGGATTAGATGATAGCGAGGATCTGGAGGGGAAATGAAGACAGCAGTTTCAAAGAAATTGAGCTGGAGGAGCTGGGAGAAAATCCATGTAGAGTTTTCCTCGAAGCAGGTGGAAATGTGAGATTACACAGGAGAGAGGTCAGGCAGATTTGGAAGTTATCCAAATAGAGGTGGTAGTTGAAGCCATGGAAATGGATAACTTCCCTTATAATAAGAGTAAGAATAATTATGGCATTTATTAGGCACTCATAATCTGTTAAACACAGTGGAAATACAAGATGGGGCTCGCAATCTCCCTTAATCCCCACTTATCGATAGAGAAGCAGCGTGGCCGAGTGAATAGAGCAGAGGCCTGGGAATCAGAAGGACTTGGGTTCCTAGTTCCAGCTCGGCCACTTGTCTGCTGTGTGACCTTGGTGAAGTCACTTAACTTCATTGTACTGCAGTTACCTCATCTGTAAAATGGGGATTAAGACTGTGGGAACCCCTTGTATCTCCCCCAGGGCTTAGAACAGTTCCTGGCACATAGTATAAGAGCTTAACAAATACCAATAAAGAATCCTAAAAAAAAAAAAAAGGAAACTGAGACTCATAGAAGTTAGGGGGTTTCCATTGTCCTACAGTGGGCCAGCAGTGGATCTGGGACTAAAACCTAGGTTTCCTGATTTATGGTCCCCTGGATGATGTGAATGTGCAAGAACTTTACAAATACCATTTTAAAAAAAGTATACTGAGAACAGAAGTGGATCAAGAACAGAACCTAGAGTGAAACCCATTATTAGAGAGTGGGAGACAAGGGAGGAGCTAAAGAAATTGAGAAAGAAATTACCAATACTAATAATAATGATGGCGTTTGTTAAGCGCTTACTTTGTGCCAAGCACTACTCTAAGCTCTGGGGTAGATACAAGTTAAACAGGTTGTCCCACGTGGGACTCACAGTCTTCATCCACATTGTACAGATGAGGGAACTGAGGCACAGAAAGGTTAAGTGACTTGCCCAAGGTCACACAGCTGACAAGTGGCGGAGTCGAGATTAGAATCCACGACCTCTGACTCCCAAGCCTGGGCTCTTTCCACTAAGCCATGTTGTGTCTATCCCAGAGCTTAAAACAGTGCTCGACACAGAGTTAGCACTTAAAAAATACCATTATCATTATTATTTTAATTATTATTATTCAGAGTCTCAGTTATATTGGGCAGACAGTGTCTCCCCCCCAAACCTTCAAAGCCTTATCGAAGGCACAACTCCTCCGAGAGGGCTTCCCTGTTTAAGCCCTCCTTCCCTCTTCTCCCCCTCCCTTTTGCATCCCCCTGATGTGCTCCCTTTATTCCTCCCTGCTCCCAGCCCCCCAGCACTTATGTAAATATCTGTAAAATTCATTTCTCTGTATTGTCTTTCTCCCACGCTCTAGACTGGAAGCTCATTGTGGTTGGGGACTGTGTCTGCTGATCGTTATATCACACTTAAGTGCTCAGTAGAGTGCTCTGCACAAAATAAACTCTCAATAAATATGGTTGACTAACTGGAATTGCCCCATTCTGGTTTATGTTCTGCAACCAATTCCCAGGTGTCACCTGGGATCGCCGTTGTCCGCGGCTTTACTCTTTTTTTATGAAATCCTTCCTCTGCCCTCTTTGATTTCTCCCTTTAGGCTCTTCCCACTAATGAGCCAGAGCTCATTCCCACACGTTCCACCCAGCGTAGCTCTATCAAGGTGAGCCCAGCTTCGTTTCCAGGAGACTGACTTCTCCTAGCCATTTCTGACTTAGAGAACATCACCACGTGTGTTCAGATCCTGTCATCAGATATTGAGTGACGTGGGTGGAGCGGCTCATGGAGGCAGATGGGGGGATCGACACTACAGCTTTGTAGAGATTCAGTTTGGTCTGGACTCTGATGTCAAGTTGTTTGACAGGTCTCCCGTGGGATGTGCTGGCCTTCTGAGAAGCAGCGTGGCTTGGGGAAAGAGCCCGGGCTTGGGAGTCAGAGGGCATGGGTTCGAATCGCGGGTCTGCCACTTGTCAGCTGTGTGACTGTGGGCAAGTCACTTAACTTCTCTGTGCCTCAGTTCCCTCATCTGTCAAATGAGGTTTAACTGTGAGCTTCACGTGGGACAACCTGATGACCCTATATCTACTCCAGTGCTTAGAACAGTGCTCTGCATGTAGTAAGTGCTTAACAAATACCAACATCATTATTATTATTATTGATTTTGTTTTCCGTTTCCTTATCGATCGTCACACTGTCGGTCGGTGGGCAGAATTCTGTCACAGCTTTTAGCTCTGTATTGCTGATATGAATTTTTCGTTGTGTGCGTGGCTTCCCTGGTGCAGACTGTTAATGTCGCCACGGTTTCTAAAGATGTATTGTCTGGCCATACATAGCATCTGGCTGATTCAGTGAGAGAGTTTATAATGAATTGCTTGTCTTCCTGGCTGAGAGGCTTCTGGGCGTAGTCTACTGCATTGGGTGATCTTTGGGTGACTGTGTCTAGAATTGGAGATGATAATTGTCACTTATTGAGATTGGTGGGTTCTAGTTTGGTGCCTCTCTGTTTCTTAATAGGCTCATATTGGGTGAAATATCTAGGGTGGTCACTTCCTCCATTCTACATTTCATTCATTTATTCAATAGTATTTATCGAGCGCTTACTATGTGTATAGCACTGTACTAAGCGCTTGGAATGTACAATTTGGCAACAGATAGAGACAACCCCTGCCCATCGACGGGCTCAGAGCAACCACCTTGTTCGATAAGAAACTGGACCAGTGGCCACCCGAGGGATATCGCAGTCTGGGTTTGAAAGGTGACGAGCACCAGAGCTCCCAGTTCCGCTTCTATGAAATTCTGCTATTTATATATCTTTAAGTATTTAATAAATCCCTCCCTAAACCCCATCTCCTCCAAACCAGCATTCCCTGGTGAATTTCTCAGCACTCTGGGCCGTATCATCCCTTTGGCCATTTTGGACATTATGACCTTATTTAGAGGCAATCTTCTTGGCCCTCTTGTATATGTGTCGCCTTCTCACTATGCCTTGATCTCATCTATCTCGCCACTGACCTCTCGTCCTCCCTCCTCATATCAAACCAATAATGGGTCTCCCCCACTTCAAAGCCTTACGGAAGGCTCATCTCCTTCAGGAAGCCTTCCCTGCCGGAGCCCTCCTCTCCTCTTCTCCCACTCCCTTCTGCACCATTACATTTGCTCCTTCATTCATCCTCTCTCCCTTTTCCATGGCACATAAGTGTAGATCTGCAATGTATTTATTTGTTTATTTATACATGGTAATGTCTGACTCTCCCTCTAGACTGTGAGCTCGCTGTGGGCAGGGAATTTCATTCAGTAGTATTTATTGAGTGCTTACTATGTGCAGAGCACTGTACTAAGCGCTTGGAATGTACAAGTCGGCAACAGAGACAGTCCCTGCCCTTTGACGGGCTTACAGTCTAATCGGGGGAGACAGGCATTCAAGAACAATGGCAATGAATAGAGTCAAGGGGAAGAACATCTCATAAAAACAATGGCAACTAAATAGAATCAGGGTGATGTACATCTCATTAAACAAAATAAACAAAAGAAATAGGATGATAAAGATACATACAGTCGAGCGGATGAGTACAGTGTTGAAGGGGTGGGATGGGAGAGGATTAGGAGGAGGAGGAGGGGGGAGAAGAGGGTTTAGCTGTGGAGAAGTGAAGTTGGGGTAGAGGGAGCAGAGAGAAAAAGGGGGGAGCTCAGTCTGGGAAGGCCTCTTGGAGGAGGTGAGTTTTAAGTAGGGATTTGAAGAGGGGAAGAGAATTAGTTTGGAGGAGGTGAGGAGGGAGGGCATTCCAGGACCGTGGGAGGACGTGGCGCAGGGGTCGACGGCGGGAAAGGCGAGACCGAGGGACAGTGAGGAAGTGGGCGGCAGAGGAGAGGTGCGTGCGGGGTGGGCAGTAGAAAGAAGGGAGGAGAGGTAGGAAGGGGCAAGGTGATGGAGAGCCTTGAAGCCTAGAGTGAGGAGTTTTTGTTTGGAGCGGAGGTTGATAGGCAACCACTGGAGGTGTTTAAGAAGGGGAGTGACATGCCCAGATCGTTTCTGCAGGAAGATGAGCCGGGCAGCGGAGTGAAGAATAAACCGGAGTGTGGAGAGAGAGGAGGAAGGGAGATCAGAGAGAAGGCTGACACAGTAGTCTAGCCGAGATATAACAAGAGCCTGTAGCAGTAAGGTAGCCGTTTGGGTGGAGAGGAAAAGGTGGATCTTGGCGATATTGTAAAGGTGAGACCGGCAGGTCTTGGTGATGGATTGGGTGTGTGGGGTGAATGAGAGAGATGAGTCAAAGATGACACCGAGGTTGCGGGCCTGAGAGACAGGAAGGATGGTCGTACCATCCACGGTGATAGGGAAGTCTGGGAGAGGACCGGGCTTGGGAATGTGTCTGATGTTCCTTTGTCCTCTCCCAAGCATCTAGTATACAGTGCTCTGCACACAGTAAGTGCTCAATAAGTACCATTGAATGAATGAATGAATATGTCCACTCAATTCATTCATTTTGACTGTTTATAATTGTGTTTATGTTTGTCTCCCCCATAAGAGTGTATACGTCCGTTATTCTGGGCTTCCCAAGAACGTACTGCTGTACTCCACCTCAGGTGGACCCTCAATAAATGTTACTTCTAGTATTACCATTCCTCCTATCACCTTTGTGCATGAAAGAGCCTGGGCTTGGGAGTCGGAGGACCTGGGTTCTAATCCCGGCTCCGCCACTGATCTGCTGTGTGACCTTGGGCAAACCACTTAACTTCTCTGTGCCTCAGTTGGCTCATCTGTAAAATGGGCATTAAGCCTGTAAGCCCAACCTGCTTACCTCGTATCTACCCCTGCGCTTAGAACAATGCTCGGCACATAGTAAGCGCTTAACAGACTCCATCATTCTTCTTATTATAATTATTGGACTGCGTACTGCCAAGTTGAGGAAATATGGTGAGCTGCCAACCCAGTCCATCTTGCCTCAACCCAACTGACTGTGGAAAACCGTAACTGGACTGTGAAAACAGAGCCTTACTAACCAAAGTGGTCTTACAATCTCTTGGGCATTTTTACCGCACATGACATATCGCGACATGATTATAACTTCCCCGTGTGGCTTCAAAATGGGTGCTTTTTAAAAATGAAATTGGGTCCTAAATCACTTTTCATATGCTATGTTAAATATTTCTGGCACACTGAAATGTGACTTTCCAGATATTTTGAAATAGCCCAGGGAAATATAGCCATAACTGTTTATGGATGTTCTGGTGAATTTAATTACTTTACATTTTCTGTTATTAAAGTACAATGAGCCTAAACTAGCAAGGAAGGCTGGTATAAATGTTCATCCTCGTTGAAACCACAAATTAATTGTAAGGCTAATTGTTTACAAATGTGCACGGAAAAGGCATACAATGTCTTGGCTTTACGCAAAAGATAATGCCAAGTGAACAAAGTATATTAAACATTTAAATCCAGCTGTTCTGAATTGCAGTGACTTCAATGTGGGAACACATGATTTAGAGTCATTTGGGTCTCAGATTTCAAAGTGATCTTTGAAAACAAAAGAAACGGAGAGCAAAAATTAGGACTCTGTCTGAAGATCGGTGCTACTGGACAGTAGGCTTCTTCCCAGATGTAGCACTCTATCTGCTTGGATGATGCTTCTCCAGGCTGATTCTAATTCAAACATCTTTTCTCAACATGACTGATGTAGAATGAAAAGAAAAAGTTGCACCTTAAACGTCCAAAGATTAAAGTGGATGTTATAAATGGAAAAATCAACCAAATGAAAGTTACAAAGCCCAGTATTTCCAAAGCACAAAAGATGTTTAAACCCTTTTATGTGGCAATGCTAGGTCGTTGCAGATGCCAAAATCAAGTCTAGTCGATCAGTCAATACCATTTTACAGAATGCTTTTTTCGTTCATTTGTGAAAAAAGAGTCCACAAAGAATTTAAAGCTTACAGTTTTACCCATAGCTAAATGAGATACACAGACATGCACAACAGGGATGGTAGCTAAGGGTGGGTAAGTCAATTCCAATAAATTAAGAATAAGTGGGAAACATTTTCCAAAGCTCAAAGCAAAACATTCTTTCGGGAGGAAATCTGAACTTTTTTGGGAGGTGTAGGAGCTGGTTATTACTCAATTTGGGATGTTCTTCCACCCTTCCGGGTCCTGGCCCGGGGCAGCGGTGTCAGGGCCGAATGTCAGCAAAGAAGACCTTTTTGAGCCAGAATTTCGAAAACATCGTTTCCTGAGTCAACCTCTCCATAGGCAGTATCCAGTCCCCTGGCCAAATTCAAGTTATAGACAAGTAGATCTTTGCTTGGGAGGTTGCGGATGGTCATCCAAACCCATTGTCTGAACCTTTTGAGGTTTCTCCATCACTGTGGGAGGGTGGGGCACGAGAGACTTGAATTCCACATTCCTCTGGTTTTGCCAAGACTTTTTCCTCAGAGTGGAAGTTGAGGTAGTTCAAAGGTCTTTGGTATTGATATGATTTTGGCACATAGAGCGCCTTGGATAAATGAAAAAAATGTTGCAGAGGGGCTGTGCGCATTTTTTGTTAGTTCCATCTATTTAGCTGAAGTATTCCATCTTTAGAAATCATTTTAAGAAGTCTTTTCAGGGAGAGATGATAGGCTAGGGACAGTCTCTTTCCTTTTGCTGGCATTTGGAGTCGGAGCTAGCAATACCCATGGAGGTCTGCAAACAGCCAAAGAAATAAGAAAACCGAAGTGACCTTCGACCGGAAGGAATGGGTCCCAAGGAGGGTGAGGTGTTATTGAGCTCAATTCTCTTAGGGCTTGAGGGAACCTCGAGGAATGAATGGGGCACTATTGAAAGCTGGATTCTCTCTGGCAATATACAGTAAGTAACTGAAATGAATCGACGCAGCTTCAGTATTCAGGTGTAGCCTGCAGCACAGCCTTCGCATGTCCCCGGACAATCTGGCTCCATCTTGAATGGTAGTTTTGGAGCGTACTTTCTGAAACAGCGTGGCCTAGTGGATAGAGAGCAGGCCTGGGAATCAGAGGGTCATGGGTTCCAATCCCGGCTCCGCCACTTGTCTGCTGTGTGACTTTGGTCAAGTCACTTAACTACTCTGTGCCTCAGTTACCTCATCTGGAAAATGGGGATTAAGACCATGAGCCCCGTGGGGGACAACCTGATTACCTTATATCTACCCCAGGGCTTAGAACAGTGCTTGGCACATAGTAAGAGCCTAACAAATAATAATAAAAATAGTCATAATGTTGGGATTTGTTAAGTGCTTACTATGTGTAAAGCACTGTTCCAAGCTCTGGGGGGATACAAGGTGATCAGGTTGTCCCACGTGAGGCTCCCAGTCCCAATCCCCATTTTCCAGATGAGGTCACTGAGGCCCAGAGAAGTGAAGTGACTAACCCAAAGTCACACAGCTGACAAGTGGCGGAGCCAGGATTAGAACACATGACCTTCAGACTCCCAAGCCCGGGCTCCTTCCACTGAGCCACGCTGCTTTTCTTATCATTCTTATTATTATGGCTGAGTGCCATCTTATCTCCCCTGAAGGGAATCCCAACCTAGGAAGAGATGATTCGAGGATAACGCCTAGGTTTTGGGCTTGGGAGATAGGGAGGGTAGTGCTGTTGTCTACAGTGATGGGAAAGACATGAGGAGGACAAGGTTTGGGTGGGAGGATGAATAGTTCAGTTTTGGAGATGTTTAATTTGGCAACATGGTCTCAGACCCATCACTCTCTCCCTAGAAGGCCGTGTCTTCTCCCACTCCCCAAGACTTCCTGGGAAAGGGGGAGGAGTTGGCTTGTTTCTTGCCCCCAGTGGTATTTTCACACAATTCCACCAAGCTCATCCGAGAAGCAGCGTGGCTCAGTGGAAAGAGTCCGGGCTTGGAAGTCAGAGGTCATGAGTTCGAATCCTGGCTCTGCCACCTGTCAGCTGTGTGACTGTGGGCAAGTCATTTCAATTCTCTATGCCTCAGTTACCTCATCTGTCAAATGGAGATTGTGAGCCTCACGTGGGACAACCTGATTACCCTATATCTACCCCAGCACTTAGAACAGTGCTCTGCACACAGTAAGCGCTTAACAAATACCAACATTTTTATTATCAATGTTATTATTATCCCTCTATTTTCCTTGCTTCGAGCTCATATCGTCCCCCTCTTACATCCACTCTCTCCCTCAGGCCCCACCTCCAGCCTTCTGAACCAACTTTGATCCTCGTCTTATATTCCTTCTCGCCTTCTCCATCCCTACGCTTGGGAAATTCAGTTCCACGTGTAGGCTTCTACTAACTTCGCTGCTGCTTGGTGTCTCAGTCTTCAATTCCAGTGGCTTGCTGCTGCACGGTCTTTGCCTCATCTTCTCTACTCAGTACACCGTATCTAACCTCGCCATCTTTGAAGTCCCACTTTCTAACCCCAACTTTCTCCCCTCCCTTCTCTTCTATGCCCTTTCTTGCACAAAACTATCCTGCTCCCCAGCTGAGACCTCCGATCATTTGACACCCTCCGATTACCCCAACTCTTCATGGCCCATGTGGTCTCCAAACCCAAACTACCTTCTCTTGATGCACAAATCCACACCCTCAATTTTGCCATTTTCTTGAACCCAATCCCCTCATTCCCCTGTCCCTCTGTCGAACTCGTTCTGACAACCCCCAGCCCAAGGTCACCTCTGCGGTATAGTTCTCACTATATAAAAGCTGTAAAGCATGGAACAGGCCAACTTCCTCCATCTTAAGCTCATCTTCACCCACTGTAAACCTGCCCTTTCCTCTAACCAGCCACCATACCTCTCCACCCTTATAGGCTCCTATGCCCAGTGTCTGTGCCAGCTATTTTGGACTTGCAATACTCCTTAACCCTGCTGTCCAACTGCCTCCCCCATCTCTTGCTCTTAATAATTTTGCCACCTATTTCATTAAAAAAAAGGAAAGTGTCAGGTCTGATATCCCTAAAATCTCCCCTGGTCCCCTTCAGTTCCTCATGTTTCCTGTCCTTTCTCTTGCCCTTTTTTTTTGCAACAATATCTCAAGAGATTTCCAGTCTCCTCTCAAAATCTATGCTTTTCATTCATTCATTCATTCATTCACCCATATTTACTGAGCGCTTACTGGGTGCAGAGCACTGTCCTACCTACACCTTTGACCCATCCCTTCACACCTTATCAAATCACTTGTCCCTCTCTCTTCTTCCCTCCCTGACCGACATCTTCAGCCATTCCCTCTCCAAGGCTCCTTCCCTTCTGCTTTCAAACATTCCCATGCAAGCTCTATCCTAAAAAAACCCTCCCTTGACCTCAGAGCACGTTCCAGTTATCATCCAATCTCCCTCCTATCATTCCTTTCCAAACTCATTGAATTGTTTATTCATTTATTCGATCATATTTAACAATAATGATAATAATGTTATTTGATACGTGCTTACTATGTGACAAGCACTCTTTTTAGTGCTGGGGGTAGATACAAGATTATCAGGTTGGACACAGTCCCTGTCCCACATGGGGCTCACAGTCTTAATTCCCGTTTTAAAGAGGAGGGAACTGAGGCACAGAGAAGTGAAGTGATTTGCCTAAGGTCACACAGCAGACATGTGACGGAGGTAGGATTAGAACTCTCACCCTCCCAAGCCTGCACTCTTTCCACTATGCCACGCTGTGCTTACCGTATACAGAGCCCTGTACTCTTGGGAGAGTACAATATAACCATAAGCAGACACGATGAGCTTACAGCCTAGAGATGAGAACTGACTACCTCCACTTCCTCTCCTCCATTTCTCCCTTGATGCCCTCAAATTAAGTTTCTTACCCTTTCAGTTCACTGCCCTCTCTACGGTTGCCAGTAGACTCCCTCTTGAAAACTCCATCCAAATCGTCCTTGACCTCTCAGCCAACTTTGAAACGGTGGCCCACCCCCTTCTTCGAGCAACATTATCCAATTTTGGCTTCCCTGATGCTCTTCTATCCTGGTTCGCCTCTTGTCTTTCTGGCCGTTCATTCTATCTTTGACATTGGCTCCTCCTCTGCATCCCATCCTCAAACTACTGATATTCTTGGACGTACTGCCAACACTGCAAACTCAGTGGGCCCAAAGCAGACCTCAACATCCCATCTAAATACTGTCTACCCACCGACTTTCCCATTATTATAAAGAACATCATCCAATTTCTGTCTCACAAGCCCATAACCTTAGCATTATCCTCCTCCCGTCTTTTTCGTGTTCCATCTGCCAAAAAATTCTGTCACTTCTACCTTCACGGCATTTCTAGAAGACACTCCTTTCTCTCTATCAAAACCACTACCATATTGGTCCAAGCACTTATTATATTCTGCTTTGAGTAATGTAACAGCCTTCTAGTTGGCCCCTCTGCCTGAAATCTCTTCTCGCTCCAGTCCACACTTTACTCCGCTGCCTGGGTGTAGAAATTTGTATCCTGATATACTTTAATTATATCCCTTTATCTTCTTTTACTCACATTCTATATGAATAGTTTTCGTCTACCTTCTCCTTTAGATTGCGAACTCCTTGAAGACAGAGAATATGCATCTTTCTTAAGTCATACTCTCAAGAAGCAGTGTGGCCCAGTGGAAGGAATAAATATGTGTTGTGTGACTGTGGGCAAGTCACTTAACCTTTCTGTGCCTCAATTTCCTCAACTGTTAAATGGAGATTCAATACCTGTTCTTCTTTCTACTTAGACTGTGAGCCCCATGTGGGACAGGGACTGTGTCTGACTTGATTAATTGTCCCTACCCCAGTGTTTAGAACAGTGATTGACAAAAAGTAAGCGCTTAAAAAATACCGCAAGACTACACTACTTCAGACCCAATAGGCACTCAATAAATATGACTGATGGTAGATCAATTGATTGACTAATCCATTAATTCCCCTTGAATCAGTGAATCTGTAATGAGATTTTTTCCAATCACAAATTCTAGAGAAAGAAAATTAATATGTATACACCCACTGTAACCACTTTTTGCCTTCATTTCAATCAATTCTTTTTGTTTCCAAAGCCCTCCTAAAATTCCACTTCCTTCAATACACCTTTTCCTAAGCAATTCCCACTGTTCCAAGCTGCATCATCCAATAGCCATCCTTAGCAGTCTGAATTTGCACTCATTCTTGGTACTTACATGAATCTCAGAGAGTATTAGCAGTGAGGTATTTATTGCCATCCTCAGCACTTACATAGGCATCGATATTTAAATCAGTGTTATTGTTTGTGTTTTCTCTTCTCAATATCTTGGGCAGGGATCCTGTCCTTTATGCCTATTACACCTTTTTCAAGGACTTAGTACAATGTTCTGTCCACAGTGGGCAGGGATTCTCTCTCTCTATTGCTGTATTGTACTTTCCCAACCACTTAGCACAATGCTTTGCACCCAGTAACTGCTCAATAAATATGACTGAATTAATTAGACATTCAACACCACCGATATGTAATATATGTAATGATGAGCACATTCACCCAACTTTTGTATACTAGTGCTGCTCTCCTGCGGTACCCAGGAACACACCATATATATATTGAAAGAGAGACTTCATTGTTTCCTATAATCCGAGTGTGTAGAAACTTAGAAAATACTTGGAGATATGTTTCAAACACTTGAACACTAAGAGCAGAATCTAAAAGTAGATCCGGTCAAATAAATGGCAGATTGGATTCTAATCTGCCTTAGGGTAGGCACCAAATCTCACCTCTTTCACACTCCCCAAAGCGCTTACTACAGGGCTTTACACAGGACGCATGTTGGAGAAATAATATCGATTGAAATCAAGTTTCCATCATCCTTTAGACTTTCCTGAAGATAGCAGGTAGCATCGATTGCCTCTGACATCTGAAGCACACTTATTCAGCTCTTCTCGACTGCAAAGGTGGTAGTGGAGCAGGGAGCGGGAAAGAGGGGAGTAACTGGTTAGAACTCATCCAAGTAGATGGCCGGAAAGTTTTCTTAGCACAGGAGTCTCTGATCCTGAAGGACTTGAAGTTCCTAGCTCAGCAAGTCCATTTCAAGGTAGAAACAGCACTGTGTAGTGGAGAGAGCACGGGACTGGGAGTCAGAAGGCCATGGGTTCTAATCCTGGCTCCGGCACTCGCCTGCTATGTGACCTTGGGCAAGTGACTTCACTTCTCCGTGCCTCAGTTACCTCATCTGCAAAATGGGGATTGAGACTGTGAGCCCCATGTGGGACTCGGACTGTGTCCAACCTGATTTGCTTGTATCCACCTCAGCATCTAGTACAGTGCCTGGCACATAGTCAGCACATAAGAAATACCATAATCATTATTATGATTATTATGCTTCTGGAGGGAAATTGCCAAGACAGATGACCAAGGAGCAAACCTACTTCTTATTTTCACTTTGACTTTGGTCAATGGCTGCTCCCAGATCTGTTGTCCCTAGTAGATGATTTGGAGATTATTATTATTTGGATGCCTTTAGCATCTATCCTCTTATGTCTACCCCCAAACAAGTGAGATGATTAGTCCAATACAATTCTGCTGCACTGTAGGGTCAAAATGGTCAACTCTGTGTTTTACCATATGGGATAATGATCCAGCAACTATAATGAGCGGTGGAAATGTCTGCATCTCCCCATTCTAACTAAGCATTTAGAATGATAGAGACTTCCTTGTGATCATAAATTACCACAGTTCAGTCTGGAGAAACAAAAGTGGAGAGGAGACAAGATTGAAGCAACTCATGTAGGATGTAAGTAGAGTCAACAAAGAACCATGGTTCTCTGAATGCCTCAATACCAGGGTACGCTCACACTCAGTGGAGCCTGAGGAGTCAGTTTAAAAATAAATAGAACAAAACACTTTTTCACACAGCAACTGCTAAGCATATGGAATGTGTAAACCCAAAAAGGTTTGCAGGCATAAAAAACCAATGGGTCGAATAGGGCTTCGGATGGATACATAGATCCAAGCACATAATGGTTTAGTAGAGGGAAAGATAGTAATGTGGAGAGTATGTTTTGGTATGTTTGAAAGTGTCTACTTCCATAGTAGGGTTGACCTTAAGGAAAGCAACCATTCCATAACCTCCCCACCTAGTCTGCTGCTACTGCCAGAGACCGAGAACCAAATACAGCATGTCTCAAATCTGAAAGTACAGCCAGTGGCTTTAAGTGACTACAAAGTCTGGGGTCTGATGCAGTAATAGCATTTCTTATATTTTTATTCTCAACCTATTAATTCAAAGGACTGCTCTAGAGTAAATAAGATGAAAATAAAAGGGCAGGAAAGTAATTATTATAATGATATTAATTGCATTTGTTTAGTGCTTACTGTGTGCCAGGCACTGTACGAAGTGCGGGGGGGGGGAGAAAAGCAAATAGAGTTGGACGCAGGCCCTGTCCCATGTGGGGCTCACAGTCTCAATCCCCATTTTACAGATGAAGTAACTGAGGCCCAGAGAAGTGCAATGAGTTGCCCAAGGTCACACAGCAGACTAGGGCCGGAGCCGGGATTAGAATCCATGGCCTTCTGACTCCTAGGCCTGTGCTCTGCCCACTAGCGAAAATATTATGAAACTTTAGTATTTGTTCTAATAGAACATATACAATGTAAAAGGGATCATGGGACCTAGGTTTAATGTTTAAAATTACAGGTGCATAGATTTATTTTCAAAGCCAGTACCTCAGAATATGAGATTCAAAAATTTCGTGCTTCCAGAGTACCATGCTTTTTTGGAATGTACACTGGACCTGCCTTCTCTTAAACCGTTATTCCAATTTTCATGGATGTTCGCCATCTGTCAACTCCGTCTTCCCATCCTACCAGCTCCTCCAAATAAGAGCAGACTGGAGAGGACAAGTGAGGGGAATATAGCGTATAAGACAATTCTACGGAACAAAAAAATTCTTAATGTTAAGAGGGGTTCTTGGACCCCTGCTGGGACAAATCTGAGAAAAAAATTTTTTCCGTCAATTCCCAAATTCCAAAGCATGGCCAATGGATTTGAGTGGCTACGAAGCCTGGGGTGAAGGCCCAAGTATAATAAAACTAGAGCTGAATGGTTTTCCATCATCTGTTTTTGGCCTTGAAGACATTACTCCACAATGTTCCATCAGGACCCCAGAGCCAATTATTGCATTTGGATATTTAAGGAAGTTTGTCATACAAAATTATGTGGAGAACCACATTGATATTATGAAACTCACTGGGTGTTTTAATACAGGAAATGTCTGCTTGCTAAATGGAGAGAGGGGAAAAAGGGTCATCTGTTTTGCGGGTACCTTGAGTATGTAAACCAACTTCACGTCGGCAATTTTCATCTGAAATTGAACCCATTATCGCTCCAGATCTGCTTCTCTGGATTAAATCATGAAACATAAATGGGTGTTAAACTAGATGGTGACTCCACCTTTAGTAGTTTTCTTTGTACAAAAATGAGACAATATAAAAAAAAAAGTTTCAGCTCCCTGAGTTGGAAAAGCATGCTTGTTACAGAAATTCAGTCCAAAGTCTTTCTGCCCAGCATCTTTTTTGGCCTTTGAATAAATGTTGTAGCCACCAATTCAGAATTATACAGAAATGCCTCTTTTTCCCTTCCAACATTAAGTGTTCCTTTATCTTCACAACTTCCTTGGCCACTTCCACCTTCTAGTAATGATTGTTAATTCCTTTGTGTTTTTCCCGTTGGAATTTTCCATTAATTCCTAACCCATTATTTCTTCACTTAAGTCCTTGGAACCTTCTGCATTTTCATCCTTCTTCCTATTGAATTTTATAAGTAATATGTAGAATAAGTCCTCTGGTCCTCTTGGAAAATATATTGGAAAAAAAAGATGTCTAACAGACCAAATGAAGATTAAAATTGTATAAACCTGAAAAGATGGGGGAGTGAGGCGGCTCCCCCACTTGTCTGCTCTGTGACCTTAGGCAAGTCGCTTCACTTCTCCTTGCTTCAGTTCCCTCATCTGGAAAATGGGGATTAAGACCATGAGCCCCAAGTGGGTCAGGGACGGTGTTCAACCTAATTTGCTTGTATCCACCCCAGCGCTTAGTCCAGCCAGTCCCTGCCACGTAGTAAGTGCTTAACGAATATCACGATTATTAATAAATACTGCAATACTGCTTTTCTATGATTCTTAGGTGAAAATAGTACATTCATCTCCGCTGCCAGTTCCATTATCACATATCTGGGATTGGTGGGTAGAACCATTTGAACTCAGGGGTTCTCTTGAGCAGACAAAATCCAGGGAGGGAAAGATACAAGAATCTCTAAGGGCTGTGGCAGAAGGCACCTGTCTCTCTGTGCTGGACCCGGGCCAGGTTCCCTAAACCTTTATCAACCTCTTCTCCCCCATCTCTCAGACTCGTTTGACTGCCCAGATGATTCGGGATGCCCCGGCAGCTGGGTCTGTGGGGCTCAGATGCGTTCAGGACTTGGGGTGCACCTCTCCCGATAGTCTTGCCTGGATTAAATAATAATAATAATGATGTTGGTATTTATTAAGCGCTTACTATGTGCAGAGCACTGTTCTAAGCACTGGGGTAGATACAGGGTAATTAGATTGTCCCACGTGAGGCTCACAGTCAATCCCCATTTTACAGATGAGGTAACTGAGGCACCGAGAAGTGAAGTGACTTGCCCACAGTCACACAGTTGACAAGTGGCAGAGAAGGGATTCGAACCCATGACCTCTGACTCCCAAGCCCATGCATTTTCCATTGAGCCACGCTGCTAAAAGGCAGGCAGTCTCATCCAAGAATGGTTTCGAAACCCAGGAGAACCCATTTAAGAGGCCTCACCTATCCCACTAAGTCCTCTCATTTGAAAGTGTCCATCCTAGGACCTTCCTGTTCGGTTCCTATTTACTCAACCCAGAATTAAAAATCCAAAATGACACTTTTATGACATCTGTTGTTTCAGCATCAAAAAATAAAAATTAATCTTGGACAAATTTTAAATTCTTTCTGAAACCTTCCAGGGCCACATTATCGTGGGATAAGTCACGTATTAAAAATCATGTTCTTTTAAAAGTCCTAACTTCTTTTATGCCAGGCTCCTAAAAAATATTTCCACTGGTACCGGACTGTGTCCAACCTGATGAGTGTGGCTCAGTGGAAAGAGCCTGGGCTTGGGAGTCAGAGGTCAAGGGTTCAAATCCCAGCTCAGCCACTTGTGGACTGTGTGACTTTGGCAAGTCCCTTAACTTCTCTGTGCCTGAGTTACCCCATCTGTAAAATAGGGATTAAGACTGTGAGCCCCACGTGGGACAACCTGATCACCTTGTATCCTCCCCAGCCCTTAGAACAGTGCTTGGCACATAGTAAGTGCTTAACAAATGCCATAACTATTATTATTATCTACCCCACAACTTAATACAGTGCCTGGCTCATAGTAAGAACTTAATAAATACCAAAAAAACCTACAAAAAACAACAACAGAGGGCTTCTCCAGTCAAGAATCCTTTGCCCTACCTCTCTCTTCCTTCTGCATCTTTTTTTTTTTTTTGGATGGTATTTGTTAAGCGCTTACTATGTTCCAAGCACTGTTCCAAACACTGGGATAGATACAAGGTAATCAGGTTAATCGTCTTAATGCCCATTTTACAGATGAGGTAACTGAGGCCCAGAGAAGTCAAGTGACTCGTCTCTGCAGTGGGATCTGTGACCTTTGAGCATTTGCTATTCACCCCACCCTCAGCATCCAGGTCCTATTCATTCATTCATTAAATAGTATTTATTGAGTGCTTACTATGTGCAGAGCACTGTACTAAGTGTTTGGAATGTACAATTCAGCAACAGATAGAGACAATCCCCACCCATTGACGGGCTCACAGTCTAATCAGGGGAGACAGACAGACAAAAACAATAGCAATAAATAGAATCAAGGGGATGTACATCTCATTAACAAAATAAATAGGGTAATTAAAATATATACAAATGAGCTATGTAAATGGCCATAAATCATACATTATAAATTGTTTATAATAATGTCTGTTTCCCCCTCTAGGCTATAAGCTCCTTGTGGGCAAGGAACGTGTCTACCGACTCTGTCTCCCAAGAGCTTAGTACTCACATAGAAAGCATTCAATAAATACCAATGGACTGACATCTGCCGGGCTGCTTCTCTGTCTCTTTGACTGGACCCTGCTCTGCCTCCCACCCTCTAATTGAGGAGGTCCTCTAAGGCTTAATTTGGGATCTCCTTCTATTTGCTATCTACACCTGCTGCCCAGGTGATAACTAATCACTCCGCAGCTTCGAATGCCCTCTACATGCAGGTGACCCCAGCCCTGACCTCTCCCCTTCTCTGCCATCTTGCATTTCTTCCTGGCTTTAGGATATCTCTACTTTGCTCTCCTGCCAACCCCTCGAAATGAACATGTCTGAAAGACAACTCCTCATCTTCCCATCCTCTTCTTCCATCGACTTTGCATCAATGGAAGCAACACCACCTTCCTCACCGTTTCATAAAACCATAACCTTGACATTATCTTTGATTTATTTCCCTTATTCACCTCTAGTATT
The DNA here is from genome assembly GCF_004115215.2 of Ornithorhynchus anatinus. Lineage (NCBI taxonomy): Eukaryota > Metazoa > Chordata > Mammalia > Monotremata > Ornithorhynchidae > Ornithorhynchus > Ornithorhynchus anatinus. The sequence goes on along the minus strand of NC_041731.1, from coordinate 17,745,007 downwards.
CAAGCTGTCACCGAATCCAGGCCGTTATACCTTCGCAGCGTTAGTAGGATCCAACCCTTCTCCTTCATCCAAAGTGCTACCATAACGATGAGAAGCATAATGTGGCGCAGTGGAAAGAGGCCGGGCTTTGGAGTCAGAGGTCGTGGTTTCTAATCCCGGCTCTGCCATGTGTCAGCTGTGTGGCTTTGGGCAAGTCACTTCACTTCTCTGGGCCTCAGTTACCTCATCTGGAAAATAGGGATGAAGACTGTGAGCCCCACGTGGGACAACCTGATTTCCTTGCATCTGCCCCAGTGCTTAGAACAGTGCTTTGCACATAGTAAGCACTAAACAAATACCATCATAATTATTATAATTTCACTGAATTGTGTTACTTAGGCAAGGATATATAAAGCATTAGGAAAATGAGGCCACTGCTAACTTGGAGAGGAGAGTTCTCCCAGAACCGTTTCTTTGTCATACTTCTTTATTTATTTATTCATATTAATGTCTGTCTCCCCCTCTAGACTGTAACCTTGTTGTGAGGAGGGAATAGGACAGTTTATTGCTATACTGAACTCTCTCAAGCACTCAATACAGTCAGTAAATATGATTGAATGAATGAAAGGACTGGATTCCAAACTACTAGCTTCTGTGGATTGCCGGTGTCAAAACAACACTCACCAAACCTTTGTTAAGTAGGAGTGTAGACGGGAAACTGCTCCTCCTCTAAACTATAACTCTCTCGTGATCAGGAATCACATCTCTCAGTTTTATCGTGCTGTATTTCCCAAGCGCTTTTTTAGAATGACATTTGTTAAGCATCCCAGGAACAGTCCCTGATCTGCATGGGGCTCACAGTCTGAGAAGGAGGGATGATAGATATCCCTCTTTTACAACTGAGGAAACTACGGCCCAGAGAAGTAAAGTGACTTGCCCAAGGGTCCCATGGCGGCAATTGGTAGAGCGAAGGCTTAGGATCCACGTCTTTCTGACTCCTGGGCCTTCACAAGGCCAGAGTGCTTCTCTCAGGTCAGTGCTCCACAACCAGGAGCGGTTCAATAAATACTACTGATCGAATTGATCGATCGATTGGGTCAGGTTGGCAAATGGATCATAGCAAGGTAGATGAGCGACAGTTTGGTGGGGAACTGTGATAGAGAAACCAAAATCAGAGCAGACAGGCAAAATCACGAAAGATAAAATAAATACTCTGTCAGTATCCTGGGTGGTAGGGACAAAACAGCAGAAGGTTGGTCAGCAAACACAAATAGGGTAATTCGATTAAAACAGAGGTTTCTACGAAATCTCCACAACAAGGGAGAGAAAGAAAAGGTTTCCAGTAAATATCTCTGTGTCCTTTCCACAGACAGGACACTGATTTCATTAGCCACCTTCTCCCACACTGAGAAAAATCTTACCTGCAGCAGTATCTTTTAAAACATAAAGATCAGCAAAATTTAAAATATAAGGCTTTATCCTTTGCTATGCCATTGTGCCCTTTGGTGAAGAGACCACAAAGAAATAAGGTTTTTAAAGGAGATTTTGAAAATTGGATCAAATATTGACCAATGTGGATGCATTCACTTCAGACTCATGGGCGATTGACCATCACATCCTCTCCTCTTCGTTATACAATAACAGTCATAGTCCTGATATTCCTAAAGCTCTCACGATGTGACAAGCACAGTGTTAAGCATTTCCCTTCTTCAAGTTTTCCTAAAATAATTTCTCCTCCAGGAAGATTTCCGGACTATATTTTTCCTCCCTACTGTTCTCCACTTAGTCCTACCCCCATCCCCGCAGCACTTACATACTTATTCTTACTATTTATGATATTTGTTAAGTGCTTACTATGTGCCAAGCAATAACACTGGGGTAAGAGCGTGGCTCAGTGGTAAGAGCATGGGCTTTGGAATCAGAGGTCATGGGTTCAAATCCCGTCTCGGCCACTTGTCAGCTGTGTGACTTTGGGCAAGTCACTTAACTTCTCGGTGCCTCAGTTACCTCATCTGTAAAATGGGGATTAAGACTGTGAGCCCCACATGGGACAACCTGATTCCCCTCTGTCTCCCCAGTGCTTAGAACAGTGCTCGGCACATAGTAAGTGCTTAACAAATACCAACATTATTATAATCGGATTGGAAACAGTCCCTGTCCCACCCAGAGCTCACAGATTTAATGCCGTTTTAAAGAAGATAAATTGAAGCACAGGTAAGTGACTTGGCCAAGATCACTCAGCAGATAAGTGATAGAGACGAGATTAGAACCCAAGTCCTTTGAGTCCCAGGCAGGCCTTGACTCTTTTCACATGGGCACTCTGGGAATCCGAAGGTCACAGGTCCTAATCCCTGGCTCCACCACTTGTCTTCTGTGTGTCCCTGGGCAAGTCACTTCACTTCTCTGTGCCGCAGTTTCGTCATCTGCGAAATGGATGAAGACCGTGAGTCCCATGCAGGACAGAGACTCTGTACAATCTGATTTGCATGTACCCACCCCACTGTTTAGTACAGTGCCTGGCACATAGTAAGCTCCTAACAAATAGCACAGTTAATAGTTTTATTACTATTCATTTTAATGTCTGTCTCCTGGCTATACTGTAAATATTGTGAGGGCAGGGATGGTGTCGACTTATTTTATTGTGCTCTCTCAAGCTCTGCACAGAATAAGAGGTCAGTAGGAACCATCGATTGATTGTAGGACTACAAAATGATCAAATTGGGCACATTCTACTATATGTGGCAGTCACAGTGATTACTATGTGCCAAGCACTGCTCTAAGCCCTGGGGTAGGTACAAGGTAATCAGGTTGTTGTACGTAGGGCTCACAGTCTTAACCCCCATTTGACAGATGAGGGAACTCAGGCACAGAGAAGTTGAGTGACTCGCTCAAGGTAAAACAACAGACACAAAAGACAAGTGGCAGAGGCGGGATTAGAACCCATGACTTCTGACTCTCCTACTCTTTCCACTACGCCAAGTTGCTTAGCACCTAGTAAGCACTTAACAATTACTACAATCATTATTACCACAGAGTCAGCAAATCAGCAAATAATAGAAAGGAGTTAACCATAAAAAACCCCATTTGTTCTCCTATGGGATCTGTTGAGCCACTATTTAGTGTACTATTAATGAAAATCTAAAATAGCACTCTAAAGATTGACTTTGTCATTTTCATAGTCAACTAAGGGAGTGTTGCTTTAGGAAAGAGGAGATGGTTCTACAAGAGCCTAAAATATTCACATCTCCCATGAAATTGTTATTGATGAAGTCTTGTGGTCGTGGCAATTGCAGAAAGAGCAGGATCCCTGGTCTCGAAGAGCTTACGCTGATGACTGAATATCCAACCTGATTAGAGGGAGAGAACAGGTTTTGTAGATAATAATGATGGCATTTGTTAAGCGCTTACTATGTGCAAAACACTGTTCTAGATGAGAGACAAGAAAAGCAAGATCGCCAATATATTGCCAAGATCCGCCCTTTCCTCTCCACCCAAACGGCTACCTTACTGCTATAGGCTCTCGTTATATCCCGGCTAGACTACTGTGTCAGCCTTCTCTCGGATCTCCCTTCCTCCTCTCTCGCCCCGCTCCAGTCTATTCTTCACTCCTCTGCCCGGCTCATCTTCCTGCAGCAATGATCTGGGCATGTCACTCCCCTTCTTAAACAACTCCAGTGGTTGCCTGTCAACCTCCGCTCCAAACAAAAACTCCTCACTCTAGGCTTCAAGGCTCTACATCACCTTGCCCCTTCCTACCTCTCCTCCCTTCTCTCTTTCTACTGCCCACCCCGCACGCTCCGCTCCTCTGCCTCCCACCTCCTCACCGTCCCTCGGTCTCACCTATCCCGCCGTCGACCCCTGGGCCACGTCCTCCCGCGGTCCTGGAACTCCCTCCCTCCTCACCTCCGCCAAACCGATTCTCTTCGCCTCTTCAAAACCCTACTTAAAACTCACCTCCTCCAAGAGGCCTTCCCAGACTGAGCTCCTCTTCTCCCTCTACTCCCTCTACCACCCCCCCTTCACCTCTCCGCAGCTTAACCCTCTTTTCGCCCCATTTCCCTCTGCTCCTCCCCCCTCCCTTCCCATCCCCTTAGCACTGTACTCGTCCGCTCAACTGTATATATTTTCATTACCCTATTTATTTTGTTAATGAAATGTACATCGCCTTGATTCTATTTAGTTGCCATTGTTTTTACGAGATGTTCTTCCCCTCGACTCTATTTATTGCCATTGTTCTTGTCTGTCTGTCTCCCCCGATTAGACTGTAAGCCCATCAAACGGCAGGGACTGTCTCTATCTGTTGCCGACTTGTTCATTCCAAGCGCTTAGTACAGTGCTCTGCACATAGTAAGCGCTCAATAAATACTATTGAATGAATGAATGAATGAATGAATGAAAAGCAGCATGGCCTAGTGGCGAGAGCAGGGCTTGGGAGTCAGAGGACATGGGTTCTAATCCTGGTCCCGCGGTTTGTCTGCTATGTCATCTTGGGCAAGTCATTTAACATCTCTGTGCCTCAGTTACCTTATCTGTAAAATGGGAATTAAGCCTGTGAGCCCCACTTGGGATAGCCTGGTTACCGTCTATGAACCTCAGTGCTTAGAACAGTGCTTGGCACAGAGTATACAAATGCCATAATAATAATGATTATATAAAAGTTAATGGATTCTTCTCGGTGAGGAGAAGAGTCAATCAAACACTGAATATCTGTAAGGATTGAAGAGATGTGTGCTGAATGACATTTTAGAGAAATGATCCAGTCAAAAGAGAGAAGTGTAGGCTGGAGAGAGGCAGGAGGGAGGGAGTGAGAGAGGGTCAAGACTGATACCGTGGTCTAGTTGGGATATGAGCAGCCCCTGAACTGGGGTGGTGTAGCCATTTCAATAAAGAAGAAGGGGTGGCACTGGATACATTGTGGAGGAAAAAAGACACGATTTAGAGGCAAAATGAATGTGAAAGTTGAAAGAGAGTGAGGATCCAAAGATCAGTCCAAAGGGGAAGACTTTGGAGACGGGGAAGACGTTAGTTTTGTCAACTATGCTAGGGAGTTAGATGGAGGAGATTTGGTTAAAAAAAACAACAATGAAAAGTTTGTTGAAAATGTAATGAGCTTGAGGTGATGGAAGTACATCTACTTGTAAAAGTCCTAAGGACAAGAAGTAATACCCAAGAAGGGATTTCAGGGGACGTGCAAGAAGCTCAGTGCTAATGAGAGATATTTGGAGGACAGAGAGATGATTGCTGAAGCATGGGAGTGGATGAGCTCCCCAAGGGAGTGTCTGTAGCTACAAAGAGAAAGAGTCTTTGTACAGAATATCGAAGGGCCCACATTTAAGAATGAGAGGCGACGGAAGAGACTGAGGAGGACTCAGAGAGATCAGATGAAAATCAGAAGAAAATTATGTGAACAAACTCAAGGTTGAATAGCGTTTTCAGGCGACGGGAGTGGTCCGTGGTGTCAACGGGGGTTGAGAGGTCAAGGAGGATAGGGCGGGATTGAATCCGTTAGATTTGCAAGGAAGGAGATTATTGGTGGCCTTAGATAGTACAGTCTCAGTCAAGTGGAAAGGGTGGAAGCCAGATGGTAGTGGGCCAAAAATGGAGCCGAGAGAGGAAATGGAGGCAGTGGGTGTATGCAACCATTCTAGGAATTTAGACAGGAGTAGGAGCAAGGAGATGGGGTTATAGTTTCAGGGTGGAGGTGGCTATTTTAGTACGTGGGAGACCTAATTATTTTTCAAGGCAGAGGGGAAGAAGTCATCAGAGAGTGAAAAGTGGAAGGTGGTAGTTAGGGAGGGAAAATCAATGAAAGCAAGTGTCTGTGAAGTGATAGAGGGAAGGGGTCAGGGTTACAGGGAGGGAGATTTTTGGAAGCAGGCAGTCCTTTTGAAAGATCTAGGATCCGTCATCTGTCGACCAGATCTATCTGGTGGTCCTGTCATGGCCATGGGATGACAGATAGCGTGGGTTGAAAGGGAAGAAGAAGAAAATAAGGTGGAGAAGAAGAGGAGCAGGAGGAGGAGGAGGAGGAAGACGGCAAGAAGAAAAAGAAAAAAAGAAGAAGGAAATAAAAAGGAGGTGCCAAAAAAAAAGAAAGGGAATGAAGATCATGTTGACACTGAATTTTTTTATGGTGTTTATTAAGTGCTTACTTTGTGCTAGGCATTATACTAAGCTCTTGGGTAGACACAAGCTAAGCCGGGTGGACACAGATCATGGGGGTCATAGTAGCAATCTCCGTTTTACAGATGAGGTAACTGAGGCACAGAGAAGTGACGTGACTTGCCCGAGGTCACACAACAGACAAGGGACAGAGCAGGGATTAGAACCCAGGTTCTTCTGCCTCTAGACCTGTGCTCTATCTACTAGGCCATGCTGCTTCTCGTTTGACTAGCCCTAACTCTTTATTCCAGAGAAGTGTCAAATTGCTTGCAATTAATAATAATAATAATAATAATAATAATAATGTTGGTATTTGTTAAGTACTTTCTATGTGCAGAGCACTGTTCTAAGTGCTGGGGTAGATACAGGGTAATCAGGTTGTCCCACGTGGGGCTCACAGTCTTCATCCCCATTTTACAGATGAAGTAACTGAGGCACAGAGAAGTGAAGGGACTTGCCCAGAGTCACCCAGCTGACAAGTGGCAGCGCTGGGATTCGAACCCATGACCTCTGGCTCCCAAGCCCGGGCTCTTTCCACTCTGCTTCTCTAACTAATTACTCTTACTAATTACTAAGAAGCAACGTGGCTCAGTGAAAAGAGCCCGGGCTTGGGAGTGAGAGCATGTGGGTTTTAATCCCGGCTCCACCATTTGTCTGCTTTGAGACCTCGGGCAAGTCACTTCACTTCGTGGCTCAGTGGAAAGAGCCCGGGCTTGGGAGCCAGAGGTCGTGGGTTCAAATCCCGGGTCTGCCACTTGTCAGCTGTGTGACAAGTCACTTCACTTCTCTGTGCCTCAGTTACCTCATCTGTAAAATGGGAATGAAGACTGTGAGCCTCATGTGGGACAACCTGATGACCTTGTACCAACCCCAGCACTTAGAACAGTGCTCAGCACATAGTAAGCGCTTACCAAATACCATTATTATGATTATTATTATGATATTTGTTAGGCACTTCATATATGTCACTTTTCTACGTACTGAAGCAAATAGAAGTTAAGCAGGGCAGACAGGCCCTGTCCTACATGGGCCTCTGAGTGAGGAGAGGAGGCATTGAAACCTCATTTTACAGATAAGGAAACTGAGGTACAGAGAAGGAAAGTGGCGCAGCTGAAATTAGAACCCAGGTCTTCTGACTCTGAGGATCATGGTCTTTCCACTAAGCCACCCTGCTGCTCTTTTTTTACGGTGTTAAGAGCTTGCTACGTGTTAAATATTTTTCTAAGCTTTGGGGGAGGTACAAGCAAATTAGGTTGGACACAGTCCTTGTCCCACAGGGGGCTCACCGTCTAAGCAGGAAGGAGAACAAGAGAACAGGAGAACTGAGGCAGAGAGAAGTTAGGTGATTTGCCCAAGGTCACACAGCAAGCAGTGGCAGAGCTGTGATTAGAACCCAGGTCCTTCGACTCCCAGGCTCTGCTCCTTCCACTAGTCCATGCTGCTTCCCATTCTCATTCTCTAGTCTCATTACATTCTCATAATAACCCTACGCAATACGGGGAGATGGATAATAATGTGCCCATTTTACAGATTTGGAGCCTCACATCCAGAGAGAGAAACTGGCTTGCTGAAGGTCACAGATCTGGTTAGTGGCTAAGCTGGGATTAGAATCCTGTTCTTTTTCCCACTTAGTCACCATGGCCTTAGACTAGGAGAAAGAATGATAGAAAACCAGAAGGAAGTAGAAGCAGGAATAAGAGGATTGTGAAGAGGAGAGGAAGTCAGACGGCAATCTCCCTGCCTTGAGGAGGGATAAGTTTAAAGGGAGTCCTCCTGGACTTATGGATCCTGAGGCCACCCAGTCTGGTGGGAGGGATTTGGATCTGAGGTTTGTCCAAGCCCGAGCTGTCCTCTGACGACTGGGATGAGGTTCCGACGTCATGAATCCCAGGGTGGGCTCCGAGGTGGGTTTTGTGGTATTTGGTTTGAAGAAATCGCCCCTTCCTGACATCCCAATCCCCACACGGGTTGGGTCGGCACCAAAGGTTAGGTCGAGTCTGTGCAAATTTGGGTTTAAAAGGCTTTTTCCCGAGGAAATGTGCATGAAAAATATGCCTGCCCCATATATCTTTGGCCAGGGATTCAGAAGCTTTGTACCTGTTATTAATTGTGGCCACGTTTTCTACTTTGCTGATTTAAATTTTGAGAGGGAAATACGCCAACGACCATTTTCCGTCTGACAGATTTCTACCATCTGTTTTGATTTTTAATTTTATTTTCTTCTAAAATATCTTCTTTAGAAATGTTTGCTTTGAGGCTGCTGGAAGTACATTCAAATGAAGTGTCTGGAAGCAGTAGCCTTCAGCGCGAGATGTCCGGGATGGAAAAGGATTCCAGCTTCCCTTCTGAAGACTGATATTTAGCTACCTGCGTAGGTTTGCATTCTGGTTATATATTTGCCACCCTAATCTCGAGGAAAAAGTTAGCTTGCTACATTTCGAGGGGCTGGGGGCGGGGAGCACCGTGAGTTTGACGATTCCTTTATCTGAATTAACTTCATATGTTTCTGCAAATGCCTGGGCAGTAATGGCTTCAATTTGGGCTTGGCATACCCTGAGTTTTCTGGGAATTCAACTGCATTAGAGATGACATTTCCATACAAGAATATATAACACAACATACAGAATCACCAGGGTAACAGGAAAAGGAAGGGGAAAAGGGAGGAGAGAAGCTTGAACTATTAAACTAGTCTCATACAAAATGGACCTCAGGTCTGCTATGACCAGCATCTGTCTGCTTAGCAAGTGTGGGCCCAAAGGATTTGGCCTGAAGCTGAAGTAGGTGGTGGGTCATCGACTTTCAGGAGCATTGAAAAGTAGAAAATGAAGTCTTACTGCCAGCCCTGAGCTATGGTATAGTAAAACATTATACTTGCAAGATGAGGGCACATCCACCGATGAGACAGATTTCTCACGGCTGTGGGGGTTAATGGCAGAAACAGGACCCAACTCTTAGCCTTTGGAAGGCCGGTCACGCTGCTTTCCTTCTTTAGAGTAGGAAAAAAGTAAAGCAAAATAGAAAATTTGATGTTTTTGTCGATGTCTAAGAAAAGGGGGAGGAGGTCAGGGTTTGCATCGACCCTTAGCCGTCGACCGGAAGTCCACCATCCATAGTTTTGACCAAATTCAAAGTGCAAAACCTGAAACCTCCCTTTCGCTGTGGAGAATTCTTATGTGAACGGGCACGACTGCCTAGGTGTTGAATGTGTTGCTGCTATGAATTAAGCAATCCTCCAAAATTCTGAGAGAGTTACTTCTTCTCCAAAGAGCTTAATGTTCTACCCGGGAGTAATTGTAGGCGCTGGGAGAATTAAGTTAATTTTCCCAAAATGCGTGAAAGAAATTCTTTCCTAAAAATGATAATTAAAAAAGCAAATTTTGCATCATAAATAATCATCTAATAAGGGGTTGCAATGGGTAATGCTTTTTTTCTCTTGGCACTAGGGGAAATTGCAGTGGAACTGGTGAAAAGGACATCTTTAAATTCCTTCCTGCAAGAAAAGCCTACGAAATTAGTTTCTTTCCTCCCCAGGTCGCCTGGGCATGTTACAGGAAAAGCTCTATGCAAATTGAATTTTAACAATGGCAGCAAAGGAGGAAGTAAAATCGTCAATGCCAACGATTTTTTAAGGCTTAGAATTTCCCTTGATGCTGAGAATTATTTTAAGGAGACTGAAGGTAGCATTCAAATGTAGTTTCTTCAGTGAGTCACTAGCCAGTTTTGGGAAATGCTACAATATCTTTTTGTGCAGCCTCACAATGCCAAAGTAAGGAAATCTGTCACCCCACTTCCCTTCAAGATGGCAATATTACAGGAAAGGACATGTAGCATGTGAGTCATCACTTTTCTAAAAAGGAAACTGTTTCCCTTCTGAAGGAACTGTACGAGCTGTGAGAATAGTCGTGGGATCTCGGAAGGTGCTTACGATACATGAATCGGAGGTCACTTCTTGGAAAAAATTTCCAAGCAAAGCCTTCTAACCCATCCATCCATTTGGGTCACATCCTGATCCCCTGGGCTATTGTTTTCATCCACTAACATTTCTTCTAGTCAGTTTCCTTTGTTTTTCATTAGCTTCACCATCAGCTTCCCACCTAAAAGTTACTGCTGAATAGAATTCAATTAGTAGGTGCTGGTTCAGGGGATGGGCAAGGCACATCTATGACCGTCCATCTTAGAGGCCATTGTGATTCGGATCTCATTTTCAATCCAGTGAAAGCGGGACTGGTACCATGGATTTCGGATCCTTGGTTGATTCATCGATCACTAGACTTTAAGCTCACTACTGACAGGGAATGTGTCTGCGAACTTTGTTATGAGGTGCTCTCCCAAGTGTGCTCTGCACACAGTAAACACTCAATAAATATGATTGATTCATTCATTCATCTGGTGGGATTTTGGGGATGCCCGGGGTTTGCAAAGCATTTTACTAAGCTCTATAAAAGTGTACAATGAAGGGTTGCTGTAATCAGGGGCTCACAATCTGAAGAGGGAATAGTTCTATGAAGAAAGATTCAAAGGATCGAAAAATCACGTGAGAAGAACAATGAATATTATAAGAATTCAAAACATTGTAGTTTCTAGATTCATTACGGATCTAGAAAGGGCTACCCCGATCCCAGTAATCATGGCAGCCAAAGAGGCACCCTTTCCAATTGGACGTAAAACAGCTCTATTTGAAAACCGATTACTATATTTATATATTTTCCCCCAAAATCTGATTCCAGATTTGTCTTTATTGGTGCACATTTAATAGCTATTTACTTGGGTAGCTACACTTAATATTTACTTTGTTTTCTCCAATTCTTTCAAATTTGAGAAACCTAAAATGAACTTCATATTATTACCCATGGTATATAGTGCTCTTTTGCTTAATAATAATAATAATAATAACGGTACTTGTTAACTGCTTAAAAGGTACCAAACAGTGTTCTAACCACTGGGATACCCCACTTTTTAGAGATGAGGTAACGGAGACACAGAGAAGTTAAGTGACTTGCTGAAGATCACACAGCAGAAAAGTGGTGGAGTAGGATTGGAACCCATGACCCTCTGACTACCAGGCCAACGAACCCGTGAAGGGTATGCAGAGTCTAGCCATGCACATCTTTTTCACAATTACAGTTTCTCCTTCCAAATCATCTGAATGCGTCACAGCATGGGAAACCATACTCAATATTCCTGCTAGGTCCTTATAGATGCAGAAATGAACTCACCTTAAAATCGGAACAATCCAAGAGAGAATGCTTTATCTCAACTGAGAGATAGCAATGAACTGTATTGCAATAAAACAATCAATAAATCTAATATTTAATTGTATACTTTATTCATTCAATGGTATTTATTGAGTGCTTACCTTGTGCAGAGCACTTGGGAAAGTACAACAATATAGACAATCTCTGCCCACAACCAATGCCAGATACCACAGCTCCAGAGTATTTAGGTAAATATCCTCATACTCTAGTATTTACCCTCTCCATAATTTGTTTTAAGGCTGGTCTTTCCCTGAAAGATGCAAGCTTTTTGTGGGAGGATAGAGTTTACCAACTCTATTGTATTCTCTTCTCCCCAGTGCTTAGTAGAGTGCTTAATAATGATTACGGTATTTGTTAAGTGCTTACTATGTGCCAAGCACTGTTCTAAGTGCTGGGGTAGATACAAGATAATCAGGTTGCCCTAGGTGGGGCTCACAATCCCCCTTTTACAGATGAGGTAACTGAGGCACAGAGGATTTAAGCAGCTGGCCCAAAGTCCCCCAGCAGACAAGTGGCGGAGTTGGGATTAGAACCCACATTCTCCGACTCTCAAGCCCGGGCTCTTTCAGTTAAGCCACCTGCTTAGTTCACGGTAAAGCTCTCAGTGCATATGGTTGATTGATTGATTGATAGATAAAAGGTGAAGTAACAGGGGTAATAGAAAAAGTGGAAATATTTTTTGAGTATGCACTGGGTACAAACCAAGAAGTGACCTATTACCTTCTGTGGCGAACCCACACCAAACTGCCTTTTTAATGACTTTTTGTGGTCCCCCAAACAACAACAAGGAAGAAACTTTGCAAAGGCACTGATGGGCTCTACCTGAGACAGGTGATTGCTGGCCTGTGGTGGGGTTTTCTCTCCCCGTTCTATCCAGGAATGGGCCTGTACCAATCAGTGACTGCCACACAGTGCCGCAGCTGCTGTGCCTAAAGCAGATGAAAGGCTGTTGTGGTCAGAAGGCACAGCTGAGGGGAAAATTATTTGCAGTTGGAAAGCAGCATTAAAATGGAGCAGCCCTGAGATGTAGGAAGAAGAAGCATTGAGGAAAAAAAGAAATGGATTCCTTTGACTACAGACTGGTATTGGACCCCTGTTGGAGTGGAGTGAGTGTGTTTGTGTCTATGTGTTACTCCCTTGCATGTTGGTGAAAATAAGTAAAAAAAACTTTACAGATTAATCTTAGTCATCAGAGCTGTGGCTTGCCTTCTACTATGTGTCACTGAGGCTCCCTTCCAATCCAGGAATGGCCCGGTTGGTATGAACAGGGTGACCTGTGATGCTTTCCCACAAAGATCTTCTACTCTAATGATAAAGAAGACATGAAAATGTTTACAGAGAGCAAGACACATGGTTTATGTCCTTAAGGAGCTGCTTAAAATTGAATGAGGGTGGTAGACCAAAATTATTTAAGCATAATGGGAAGAGAAGGAAGAAAAAAGCATAACAGGATGTAGACCAAGGGTATTGGGGTAAATAGCTGAAAAAAGGTGGGAGGAAAAATAAATCAGCCTGCTGCATGTGGTTATGTTGGGGAAGGGGAGCAGAGTCTTCCATGCCTTCCCCAGGAATCCCAGGACAACCTCCTGTGTATGTGTGTAAGTGTAAGTAAATTATAGCAAAGGGAGAGATTTGTGATAGAGATGTGTATATGTATTTGGACATACACCATCATAAAACTGGACTAATGCTATTTCTGGAGATTTTGGTTGTTTGTTATATTTTCTCATAAGCTTATATGCTATGAATTATTTCCAGAACCTCTGGAAAATAATATGAGCTTCATTTATATGCTATTTCTCCAGTGATATGTTACTAAACTATTGTCTTATCTATATTAAACACACTCAAATTGCACATTCACAATGGTAAATAATTGAGGACTTGTAATAGGATGAGTGTTTGCAGGAGAAATGTGGTCTGTTGTAGTAATTTGTCAGCTGGAGTGAGAAATGTGGACAATTTAGGATGGAAAGCAACTTTTTATTTTCTTATAGCAGTACCTTGAAGCTGGCAAAGTCCTTCTGAATACCTTAGAACTCCATTTGTCTTTGGGGTCTTTTTTTCAAAATAACTACTTAATCTGCTTGATAAGACTTTTTTAATCCCCAATTATTCCTGGAGCTGGAGACAACTTAACTTCTAGCTATATAAGTGCCCTGCAATGATGCATTTGTTTTAACTTGATCTGTTGAATCCTCGGGTAGTTGCGACCAGGACTATGTGTGTTTTATACAGTAGAGAATGGTAACTTTCACAGGAGGTTATGCCCTCTAGTTTGTTCATGATGGATCTCGTACCTCAGCTTTCGTGAAGCATCTGCAGTTTATTGGAGCAGGTTACTGGGCTCACTCTTATGTAGGATTTCCATTCCTTTGCCTTTTAAGAGCACAGTGCAATGCCTAAAGTAGTACATTTTGGTCAGGAGTCCATGATTTTGATCAAATTGACCTCTGAATGTTCTTCTATGTCCTGGGATGCTCCTTTTTTCTCCTCTCTGAAGTCCAGTGTGGGCTTCAGTGACACAATAATCAAGAGAGATACCTGGAACTCCTCAGGTGTATGTTTTTACTAGGACACAATGGAGCAATCAATAAATGGTATTTAAAACAGAGCACTGTTTTTAAACGCTTGGGAAAGAACAATAAAACAGAGTTGGTAGATATGATCCCTTCCCACGAGGAGCTTACAGTCTGAAGACGGTTACCTGGAAAAACTTGGGAAGTCCTAATCCTAAATGCGTAACAACCCCTGTTAACCATTAGATGAAAAGGCATTTGAGGCCTGGCTCCTTCCACTTATTGATGTACTAAAAAAAATATATGGGAAGGTTGAGTGGTTCTAGAAAATGAATATGCCTTTTGAAAGATTAAAAAAAAGTTCAGAAAGCATTTGCAACAATTCAGTTAGCATCAATTTTAATAATAATGGTCAGTCGTTATTTGTTGAGCATTCGTGTGCAGAATGCTGTACTAAGTGCTGGGGAGAGTACAGTATAACAAAAGACATATTCCCTGCCCACCGCAAGCTTACAGTCTAGAGGGAGATAGACATTAATATAAATTTTAAAAAAATCATGGTGGTAATTCCTCATGGATTTCTTTAACGGAAAGCAAATCACTTCATATTATCTTGCTTATATTTACTGAATTGTTGTGAGTTCAGGCCCTATTATTCCTGCTAAAATTTTAATGGGTAGAAAATCAAATGCACTAAGAGGTTGGGAATGAATTACCTAAGGTCAACCCCTTGGTTTCAAGAATTCTAACATGAAGTTCTTTTTCTTTTACCCCAGCGTGGCTCTGTGGAAAGAGCCCAGGCTTGGGAGTCAACGGTCATGGATTCGAATTCTGGGTCTGCCACGCGTTAGCAGTGTAACTGTGGGCAAGTCATTTCACTTCTCTGTGCCTCAGTTCCCTCATATGTAAAATGGGGATGAAGACTGTGAGCCTCACGTGGGACAAACTGATTAACCTGTATCTACCCCAGTGCTTAGAACAGTGCTCTGCACATAGTAAGTGCTTAACTAATACCAACATTATTATCCCTGAAAATTATCCCCATCATTGGGCAGGGATTGTCTCTATCTGTTGCCGAATTGCATATTCCAAGCACTTAGTACCGTGCTCTGCACACAGTAAGAGCTCAAATACTAATGAATGAATAACAAGGTTGCTGTCCCAATCAGTCAGTCCTTGAAGTCAGAATTCAAGGTAGAATATAGAATCCCATTAGTCTCCTAAGGGAAGTTTATATATATGCTTCTCTACTTTTTAATGAAGAACCACTTCAAAATTCAAGGATTCAAGAATGAAAAGGGTTTTTTTTGTAAATACAGCAATTTAGGCAAGATAACTACTTTTACTTTCTGCCTCGCCCATTGGACATCATGATTTGGGATGTGTTCCTACAGAAAATATTCTATTAATCACTGAATGCTATCAATCATCCAAATCTAAGAAATTGGCATTCTACAAGGTCAGCTTTATGAGCATTTAGTACGGTCCTCCCACTGTCCTGGAATGCGCTCCCTCCTCTCCTCCACCAAACTAACTCTCTTTCCTTTTTCAGAGCCTTGCTGAGAGCTCACCTCCTCCAAGAGGCCTTCCCACACTGAGCTTCCCCTTTTCTCTCTGCTCCCTCTGCTGCCTCTCTGCCCCCTCACCTCCCCTCAGCTAAGCCCCCTTCCCCCCTCTTCCCTCTTCTCCTCCCCCTCTCCCTTCCCCTCAGCACTGTGCTCTTCTGCTCATTTGTATATATTTTTATTACCCTGTTTATTTTGTTGAGCTGTCCATCCCCTTGATTCTATTTATTGCTATTGTTTTTGTCTGTCTCCTCCGATTAGACTTTGAGCCCGTCAGTGGGCAGGGATTGTCTCTATCTGTTGCCAAATTGTCCATTCCAAGCGCTTAGTACAGTGCTCTGCACATAGTAAGCGCTCAAACACTATTGAATGAATTAATAAATACAGTGCTGTGCACACAGTAAGTGATCAGTAAATGCAACTGAATAATCATGATTGTATGAGAATAGAAAAATTTTCTATTATCACAATGAATGCTGTCATAAGTGTCACAAGACAAATGATAGACTCACAATTCCTTTATGAGGTGTTAAGTATCACAGGTGACACTTGATTCTGCATTTTAAAGTTTCTTTTATCTTAATATCTCATTTGAAGAGGGGAGTGAACTGTACTTAGCTGGTTCTTTCTGAATTTGTCATTTTTCTGAAGACTAGATTCTCTTGCACTTAAATTTTTAGTTTTATCTGATGTCTATAATTTCCAAGAACTCTTTCCTTCAAGAGAAAGCTTGAGCCAGCAAAGCGAAGAGTGAGAATTTAATCCGTGTTGGTTTGGAATTTTTTTTAAAGGTATTTATTCAGAGCTTGCTATGTGCCAGGCACTGTGGTAAGTACTGGGGTAGGTATAATCTAAACAGGTTGAACACAGTGCAAGCCTCACAATTTACAGATAAAGTAACTGAGGTCCAGAGAAGTTGAGTGACTTACCCAAGGTCACACAGCAGACAAGTGGCAGAGCAGGGATTAGAACCCTGATCCTTTTGACGCCCAGGCCTCTGCTCTTTCCATTAGGCCACTTAGCTTCTCTGTTCTTTCTTCTTGTACTGTTATCCATTTTCCAGTCATGTTAACTTCCATTTGCAAGTAGATGTCTATTCAAAAGACCTATTTGACCTATTTAAGATATCACTCAAAAATGAGTACATAATTTCAAATGCTTTTGAAAAATGAGATGTAAATATTAAAATTTCTGGAATAGCAGTTTAGAAATTAAAACTATTAATCTATCCATGCAAATCACTCGTATTTCTTGAGTGTTTACTCTGAGCAAAGCGTATGGAAAAGTTCAGTGGAGTTAGAAGACATGATTGCTGTCCTCAACTAGCTTAGAGTGTAGCAGGGCGGACAGACATTCTAATAAATTATAGGTAGGCCAAAGCAAGCCATCAACATGGTGAATTGAAGTTTGCTCTGAAAAGGTGAAGAAAAATATAAAACGTATTGGCACAAAGATACAGAAGCATTCTTTTAGACAAAATACAGTAATGACAGATGAAATCAGCAGTTCCTGATGACTTGCATCCTATTTTTAAGAAATTGGACAAAGCTTTTGCAGTGCCTGAGATGTGTCTGATGAATGGAAAAGGGCAGGGACCAGGCCTCCGACTTAATTCCTTATCATGAAAAGGGATAATCTACCGAAGCATGATTGGTGTATTTTTTTTTTTTAATAATGCCTCAAGTAAAATCATCTTGATTTCTGTAGTGCTTTTTACAGTTTTCCAAATCATTTTCACATCAGTGATATCATTTAATTCTTGCAATCCAGGGAGAGGTGAATAGTATTATTATCCCTGTTCTACAGGTAAGTAAACTCAGACCCAGGATGTTTACATAATAATAATAATAATGTTGGTATTTGTTAAGTGCTTACTATGTGCGAGCACTGTTCTAAGCGCTGGGGTAGACACAGGGGAATCAGGTTGTTCCACGTGGAACTCACAGTCTTAATCCCCATTTTACAGATGAGGTAACTGAGACACAGAGAAGTTAAGTGACTTGCCCACAGTCACACAGCTGAGAAGTGGCAGAGCTGGGATTCGAACTCATGACCTCTGACTCCAAAGCCCGTGCTCTTTCCACCAAGCCACGCTGCTTCTCCATGATTTTCCTGAAGTAACACAGAAGACTAGCGATGGAGCTAGAATGATGACTGAGACTCTGCATTCGCTGTTCTTTGTTTTTGACTCTACTATACATTCTCTGTTCCTTAAATAGCAAGCTTTCATGTCTAGGGCATTTTATTAAGATTGCAGGGACTTAAATTCTAAAGTCCTAGACCGATTATTCACTTCTTGAACTGTTTCCATGGTAGATGTCATGTTTTATAACAAAGGAACTGTTTGGCAGTTAGAAAATAACTACTGATTCCAAAGAGAAGCGGCATGACTTAGTGTAAAGAGCACAGGCTTGGGAGCCAGGGGACGTGGGTTCTAATTCCACCTCCTCCACTTGTCTGTTGTGGGACCCTGGGCAAGTCATCAACTTCTCTGCGCCTCAGTTACCTCATCTGTAAAATGTGGATTAAGACTGTGAGCCTCATGTGGGACAACCTGATTACTCTGTATCTCCCCCAGCACGTACAACAGTGCTTAGAACATAAGTGCTTAACAAATAGCATAATTATTATTTTTATTAATAAATAATTGCCATTGCATTTTTGTACATATATCTCAATTGGCCTGATAGTATGAATGATAGATTGGATTTCTTTATGTATCTTTCTACTTTATTACTTTCTCCTATCTGTCATCCTTTAGATCTGTCTCCCTGCTAGATTTTAAATCATTTGAAAGCAGGAAAGCTGTCTACTAATTTTGTCATACTCCTGGGGCTCTACAGTGCTTGGCACACATTAGATGCTCAATAAATGTGACTGACAGGTGATATCTATGTCTCATTCTCATCTCTCTCCTCCAACACCCTCCCTTTTGCCCGGAACTCCCACCTCCTTCACATCCAGCAGTGCATTGCTCTACCCGTCGTCAAAGTTCTTCTGAAATCCTCCAGAAGGTTTTCCCTGATTAATCTTCAATATTCCCATCCTCATTCCCTCCACTTATGCCACCTCAGTACTCTTTATCACCTAAGCGCTTGGATACACAGAGAACCCACAACAACCTGGTTGCATTCATGTAGTGTTTTTACATACAGTCACTTCCCTACCTGTAATTTACTTTAGTGTCTGTCTCATTCAATTAATCACTTGATACAGGGCATTTATTAAGTGTTCACTATGGGCAGACCACTATAATAAGGGCTAGGGAGAGCACATTGTAACAGAGTTGATAGACGTATTTCCTCCCCACAAAGAGCTTACAAACTAGAAGGATAGAAAGACATTAAATACATGAATCCTGTGGGGCTAAGGATGGGTGAATATCAAGGGTTTAAAGGGTAGAGATCCAAGTTCACGGGTGACCCAGAGGGAGAGGGATTATAAAACTGTAAGATCTTTGAGGGCCGAGTTTGTCTACTACGTTTATTATCCTCATCCTGGTGTATAGAACAAGCTCTCAATAAATGTGATTGATTGATCAGACGTGGAGCCTACTATGTCCTAATCTCTGACAGCCTGTTTTAACCCTGGCTACTGGCCGTAAAAGCCACTCAGGCCAGCAGTTGGGTGTTGGCAGTGTTGGGAGGGTGTTAGCACAGATTGGTTGTTACCTTTTTTTTCCATGAAGTTTCTTGAAGTTCTCTTAAATCTACTGATGTTTTCAATGTGCACTACAACTCTTGATTCAAAGAACTCCTGGTATGAAGAATTGATTCCTCTTTTTATTTTTATCACCAAACATAACCTTGCTGATTATAAGTCAGCCTGCACACTTTAATGCCGACTTACTCTCTGTACCTCCATCTCATCTGTCTCCGCTGACCCCTTGCCCATCTCCTTCCTTTGGCATGGAATTCCTTCTTTCTTCCTGACAGTCCACCACTCCACTCACCTTCATAGCCCCCCTATAATAACATCTCCTTCCAGAGGTCTTCCCTGACTAAACTCTCTTTTTCTCTTTCCTCTCTCCCCTCTGCATCAACTCAACACTTCTCTGTGTTCCCCTTTGAAACTCACGCAGCTCCATAGAGGTATGTACATATCCTTGCTCTCTGCACAGTAAGCATCCACTAAATACCACTGATTGATCGATTAATTAGTCAAAGATGAAGCTTTAAGTTTAAATTGTGGTAACAAAAACCATATTCTTTTTCACTTTCATGGGAAAGTTGGTGGAAATAAAAATTGTCTGCAAAGCTGCATTCCCAAACCGAGGCTCTTGGCAGTTACTGTCCTGAATATCCTGACTTAATAATATTGACTTCCTTAATGATATTTTGTCCTTCTCCTCTAATTAGCTTTATTGCTTTTGATACATAATATCCTAAATGTTGATAATTGTTGTATACTTGGTAAAATACTTTACTGTAAATGAACACAGGTTTTGACCACAGAAGAATGTTTGTATATTTATGCTAATGACTTCCACACTTGGAGCATGGGACATCGATACTCTATAGAATAATCCAACCGAGTGGGATGAGAGACGAGTACTGTGAGCATTTCAAACCAGATCTTTCCTAAGCAATGTGAATTTACCCCTGTTTACATAATTCGCATCCTCTTTCTTTTTAAATTTTTTTATAGGCACTGCGCTAAACACCGCAGTAAATGCAGTCTAATTAGGTTGTACACACTCCATGTCCCACGTGGGGCTCACGGTCTTAATCCCATTTTACAGATGAGGTAACTGAGGCAGAGGGAACTTAGAGTTGACCAAGTTCATATGGTAGGCAAGTGGTGGGGCTTGGATTAGAACCCAGGTCCTTCTGATGCCTAGGCCTGAACTCTTAACCCACCAGACCAAAAAAATCAATATTTTGGATCCTGCCTTCATTCCTAGAGTTTTATCAAGACCAGGAAAGATGCAGTCATTTTTTCAAATGATGATTTTCATCGAATTTAGTGTCTGGTCCGAAGTAGAAACTATCCTGAAGCTCATGAGAGAGACTTTTCCTATTTAGGAATCAACTGAGCCTAAAGATTTTTTTTAGTTTAAAATAAGAATGGGACCTTTATTCACAACTTTAGAATTTTTCTAAATTCTCATGATGGTGGATTTTTCAGGGGTCACGCTATTTTACCAAAGTTTCAAGTTCAGGAAAACTCAAAACATTTTGGCCAGACCCCATTTCTCTTAATTTTTAAGCCCATGGGTATTTTAAGGGTAATGTGATCCTTATGTTTCTGATTCATTTACACTTAACTCAACAAAATGCTGTTTTGTAACAACTATTTGATGTCCAAGAAGCCTTTGAGTCTTTTTTATGAGACTTTAAAGCCCTTTTTCTTAGAAATAGGAAACCCTCTTTTGCCAAGAGTAAATTAACTTGAACACCAACATTTGAGACAATGAATTCAGAAGGTTCAAATAGGCTCTAAACTTGGTTAAACAACTTCTCCCAACTGTATGATGAATTTTTCCCTAAACCTATTGGGATACTTTTTATTTTTTTTTTTAACTATATCATAATAGTGAATAATCAAATGAATTACAGGAGAGATAATATACACTTTGTACTTTCAATTTTTGAATATTTCTCTCAAAATTCAATGTCAGCTTGTACAGTCTGATAGATCCCAAATCTCAGTGTGTCTCTCTAAATAATGATTAATAACAAATAGATAACAATTCACCTTTTTAAATGAAACTGGTCAATACAAGAATTACCTTGGAGAGGAAAAATAAACCAAAAGCAACTAACCAGATTTAGATTTGGGAAATGATGGAAGAGATGGAGAAATGAAAGCATTTCATGCACCAATAATTAGAGTATGTGTGCATGTGTATATATAGAGACAGAGAGCGATACATAGATATCTACATGTACACAAATATGCACTTGAGTTATACTGTAAATTGCTCTCCTTTCTCATCATTTGGTGAGGGGGCGGCTGAAGATATCGATGGAAAACTGGCAATCTATGCTGTGAGATGTGTCCATTAGATAGTTCTTGGTTGGACTGATGTGTTTTCGGGGTTTCTGAGTGTGTGTCTGCTTCTAAAGCCATCTCCTGTTTTCCCTGTTCATCCCGAGGCTCTGCTCCAGGAAAGACAGGCCTCCCAATTGCGATATTCCAGGCTCCTCTGTCTGCTAGGAGAGTCCTCAGCAGCTCACTCCTCCATCATGTTTTGGTAACTCTGCTTTCCAGCTTCTTTTCAAAATGTTGACTCTGCCCTCTCCGTTTCGTTATGGGTGGGGAACCCGTCTCCTGATTCTGTTGCACTGGATTCTCCTGAATGCTTAGTACAATGCTCTGCATATAGTAAGCACTCACAGTGATTGCTATCTCCTCTTTCATTTCACCCCCCCAGTAGACACTTTGGAATCCTGCTACCTATCCAGCACTTAGAACAGTGCTCTGCACATAGTAAGCGCTTAACAAATACCAACATTATTATTGGCCATTCTTCTTCTGGGTTCCATCCAGGGACGGTGTGTTATAATAATGATGGTGGTAATCGTTAAGCGCTTTCTATGTGCTAAGCACTGGGGTAGATACACGATAATCATGTTACCCCACGTGGGGCTAAGTTCTTAATCCCCATTTTACAGATGAGGTAACTGAGGCACAGAGAAGTTGAGTGGCCCAAGGTCACACAGCAGACAAGTGTCAGAGCAGGGATTAGAACCCAGGTCCTCTGACTCCCAAGCCCAGGCTCTGGCCACTAGGCCACGCTGCTTCCATAAGGTTTACTAATAATAATAATAATGTTGGTATTTGTTAAGCGCTTATGTGCTGAGCACTGTACTAAGCACTGGAGTAGATACAAAGGAATGAGGTTGTCCCACGTGGGGCTCACAGTCTTCGTCCCCATTTTACAGATGAGGGAACTGAGGCCCAGAGAGGTGAAGAGATTTGCCCAAGGTCACACAGCAGACAAGTGGCTGAGCCGGGATTAGAACCCACGACCTCTGACTCCCAAGTACGGGCCCTTTCCACTGAGCCACACTGCTTCTCTGCTGCATTCTAGGACTTTCTTGTTGGTCATGAGGAGATGACTAGGTGTAAAGGCCTTGTCTTGTATTAACCCACAACTTAGAGTCGTACTTTTCACATAGCAAGTGATCAATAAATAATATTATTAGGCCATTTGATGTTGAAGATGCTTTGTAAAAAAAAATCCTGGTGAAACAGCATGAAAAGTTGGGAAAGTCCCAGATTGGCAAGGAGGGCTTTATAGACATTCATGCTGGGCAGGGAATGTGACTACCAATTCTGTTAATAATAATAATATTTAAGCACTTACTATGTGCCAAGCACCAATCTAAGCGCTGGGGGAGATACAAGGTAATCAGGTTGTCCCACGTGGCTCACAGGCTTCATCCCCATTTTACAGATGTGGTAACTGAGGCACAGAGAAGCAAAGTCACAGCTGACAAGTGGCATAGCTGGGATTAGAACACATGACCTCTGACTCCCAGGCCCGGGCTCTTTACGCTGAGTCACGCTGCTTGTACTGTTCTTTCCCAGATGTTTGCTACAGTGCTGTACACACAGGAAGTGCTCAATAAATGTGATCGAATTGATAGATGTTCCTTGAATATTTACTTTCCATGCGCTTGGATCTGTGAGTTTTGGGTATTTGGTATCATCAATCAGCATTAATCAGTGATATTTATTGAGTGATTACTGGGTGTATAGCACTGTACTCAGCATTTGGGAGAGTACGATACTCAGTGTTCTCTCAGGCCCATAGCACTATGTAGATATCCAAAATTTATTCATTTATTTTAGTGACTTTCTTCCCTCTATATTGTAAACTCACCCTGGTAGGGTAAGTGTCTAGCACCTCTTTTGTATGGTAATAATAATTCTGATATTTAAGCGCTTACTATGTGCCAAACACTGTTCTAAGCACTGGTACACTCCCAATCTCGTAATACAGTCCTCTGCATGCTGTAAGCACTCAGTAAATACCACTGATTGATTTACTTAATAATTATCATTGATGGATTGATTACTTAAACTCTCTACCAACCTCCCAAATGTCATGCTACCCTCTTTGATCTTTTTTATTCATATTGTTAATCTTTGGAGCATTACATTGAATACCATTTATGGAGCAGAATACAGTAACTGCCTTGCTGGTGAATTATTTTTTATTCGGCTACATTCAGGAAAGTACAAGTTTTTCACCGGTTTAAGAGTGCATATTATTGCGTTGCTTTGGCAGGGCAGTTGATGATCATTTGCATCGCTTCTCATAAATGCACTTCAGAGCGACGCCTTTGAAGAGACAACAGTCCTGGATGATTTATTTCAAATGTCACTTTACTGTTGTGCTCTCCCAAGGGCTTAGATAGTGCCTAGCACTCAGTGGAAATTCAAGAAATACCACAGAAAATATTAGCCTGTTTAGCTGGAAGGGTTTTCTCCAAAATGAGAAATGTATTCTAGGTTTTTTGTCACATCCTCAAGCATAGCGGCATAATATAGGTTGAACTTCATTATTTTAGCTCAAATATGGTCAGTCGGGGCACCCCCAATTTTGATTCAAATGACCACACTACCATGGATTTGGGTGAACTTCAATGGCAGGCACACTTGCTTGGGGTGGTGTTTTAAAACAGGTAAAAGCCAAATGGATGTGGATGATGGTGATGATAAAATCTTTTCTGTGCTTCAGTTCCCTCAGGGTCTGCTGGGTGACCCTGAGCCAGTCACTTAACTTCTCTGTGCCTCAGTTACCTCATCTTTAAAATGGGGACTAAGACTGTGAGCCCTAAGTGGGACAACCTGATTATCTTGTATCTACTCCAATGCTTAGACCAGTGCTTGGCTCATAGTAAGTGCTTAACAAATACCACAGTTATTATGCACCAAGCAATGTTCTAAGCGTTGGAGTAGATACAAGGTTATCAGGTTGTACCTCGTGTACCTCGTGGGGTTCACAGTCTTCATCCCCATTTTCCAGATGAGGTCAGTGAGGCCCAGAGAAGTGAAGTGACTTGACCAAGGTCACACAGCAGACAGGTGGCGGAACCAGGATTAGAACCCACGTCCTCTGACTCCCAGGCCCGTGCTTTATCAAGGTCAGGCTGATTACTCCCATACCAGTTGATGCTGCCTATGTGTCAGTTTGGAAGGGAAACCCAACACTGGAGAGACACCTAGGTAGAGGAAGAAAGGAAAAGCACTTCCCTAAGCATTAGGTTGGGTGTCAAAATGGTCAATCATCACAAGGAGTCTCCAAGTTTCCAGTTGTCACTGTCAAAAACAATACTAGTCTGGAAAAATACATAGTCTTATGTTCAGGGAGAGGACCTCCTGGAAGGCCTGTGGGGAGATATCTTAGAGGCCAGGAGGCCTGATCCATCAAAAGAACCTTTAGGACACTGGGGAGAGGCAGAGAGTGAAGACAAAGCTTGAAAAAGAGAGAATCTTCTATGCAATTGCACCGTTTATGTAGGAAGCTTTCATATTTTCCCAATGCATTTAATAATTTAATGATTAAGGTGGTGATTTTCCATATCACCCAGAAGGACCTGGGTTCTAAACTGCCCTGCCGCGTGTCTGTTTTGACTTTTGGCAAGGAACTTAACTTCCATGCGCCTTGGTTACCTCATCTGCAAAATGGGGAAGAGACTTGTGAGCCCCATGTGGGACATGGACTGTATCCAAACTAATGAGCTTGTATCGACCCCAGTGCTTTGGGTCCCTGGTACATAGTAAATGCTTAATGAATATGGTTAAAAAAAAGTTTGGATTTAGGGTATGGAAGCAATGAAAATCGGGAGGGGATTCTTGGCCAATTGGCCCCTCTTTGGGAGTGATTCTAAGGAATTAGGAGGAATCTTAGGAATGGTGAGCATAGCCAAAGACACTGCCTCTTCTAGTTAGAGAAAGGCCCCATTGGGAGAGCCCAGTCTCTAAAATTGAGGAGACATAGACCGCCAAGAGCAGAGCTGAGACTGAACGACCGCTTAAGAGAGATCTGGGTTCAGGGATGAGAAGAGTCAGACTCCAGAGGAAACCGACGCAGCTCCCACAGACAAGACAGTAAGCTCCTCAAGGGCAAGGAGTCGTGCTTACCAGTTCTATTATAGTAGACCTTCCCAAGCAGTTCAGTGCTCTGCATAAAGTAAGCACTCAACAGGTATCGTTGATTGATTTCAATGGGGATTCCCATATTGAGGGTTAATACAGGGGCATCACTGCCCTCAGCAACCAGGTGAAATTCGTGGGACTCCCAAAGGGGAAATGTCTCTCTCCTAGCCAGCGGTGTGGCTTGTGGTTCGACAACTACTCGGAGAGAGACTTTATGTGTGTACCTAGGCTCTTTTCCAACTGGCTGCAGGGAGAGGCCAGGCCATTGGATGGGGGAATCCCAGCAGAACAGATGCCCTGCAGAAAAAGGGAGAGATCTGTGAGAGAGTTCACTCTCAGAGATCAAGAACGGCTGCTAAGTCAGTTCATTCATTCAGTCGTATTTATTGAGCACTTATTGTGTGCGGAGCACTGTACTAAAAGCTTGGAAAGTACAATTCAGTAAGAGACAGAGACAATCCCTACCCCACAAAGGGCTGACAGACAAATATTTCCACTGCTGGGGTGCCTGATGATTCTGCCCTGGGTTGGGCATAGAAAGTCACCTTTCAGCTCTCCTGCCCGGGGCAAAAGCTCCTTCCTGTAGCATGGAGCTGGAAAGGAGAGGTATCCACTCTGCATTTTATGCGTGGTTGAAAATGGGATGGGGATTTTTGCGGGGATGAGGAATGGGAGGAGGTGGGCTGTTTGAAGTAGCTAATAGTCCAGAGAGGCTTCATAGGGGGGTCTTTCCAGGCCTCCTTGGAGAATCTCAGGTTCATTCAATGATATTTAAGTGCTTACTGTGTGAAGGGCACTGTACTAAGCTCTTGGGAAAGTACAGTACAAAAACAAACAGTGACATTCCCTGCCCACAATAAACTCAGGGCCTAAAGGTCTCACAGACCAGGGAAGGGCAAATCTGGGGTTCTGGCTGCAAGTGGTGGAGCCGAGATTAGGAACCTTCTGACTTCCAGGCCCATGCTCTACCCACTACGCCATGCTGTCTCTTCTCCTTAAGTATTTTGTTATTCACCTCACCCCAAGCTCCATGGCACTTATCCCTATTCTCTGCCACTTTCTGTGTGTGTAATTCGATGTCTGTCTCCCCCTTTAGACTGTAAGGTCTTTGAGGGCAGGGATCGTCTCTGCCGAATCTATTCTACTGTACCCTCCCAAGTGCTCCGCACGTGATATACCCTCAGTAGAAATCAGTCATTTGATTGAGTGCTCGTATGACTTCTTTGGAGCTCGTGGGGTAACACATAAAATGTGTCTTCCTATCAAGATACAACCTAGCCTAACTCCAATCAAATGCTGCTGAGGAACAGGGGAAGAGAATCTATTCACTTAGCAACCAGTGCTGTTGCTGAATTGTACATTCCAAGCGCTTAGTACAGTTCTCTGCATATAGTAAGTGCTCAATAAATATGATTGAATGAATAGCGCATTTATCCCTCGACATTTTCTGGGTATGATGGTCATGTTCCCAATGAAGATTGCTGATCAGATCACACAGGCCGGTTTTTGAGGGAGCTTCTCATGTTGCCTGGAGGCTATCGACGATGTTAAATAATTTTGGTATTTAAGCGCTTACTATGGCAGAGCACCGTTCTAAGCACTGGGGTAGATACAGGGTCATCAGGTTGTCCCACGTGAGGCTCACAGTTTTAATCCCCATTTTACAGAGGAGGTAACTGAGGCACAGAGAAGTGAAGTGACTTGCCCACAGTCACACAGCTGAAAAGTGGCAGAGCAGAGATTCGAGCCCATGACCTCTGACTCCCAAGCCCATGCTCTTTCCACTGAGCCACGCTGCTTCTCAGCTGGATTACACTCAGGGAATTTGTATGTTGATGCAATACATTCAATTCTTCCACAACATTTTGTTTTCACTGAGTGTTTTGGGTGCCACATCATTAGTGAATTAGGGAACGTTCTTTTGACAGCCGGGTCCTTCGGGATAGAATCTGATGCGGAGACAGCGGAAATGACTGTGTGCTGAACGAGGCGTACTTACAATGACCCGAACTGTTCTCAACAAGGAGTTCATCACTTCCGTAACCCCGCATCATCGGAGAACTGAGTGACACCTCAGTTGAACAAGTACATGACATCAGTCACAAAAGAGGCCTGGAGAGGTGAGAACACAGAACTTTTTTAAGCGGTCACATCTGCATTTTGCAGGCTCTGAGGCTGGGAAAGGTCAGCAAGCTTTCAATGAAAAAAGAGCCATGCCACAATCTCCACCAACTAAAGTCAGTCAAAACCTCAGTAAAATCAAATTAGTTAAAAAGAGAATTGTTGCCAAGAAGGTCTGACCAACAGAAATGGACAGATTCAGTTGGACTGTTTCCCTGGAAGAGGCCTGCCCTATCAGAATTAGCCTTTGGAACTGGAGGATAAACATCTGGGGCCCGTAATTAATACAGTCCCTTCACTGGGATGGGTTTGGTGATCAAGGCCCCCACCTCATTGACTTGTCACACTCTCAGCTATCTTTCCCTTGTCCAATTTGTCACCCTCTTCCTCTGCCTAGCTGGACCACAGCCCCATTTCTGATGTGTTATGGATCACAAACAAGAAAGGGAAAAAAATTGAAAAGCAAACCGAGGGCAGATTGTCAAATTTCTAACTCAGTTTGGCTTTTTCATTGTCTGTGATGTGTGCTGTTGGAGACAGGCATTTATATTCATTTATAAATGGACAAAGAACTCTTGAACGGGAAGAATGATAGTTAATTCCACCAGCCAAAGCCGGTCAAATCATTTCTGTGGCTGGGCCTCACGTGCAGTCATATATGCGTATGAGGGTCACACTTCTAAAATGCTGTAAATTACTAGCAACTTAACACATTACTAATAACTGAATGAAAGGAAATGAAGTTTATTAGCAAAACTACAATTTTTTTAATGTTTTTTTTTGCAAGTACATTATTATCAGGCAGTGACAGAATCAGTCAGGGTGAGAACGAGACAGAAAGACAGAGACAGAGAAGAATCCAGAGAGCCAAAGAGCAGGAATCAGAGACGTACGAGACAAATGTATACATACCGAGTGCTTGCTGTGTGCAGAGCAGTTCTTTCATTTTGGACCTGGTGTTTTAAGAGATTTCTTAGCATGACATTTTTCCAATCGGGAATCTTGCATTGCTTATTTTGGAGTCCCAGGGGCCTTTTGCTCTTATGAACAAAACTCGAAGAACTTTTTTAGACTCATGAATGGGCCATGTGTGCCCAATTGCCCTCCCAAATTGATCTATTTGGTGAGAATTTTCTGGAAAGTGCTAGTCAAAGGGCATCCCAGCCATAATGAAGTGTTAAATTTTATTAAAACCCAAACACTTGATACAATGCTCTGCCTTCCGGTGCTCAATAAATGCTATTGATTGATTGAAAAGCCTGGAAGTGCTAAGTCCAATCAATAGATAAAACTGCAGCAAAAGCTGAATCGAAGGTTACTTTTCCTTCCACCTCTTCCCATCTCCGTCCTTCTCCTCCTTTATTGTTTCGGAGGGAGGAAAGTCACCTAACCTGGCCAGGAGACCCGCAAACCCTGGAAGAACCACAAAATGTCCCAACAGCCCAGTCTGCAGGACACCAGGGTTTCTTCCATTGAACAGAAGGGATAGAGTGAATTCTTTTATAATGTGTGTGCTCACTAGGTGGATTGGGAAATAGTGGATAAAGCAGCGCTGGGTCACCCAGGTCACTGAACCTGCCTCCAATTAGATGATAGTGACAGGATGGTGACAGAAAGAAGCCTCCCCTCTTTTCTCTCCCTATTGTCCCTTTTACCCATTCCTCCTCTCTCCTTCACCACCCCCTGCTTCTCTTCCCTATTCCCCTCTTCTCCCTGGGTTTCATTTTATTCTTTCCCCTATTCTTCCTCCCCTCTTCTTTCTCCCTCTCTCCTCTCCTGCCCTATTCACCTCTTGCACAGCTCTTCCACCTTCTTTTTCTCACTACCGTTCTCTTCCTTTCTCTTATTTCTCCCCCTTCCCTCTCACGCATGCACACTTGATCTGTTTCTTGCTCTGGCTCTGTCTCGCTCTCTCTTGCCCCATCTCCTTTTCCTCTTTTGGCTCTACTCCCCCTGAAGTAAAAGTATTTCCCCATCCCAACTAAGGTGACAATAATTTTGGTCACCTTAGGGAAAGTAAGAGAAGCAGCATGGATAGAGCGTGGCCTGAGGCGTCAGAAGGGCCTGGGTTTCAATCCTTGTTTGGCCACTTGTCTTCCATGTGACCTTTGGCAAGTGATTGAACTTGTCTGTGCCTCAGTTACCTCATCTATATAATGGAGATTAAGACTTTGAAAAGCAGCATGGTTTAGTGGACACAGTAGAGACCGGGGAGTCAGAAGGACCTGGGTTCTAATTCCAGCTCTGCCACATGCCTTCTGGGTGACTTTGGGCAAGTGACTTCACTTCTCTGGGCCTCAGTTACCTGATCTGTCAAATGAGGATTAAGAGTGTGAGTCCCATGTGGGACAGGGATGGTATCCAACCTGATTACCTTGTTCTCCAGTGCTTCGAACTGGGCTTGGCACAATTAAGTACTTAACAAGTACCTTAATTATCATCCTCATCATCAGTGGTATTTATTGAGCACTTTCATGTGCAGAGCACTTTAGTATTCACTTGGGTGAATACAATAAAAAGGTTGGTAGATTCCTTCCCTGCCCTCAGTGACCTTACAACTGGGAGGATGAGCTTTCAGTCTAGAAGACAATAGACACGTAAAGAAGTGATGAAACCAGAAAACACTACAGCACCATATGACAAAAGGACAAATACATAACATGACATAAAGAAAATTAGTAATGTACTGTGGCTAGAGGAACAGAATTTCAGGCTCAGAGGCCAAGGCACACGTGTAGCCACAGTAATTGCTGCAGCAGTCTTTTGGGGGGTTTGGGGAGGCCTCATGTTGTAGGTGCTGTCTTCTGTCCTGCCTGGGGGTTGGGGTGGGAGGCGAGATGGGAGAGAGTCTCCTTAAAAGTGCAGAGGAGAACTGGAGTCGGTCACCAGAGAGGAAGTGTGGCTGGCCGGCTGGTGAGGGGGGATACCAAGAATGCTCAGCAACAGCTTAAATCACTTTGACCTGGCACGCAGCAAGAAACACCTACTTGTCCATTTGGGCTTTCGCTTCCGCTCTAGACTGATAACTGTGAACGACTTCTTGTGCTAGCTTCCTACACATGGCATTTGTCGGTAGGCATGGTTGGCCAGTCTCCCCATTGGGATCTCCTCAAGGGCAGGGATTGTGGGTCTTGCTTCCTTGTGCTTTCCTGAGCAATTAGGGCTTCAAATGTAGCAGGCACTCAATAAATAGCACTGACTGTCTGATCAGTTAACCAAGAAGCAGGGCCTAGTGGAAAGAACGTAGGCCTGGAAGTCAGAGGACCTGACCTTTAGTCCCACCTCTGCCCCTGGTCTGTTTGGTGACTTTGGCCAAGTCACTTAACTTCTCTGTGCCTCAGTTTCCTCATCTCAAAAATGAGGATTAAGTACCTGTCCTCCCTCCCCCTTAGACTGTGAGCCCTGTGTGGGACAGAGATTGTGTCCAATCAGATTGTACCTATTCTATCTCAGTGTAGTAAGTGCTTTACAAATATGATTATTACTGACAAGTAGGAGAAGAGAAAAGAATCAGAGCTACATCAAGTGGTAGAAAATGCAAAGATAAGTAATGGAATAAACAAGTAGGGTATAGTCCTGCCATGAAGCAAATTTCCAGTACATGTGTGGGGTAGAACATGATTAAGGAAAAAGGGAATATCATTTCCAATTACTCAAGCCCGTTGGAGGTTGGCTGGCCACATAATAATAGTAATGATAATAATGTTGGTATTTAAGCGCTTATTATGTGCAAAGCACTGTTCTAAGCGCTGGGGTAGATACAGAGTAATCAAGTTGTCCCTCGTGAGGCTCACAGTCTTAATCCCCATTTTACAGATGAGGTAACTGAGGCACAGAGAAGTGAAGTGACTTGCCCACAGTCACACAGTTCCCAAGTGGCAAAGCTGGGATTCGAACTCATGACCTCTGACTCCCAAGCCCGGGCTCTTTCCACTGAGCCACACTGCTTCTTGTGATGAGAGTATCATAATCGAAGGAATTATTTGTGACCAGGCATGTGGAGTAAATATTACATCGTGGGTCTTTCTTAATGTGAGGTTTACCGAAAACACAACCCTTGCCTTCTCACCTTATAGGGCACATAGATTATTCTATTTATTTTTATTAATGATGTGTCTATATCTATAATTCTCTTTATTTCTAATGATGCTCCTGACGCTTGTTTACTTGTTTTGATGTCTGTCTCTCTCCTACTAGACTGTGAACCTGTTGTGGGCAGGGATTGTCTCTGTTGCTGAATTGTTCTTCCCAAGCATTCAGTCCAGTGCTCTGCACCCAGTGAGCACTCAGTAAATACCATTGAATGAATGAATTATTCGGTAGTGCGAAGAATGGTTATATAGTAGATATGTACTGAGGGTGGTAACTGGGATGAAAACTTGGTTTGGGGGAAATTCATTCTGATATCTTCCCCGAGAAGGTCGAATTTTAGGAAGGATCTGAAGCAGCAGGTTGTTGGATCTTGGCAGACTTGCTTGGGAAGCAGAGTGTCTCAGTGGAAAGAGCACAGGCTTGGGAGTCAGAGGTCATGGGTTCGAATTCCGGCTCTGACACTTGGCAGCTGTGTGACTGTGGGAAAGTCACTTAACTTCTCAGGGCCTCAGTTATCTCATGTGTCAAATGGGGATTAAGACTGTGAGCCTCAAGTGGGACAACCTGATTATCCTGTATCTACCCCAGCGTTTACAACAGTGCTCTGCATATAGTAAGCGCTTAACAAATATTATTATTATTATTATTATTATTATTATTAAAAGCAGTCATGGCTTGGATGCCCCTTCATTAGTGAAGACCCAGCAGGAGAGTCTACTATACAATGACCAGAGCTGGGATATAGCAGTGTGAAAAGCAGTGTGGCTTAGTGGAAAAAGCATGGTCTTGGGAGTCCAAGGATGTGGGTTCTAATCTCGGCTCTGCCTCTTGTCTGCTGTGACCTTGGACGATCCACTTCACTGTGCCTCAGTTACCTCATCTGTAAAATGGGGACTCAGACTGTGAACCCCTTGTGGGACAGCCTGATTACCTTGTATCTGCCCCAGTGCCTAGAATGGTGCTCAGTACATAGTAATTACTTAAGGAATTCCATTATTGTTATTATTGTAACAGAATGCCATCTCAGCTCCCCTGAAAGGAATCTCAAGCCAGGAACCATCCAGGCCCAGATTTGCCTGAGGACACCTGTGTCAGGAACAGGTTTTCCAGCCCCCCCCCCCCCCCCCCCCCCCCCCCCCCCCGACCCCAGTAACTGTAGGCCTGAGGCCTCACACTGTGATGAGCCTCGGGGCTGTCTGACCTCTGCTGTGGTTCTGGGTTGGCTATCAATCAATCTATCTTTGGTATTTATTGAGAATTAACTATTGGCAAAGCACTATATTAAATTCCACAGAATGGGCAGATATGACGCCAGCCCCCAAAGAGAAACAGCTTGTCCTAAGGCAAAGAGCATGGGCTTGGAAGTCAGAGGACCTAAGTTCTAATACTGGCTCTGCCAATTGTTTGCTGTGTGACCTTGGACAAATGACTTCACTTCTCTGTGCCTCAGCTCTTCTCTTCTCCCTCCTATTTAGACCATGAGCCCCATATAGTGTAGGGACTGGGTCCAACCTAATTAACCTAATTCCTAATTAGAGAAGCAGCGTGGCTCAGTGGAAAGAGCCCGGGCTTGGGAGTCGGAGGTCATGGGTTTGAATTCCAGCTCTGCCACTTGTCAGCTGTGTGACTGTGGGCAAGTCACTTAACTTCTCTGTGCTTCAGTTATCTCATCTGTTAAATGGGGATTAAGGCTGTGAGCCCCACGTGGGACAACCTGATTACCCTGTATCTACCTCAGTGCTTAGAACAGTTCTCTGCACATAGTAAGCGCTTAACAAATATCTTTTTTTTTAACTTATATCTATCCCAATGCTTAGGACAGTATTCAACAGATAGTAAGTGCTTAAAAAATACCATTACAAGAGTTTACAGTCTCTAGGGAAAGACAAACATTAAAATCAATTACAGGTAGAGGAAATTGCAGAATATCAGGGTATATACAGAAGTGATGTGGGACTAGGATGAGCATCAGCATGGTCAAGGGGTATCAACCAAGTACATAGGTGATACAGAGGGGAGGGTGGCTGAGGAAATGAGTTGATCAGGATAAGTGATTAGATATTGCTGGGCTACATTGCTAGAGAGTACATTCATTCATTCACTCGTATTTATCGAGTTCTTACTGTGTGCAGAGCACTGTGCTAAGCATTTGGGAAGTACAATTCATCAACTAATAGAGTCAATCCCTACCCCCTACTCACAGTCTAGAAGGGGGGAGACAGGCATCAAAACAAGTCAAAAGGCATCAGTAGCATCATTATAAATAAATATAATTATAGCTATATTCTCATTAATGAAAATGAAAAGAATTATGTACATATGTACATAATGAGAACTACTCATCTTCCCACCTAAACACTGCTTTCCCCTAGAGAAGCAGCGTGGCTTAGTGGAAAGAGCACAGGCTTGAGAGTCAGAGGACATGAGTTCTAATCCTAGCCCTGCCGTTTGCTGTGTGACCTTGAGCAAGCCACTTAACTTCTCTGTGCCTTAGTTATCTCATCTGTAAAATGAAGTAATTTTAAATGAGATATGAGGAGGGAGGATGTTCCAGGACAGAGGCAGGATGTGGACTGCAAGATAGAGGAGATCGAAGTAGAGATGTCTTGAAGGCAGGAGGAAATGTGAGACTGCAGAGAGAGGGAGAGATCAGGGCTGGAGCTGTAGATTTGGAAATCATCAGCATAGAGATGGTGGTAGAAGCCATAGGAGTGAGAGTTCTCCAAGAGTGGGAGTGTAGATGGAGAGAACCCAGAACTGAACACTGAGAATGTCCCAGAATTAGAGGACAGGAGATATTGGAGGATCCCACAAGAGAGGGTGAGAATGGGTGGCCAAAGAGATAGGAGGAGAACCAGGAAAGGACAGTGTCCCATAATGGTTCCAGGAGAAGGGGATGGTTGAAAGTGTCGAAAGCAGCTGGGAGCTTGAGGATAATTAAGATGGAGTAGAGGCCACTGGATTAGTCAAGGCCTTTGAGAGGGCAGATTCTGTGGAGTGTAGAGGATGGAAGCTTGATTGGAGGTGTTCGAGGAGAGAATTGGAGGGGAGGAACTGGAGACAGTGGGTGTAGACAACTCTCTCAAGGAGTTTGGAGAGGAATAGTAGGAGGGACATGGGGTGATAACTGGAAGGAGTCGTGGGGTCAAATGAGGGGTTTTTTTTTAGGATAGGGGAGACAAGAGCATGTTTGGAAGCAGTGGAAAAGAAGCCATTGGAGAGTAAACAGAGACGGCAGCCAGGGAGAGAAGAAAGGAAGGGGCAAGTGTTTTGATAGGGTACGAAAGGATGGGGTCAGATGTATAGGTGGAGGGGGTGGATTCTGAGAGAAGGCAGGCTATCTCCTGGCTAGGGAAGATGGGAGAGTTGAAGAAGGGGCAGGAGGAGGGAGGGACTGGAAAGGAACAGGCAAGATTTTATGGAGATCACCCATGATGGTTTCAATTTTCTGAATAAAGTAGGTATCCTGGTCCTTAGGGGCAAGAGATGGGAGAAGCTGAAGGCCAGGAGTTTTGAGGAGGGAGTTAAACATCTGGAACAACTGGTGGGGGCAATGGCTGTGGGTGTCAAAAGGATAAAGAAGTAATTTAACCAGGTAGAGTTAAAGCATGCAGGGGGAAAACTTGAAGTGCCCCACAGCTTGGTCCTAAGAGAGAAGAAAGCAGACTGTGGAGGTGATCCAGGGTTGCAGTTTAGCGGTACAAGATCCATTAATGATAGGGGAGTGAGTGAGTTGTGTTCAGAGAAGAGGGTGGTGTTGAGACCATCGATTTGGTCATCGAGGGAAGGTAGTTTTGGGTCTGGAGACTAAATGGGGCATGGTGAGTTGAGAACATTGAATGGGGTCAAAAGATCGGAGGTCTCTGTGAGGGAATAGTACAGACTTATCAGGAGGAGGTGTGTGGAAGAGAAAGCAAGTGAGGAGGTTGTGTTTTGGATAGAGAGAGTTCAGAATCCAGTGAGGGTAGAGATTGTGCAGTGGCTAGTGATGTTGAGTTCAAGCGTGTGTCCAGGTTGGTGAGTGCGTGAGGTGGGGTGGAGCCAGGAGGTCAGTGGAGTTGAGGAGTGACAGAAGGTGAGATGCTGAAGGGTAATCAGGAACATCTATATGGATATTTATATCCCTAAAGATCAGTGTAGAAATGGAGAGAGAGAATGTGAGAGAGGCATCAAAGTGGTGAAAGAAGTTAGGATGGAGCTGGGGGGAGGTAGGTGATTGTTGCTTGACTCTGGAGTGGGTGGTAGAAGCAGATGATACGGGCTTCGAACAGTGGGAAAGGAATCCGAGAGGTGGGGTGGTGTGAAAGCAGCATTGGGGGAAAGAAGGAAGCCAACCACCGCCCCCCTTTCCCAGTGAGTCTGGGGGAGTGGGTGAAGATGAGGCCTGTGCTCTGAGGTGGCAACCAATTTCTCGGTTGGCGGCCACTAGGCAGGTCTGTCTCCTATGATGCTCTCCCAGCAGCCCCTCGTTGTGTTCACTTATAACTGCACTTCACTGGGTCCTTCAAGGCACATGTGCACCCCCTCTTAAGTTCCTCAAACAACATTTTCTTAGGCATTGGGCTGTCATCCATTCTCCTCACTGATCTCCCCACTTAGAGGCAGTGATGCTGTGAGCCTTCCTTCAGTGATGACAAACTCTTTACATTCTACAGTCTCATGGTGGGTATTGTGGTCCTGTCATTTGATCCTAAATTGGAGTCAGAGGAACGGCCACTAAAATTGCTGTAAGAGCTGGCTGTCTCTTCTGCAGAAGGTCCAGCCTTCATAGATGTGTCGGTTGGACAGAGCCACCACCTCGGAGATCTTCAACGTGTCACGGGAATTGGTTTCCACACTCTGTCTTCCTAACCCTTCGGATTCCATGCTCAACTTTTCACAGAGACACGTATCATCGAGCGGTGAACTGCCTATGTAGCAACATTCGGTAATTCTTTTATTTTGTGTTTTTGTTTGGTATCCCAGGTGGAGGGTGGTACAGAACTTTGGTTTTCTACAGACTTTTCATCAATCCGTAGAGCTTTGCAGAGTCTGTGAAGTGACATTATCACTTGCCTGCATTCTTGAGTGGCTGCCTCTAGAGGCTTTTTGTCTTTTAGCGGACCCTGAACCGCTGTGTCAATGACTTTTGATGATGTTCCTTGCCTCAGACATGATAAATAGAGCTATCCCAATAGATAGATCCACTGCACATCCAGAGTTCAGCTCACAGATCTCTCACTGCATCCTCAAACATGGCAGAGGTTAAGCTGGACTGGATCAGCTACCCAACCCTGCTTCAGTACAACAGTTAAGAGAAAAGACTTAAACAGGGTTTCTTCATTCTGGCTTCACCAGTCCTTCCCATCTGAAAGACTCTGAGAATTCTGGCAAATTTTCTCAAGAGAGCAGAATTTACTTAGCAATTCCCAAGGTCCTGGTCTGCTGATGGGGTCAGATGCTTTTGTAAGGTCAGTGAACACAGGATAGTGGTCTTGGTGTTATTCTCTACATTTTCCCTGTGTCTGTCATACTGTGAAGGTCACAGCTGTTGCCTTACCTGAAGCCTGATGCCATGCTGAGATTTGGGTAGGGCATGGTGTTGAAGGATAAGGAGAAAGGGACCTTATCCACATATGCTTTCCCTCCATATGCTGATCCCTGATGAAAGGTCCCAAGATTTCAAAGATGTCACCGTCTTCGAGAGGAAACCTGACTCTGGAATAACCCTGTTCTCTATTGTACGTGAGATTATAGCCAGACTCCTCCTAATCCCACAGCTGAAGAATACAGTGATGGACTCTAAATTATGTGCACAGAAGTGAATATAAATTCGTAGGATTAGATCGTTTCTATCTTTCCCTCCAAACATGAAGTATCGGTTGGTTTGGAAGGAAGTCTCAAAATGTGAAAATCAGCAAGAGCATTTTTGGGGGTATTTATCAGATTATCTAGTCAGACTAGACCCATAGATAAAACCACCCGCCAATATAACTTTCTCCCTGGTACAGACTGAAACTGAAACTTTTATGTAAAAAAAAAAAAAGCTATTAGGAATGGTTGATAGGAATGTCTAGAAGAAGAAATGCCTCTGATTATGTTACTTTAACTTTATGGTGAATCCAAGACACTTGAACTTTGGTTGAATCCAGGCCAACTTGGTCAATAAAGTTCTACTGTCCAAAAAACACTGTAGTTTTGTATCGCGTAGCAGAAAATCTGGTGTCTTACTCTTCTAGGATAGGATTTAACAGGCCGTTTCATTTCTCAAAGCAGTAGCCAAAATGTAAAAGCTTTAATAGTGATTTTAATAAAAGCAAAATCACTGTTTATACAGACTGATAAAAATGTAGTTGAGACATCTGAACAGTTTACATTCAAGTTTTACGGTAAAGTCAGCACAGTGAAATTAATCTTCCAGTCCGGTTTTTTCTATATAAATTGCGTGTGGTGATCCTGAACTTTGAAATACCCATTTTGTAATATAACAGCTAGTAAAAGTATAACCAGATCAGGGTACAATTTGAGCCAATAAAAATTGCCTCTGTTGTCCAATGGTTTAGATTTAAAATACCAAAAAGGTCACATGCAGAGTATTCTGTGTTCTTTGGCTTCACTGTGTATTAAAAGGCCAGGCCATTGAACATTATTTTTCATACGTGAATACTATATTTAAATGTTATCACTCGAAAATTAGAGATCTCTCTTCCGTTAATCTTCCTGTATTTATTAGGTGCAGGATTCTTGCGCGCCAAGACCTGATCACAGAGTTAGGTTTGGAATTTGAGATCAGACGATTCCTGTTGTCGCCATTAAGAAATGTTGGAAACAAGGTGAATGCCAGCTGGATCGCATTGAGGTTCTGGAAATGACATAAGGAACTTGTTTGGGTGGAAGAAATGTTCCCATTTAGATAAACTCATATCAATCTGAAGTAGAAAAGGGTAGGTGTTCCTTACCGCTCTCCTCTTTTAGGGACTCTTTAGCATCCACCTGTGTGCCGACCGCAAGGAAAAATAAGCTCCCTTCTCCGGCTTGGGCTGCAGGGACACGGCTGCGGGCCTGAGTCTTGGGCAGGATAACGTGGGGGGGGTACGGGGGGGCGGGAGCCATCTCGTTGCCCACAGTTCCCTCGATTTGCCAGTGTCCAGCTGGCATCCTGAGATCTGGCTTGGCCTGGAGCTTGGCAAGGACTTCCCAAGTTGGTCCAAGAGCGGGATGGCCCTGAGGGACAACGGGATTGGTTCCGGGCCGGTCATTCTCCTCCCATTTTAGGAGTTGCCATAAGAGACCCACTCTCCCACATAGGATATCACCCCAGGCACCATCCCTGTAGAAAAGATCCAGAGGGCAGAAGAGGAAGACCTGAAGGAAAATTGCCACTAAAACTTTTCCAGCTCTAAGAGGTGCCATGTCTCTCAGGCAAGCTGGAGAAAGGAGTATTGGCCGGAGACTGGAGCTGGCCGAGGAAAGCGCTGCAAGCTTCCAAACGGTGAAAGGTGGAGCCGCCAGAAATGGGCTAGGGCTAGAAAAAACAGTTCCGATGGGTTTAGGAAGGTTAGGGCAGTTTGGGCAACAATAGGTGCCAGAAAGGACGCCACCTAGAACACTCAGTTTGCCCATAATGTGCATTTTCACGGCGTACTTTCAAAGTCGTGGTCTGGGAATTTGGGAACATTCATCTGTAACACCAGCCTGTTTGAATAGAGCCCGCCATGGGGTCAGAAGAGGTGGTGTGGGCGAATACGCAGGTGTATGCTGTATGCAATGGTAGGGAGAGGCTGGAGAATCAATCAGTCCTATTTATTGAGCGCTTATGGTGTGCAGAGCACTGCCCTAAGCACTTGGGAGAGTACAATGTGATATGGCTGGTAGACACGTTTCCTGCCCACCATGAGCTTATAGTCTATAGGGCAGAAGCAGGATGCAGAGGCCCCGTGGCCTCTTTGAGATAGCACAGACCTGGATGGGCAAAGGATCTGGGTTTTAATTGCAGCTTTGTCTCATGTCTGCTGTGTGATGTGGGGCAAGTCACTTAACTTCTCTGTGCCTCAGTTACTTCATCGGTAAAATGGGGATTAAGGCTGGGAGCCCCACAGGGAGCATCCTGGTTAGCCTGTATCTACCCCAGGGCTTAGTTCAGTCCCTGGCACTGTAATGAAATGCTTAACATTTTACTAGAGAAGCACCGTGGCTCAGTGGAAAGAGCCCTGGCTTGGGAGTCAGAGGTCATGGGTTCGAATTCCAGCTCTGCCACTTGTCACCTGTGTGACTCTGGGCAAGTCACTTCTGTTGCCGACTTGTTCATCCCAAGCGCTTAGTACAGTGCTCTGCACATAGTAAGAGCTCAATAAATACTATTGAATGAACTTCACTTCTCTGTGCTTCAGTTACCTCATCTGGAAAATGGGGATTAACTGTGGCACAACCTGATTACCCTGTATCTACCCCAGCGCTTAGAACAGTGCTCTGCACATAGTAAGCGCTTAACAAATACCAACGTTATTATTAACAAATATCCCCACCCCCCGGAAAAAAAAAAAGTGAATTTTCTTCACTACAGGGCTCTGCAAGACCATGACTGTTAACTTGGAGGAGAAATGAGCATGCGATACAACTTAGACTGCAAAGAACGACAATTAGATTAAGACAACCAGATGTCCTGAACTCATGGCATAGTGCGTCTTTGGACTACTTGTCCCACTGATCCCCATGTTACATCATTACCACAGCAAGTTGTAAATCACTGGTCGCCTGTGACTGGGGATGGGGCTGCCTTGGCCACATTTTAGTGTCCCACTCAGGATGTGGAATGCACTGTAGGCAGGGAATGTCACTGTTTATTATTGTATTGTACTTTTCCACGTGCTCAGGACAGTACTCTGCACACAGTAATCACTCAATAAATTCATTCAGTCGTATTTATTGAGTGCTTACTGTGTGCAGAGAACTGTACTAAGTGCTTGGAAAGCACAATTCGGTAACAGATAGATACAATCCCTACCCAGCAATGGGCTCAGAGTATAGAACGGGAGAGACAGATAATAATGTTGATATTTGTTAAGCGCTTACTATGTGCAGAGCACTGTTCTAAGTGCTGGGGTAGATACAGGGTAATCAGGTTGTTCCACATGAGGCTCACAGTTAATCCCCGTTTTCCAGATGAGGTAACTGAGGCACAGAGAAGTGAAGTGACTTGCCCATAGTCACACAGCTGACAAGTGGCAGAGCAGGGAGTCGAACCCATGACCTCTGATACCCAAGCCCAGGCTCTTTCCACTGAGCCACGCTGCTTCCCCGCCACGCTGCTTCCCCACAAAACAAGTAGACTGACATCGAAAGCGTCAATCTAAATAAATAGAATTATAGAGCTATACACCTTATTAATAAAATAAAGAGAAAAATATGTATATATACACACAAGTGCTGTGGGGCGGGGAGGAGGGTAGAGCAGAGGGAGGGAGTTGGGGCGATGGGGAACTCTCAGTAGGGCTTTGAAGGGGCGAAGTGTGCTAATTTGGCGGATGTGAGGAGGGAGGGCGTTCCAGGCCAGAGGTAGGATGCGGGCCAGGGGTCGACGGCGGGACAGGCAAGAACGAGGCACAGTGAGGAGGTGCGTGGCAGAGGAGCGGAGTGTGCTGTTAAATACGGTTGAATGAATGAAGTGGGGAGGTGCTGAGCGTTTGGGGAGTGGGGAATGTTGATTGAGGGAACCAGGGGTATGGACAGTTGGTTGAAGGCCTCCATCCAAATCTGAAACTACTCCAGGTCACAGAGGAACGGGGGAAGCAGAGACAGCATATTGCAGGACTGAACACTGGAAACTGTCTTTTCCTTTGGTAAACAAGGATATCAAAACCCTGCCTATTGTCACTCCCTTCCTCTCCTGAGCCCCCTGCCCAGATGATAATCATTGTATTTAAGCACTTACTAGGTGCCAGTCACTGCAGTAAGTGCTGGGGTGGATACAGGGATAATCCCTGACCCATATGGGACTCACAGTCTCAATCCCCATTTTACAGATGAGGGAACTGAGGCCCAGAGAATAATAATGTTGGTAATAAAGTGCCAACTATGTGCAGAGCACCGTTCTAAGCGCTGGGGTAGATACAGGGTAATCAGATTGTCCCATATGAGACACAGTCTCAATCACCATTTAAAGATCAGGGAAATGAGGCCCAGAGAAGTGAAGCGACTTGCCCACAGTCACACAGCTGCCAAGTGGCAGAGCTGAGATTCGAACCCACGACCTCTGACTCCCAAGACCAGGCTCTTTCCACTGAGCCACGAAGTGCCCTGCCCACTGTCACACAAGTGGCGGAGCTGGGATTAGAACCCATGACCTGACTCCCAGGCCCGTGCTCTATCCACTAGGCCAGGCTGCTTCTCTCTTTCCTGCCTGTTTCTACCCATCACCTCACTTTCCTTGAACATATTTGTACTCTACTCAGTAGGTGGAGGTAGCTGTTGCCACTTTTGCCCCATCAGACTTCAAGGAGCTAAAGTATTTTTGCAGTCTTGGCTCACATTTTTACTGAATCAATGTAGGGTGTTCCAGACCAGAGGGAGGATGTGTTCAAAAAGTAGGCATTGAGATAGACAAGATAACACTGGGGAAAATAAAAGGTAATGGGAAAAAAAAGGTATTAAAAAGGTAACTGGACACAGTTACTCTCCCATTTAGGACCCAGAGGGAGAATTGCATGGATTTCCCATTTTACCAATGAGAAAACTGAGGCATAGAGAAGTTACATGACTGGCCTACTGTCACACAACAGGCAAGTGGCAGAACCAGAATTAGAACTCAAGTGTCCCAAATCCCAGCCCTGTGCCCTTTCCACTGAGACCCCATGGACTCATACGCTGCTGTGGGATAGAAGGTTCCTTACAATTTCCCTACTCCAATAATAATAATAATATTTATTAAGCACTTAGGTGAACAGCTCTGACCTAATACTCTTATGATACTCTTAAAACACTCAATCACCCTGCACCGTCCTACCTTACTCCCTGATTTTCTACCACGACCCAGTCATTACACTTCACTCGCCTTATGCTAACCTGTTCGCTGCACCTCCGTCTCACCGACCTCACCACCAACCCCTCACTACGGCCTAAATTTGCCCCTGAATGCCCTCCCTCTTCATATCCCCACCTTCGAAACCTTATTAGAAGCACATCTCCTCCAGGAAGCTTTCTCTCACTAAGCCCTCATTTCCTCTTCTCCCGCTCCCTTTTGCGTCATCCCTGCATTTGGATTAGCACCTTTCATTATAAATATATATTCGTAATATATAAAATATACCCACATAAATATAATTACAGACCCCTCCCTCAGCCCCACAGCACTAATGTACATATCCATTGATTTACTTATATTATTGTCCGACTCCCCCTCTAGACTCAAAGCGCATTCTGGGCAGGGAATATGTCTGCCAACTCTTTTCTGTCATAATCTCCCAAGTGCTTAGGATACATGGTAATCTCTCAATAAATAGATCAAATGATTGCTTATGGTAAGGATGTTATGGTTCTGCCTAAACTTGGGGAGTTTAAGGAAGTAGAAAGTAGCGTGCCCTGTTGGAATTTGAATACGTGTCCTAGTTTGACAAATGAAATAGTACGGGGATAGATCATTAGCGGGCTCAGCGTGGAAAGATCCCGGGCTTGGAAGTCAGAGGATGTGGGTTCTAATCCCAGCTCTGCCGCTTGTCAGCTGTGTGACTTTGGGCAAGTCACTTCATTTCTCTGTGCCTCAGTGACCTCATCTGTAAAATGGGGATTAAAACTGTGAGCCCCATATGGGGCAACCTGATCACCTTGTATCCCCTGGCACTTAGAACAGTGCTTTGCACATAGTAAGTGCTTAACAAATACCACCATTTATTTATTAGCGGGAATAGAGCAGATGGAGTTTTAGATCTCATCTGGGCCATGGATTTCTGACTGATGCGGAAGACTTTTAATAAGAATTTGATGAATCCCGGGGGTGCCTCACTTAATGACGCTTCTCAGCTAATGTGAACTGGTAAGAAGCAGTGTGGTCTAGTGGAAGGAGCCTGAGCTTGGGAGTCAGAAGTTGTGGGTTCTAATCTCTGCTCCGCTGCTACTCAGTTGTGTGATTTTGAGCAAATCACTTAAACTTCTCTGTGCCTCAGTTTTCTCACCTGTAAAATGGGGATGAAGACAGAAGCCCCACGTGGGACAACGTGATTACCTTGTATCTCCCCCAGTGCTTAGAACAGTGCTTGCCACATAGTAAGCGCTTAACAAATACCACTATCATTATTATAACTGGCAGATTCATCAGCATCATCATCAATGGTATTTATTCACTGCCTCCTGTGGGCAGAGCATTTTAACAGGAGAGAACAATACAACAGAATTGGTTGACGTATTCTGTGCCCAAAATGAGTGTATGTGCTAGAGAAGGAGATAGGTGTTAATATAAATAAATACACATTCGATGTTCACACCTAGAAACTGCAAGATGATCCAATTCCACATTTTCTGAAGGGTTGAGTAGGGCTGTGGGGAAGGGGAAGAAGGCAGGATCCGTTTGGAAAACATTTTGCACATATAAGACCAATAATATGAATGGCTGCGAAGAATGACTACACACAGACAAAATTAGCAGTACACGCTGAAACCTTGAACTGAACACTGTTTAGTTTGGATTCCCCCTGTGTCACCCTCACTACTCGCTGTCATCTGGAATTTCTGACTCAATAAGAGCAGCTGCTGAAGAACAGAGCCCTTCAAAAAAGGACATTACATTCTTTAAAATTGAAACATTTTCTTAGGCACCAAGTAGAGTACATCATTCACGAAATGGAGTGGAAAACAAAAGTTACTGGTTCTTCAAGTTTATCCCCAAATGCAAACTTGCTTCTTAAACATTTGGGAGAATAAACTGTTTCCAGGATTCTGTACGCTTCTCTATCAAGT
Source organism: Ornithorhynchus anatinus (assembly GCF_004115215.2). Lineage (NCBI taxonomy): Eukaryota > Metazoa > Chordata > Mammalia > Monotremata > Ornithorhynchidae > Ornithorhynchus > Ornithorhynchus anatinus. The sequence continues at coordinate 17,700,274 of NC_041731.1, read as the reverse complement.
ACGTTTCTGAAAGGTAAATAAATAAATGGTGGTATTTAAGCACTTACTTTGTGCCAAGCACTGTTACAAGCGCTGGGGGATACAAGGTGATCACGTCGTCCCACGTGGGGCTCACAGTTTTAATCCCCATTTTACAGATGAGGTAACTGAGGCCCAAAGAAGGGAAGTGACTTGCCCAAAGTCACACAGCTGGCAAACGGCAGGGCAGGGATTAGAACCCACGACCTCTGACCCCCAAGTCCGGGCTCTTTCCACTGAGCCACTCTGCTTCTCTAACATTTCACTTGGGCTGTAGAAGTATAAAGGTATGGGGACGGTGAGGAGATAGCTTTCTTTTCAACCTGCGTTGCCCTATTGAAACATCTTTGATCTTAGGCAAACACCGTCATTGAAAGATGAATAAAATTTAATTTCTGAAGGTGTTGACATTTTTAAAATTAGAGGATACGCTTGAGGGTCTTCACTGTCCAAAGAAAATGATTCACTGTTTCAGATATTAGAAATACCTCCATAGTCAAGATGTCCTCTTGTTTTAACTCTTCTCTCTACCTTACTAAATAGTTTAGTTGGGGACTAACAATATCAGGTAATAATAATAATAATGTTGGTATTTGTTAAGCGCTTACTCTGTGCAGAGCACTGTTCTAAGTGCTGGGGTATAGAGGGTAATTAGGTTGTCCCACATGAGGCTCACAGTCTTAATCCCCATTTTACAGATGAGGTAACCGAGACACAGAAAAGTGAAGTGACTTGCCCACAGTCACACAGATGTCGGCAGTTGAACTTCACTGTTCCTGAGACAAAAGGAAGCATCAAACACTGACATAATGCCTCTAACCTTGAATTTATCCTTTACTTATCTCTCTCATTCAACCCATTTATTCAGTCTGTCACCAAATCCTGTCAATTCCAACTTGACAATAATACTAAAATCCACCCTTTCCTCTCAACCCAAACGGATTCCATGTTAATCCAAGCACTTATCCTACCCTGCCTTGATTACCACGCCGGCCTCCTTCCTGCCCTCCTTGCTCCATCCCCACTCCAGGTCTTACTTCACTGTGCTGCCCAGATAACCTCGGTACACAACTGTTCAGTCCCTGCCTCCCCGACTCCTTGAGAACCTCCAGTTCTCACCCATCCACCTCTGCATCAAAGGGAAATTCCTTACCATTGGCTTTAAACCAATCACTCAAATTGCCCGCTCCTATCTTACCTTACTGATTTCCTTCTACAGCCCGGCCTGCTCACGTCGCTCCTCTAATGGCCACCTCCTCCCCGTATCTTGATCTCGTATGTCTCACAGCCGGCCCCTAGCTTTGGCCTGGATCTCTCTTCCCCTTCATATCCACCAAGAAAATCACTCTTCCTACCTTCAAAGTCTTATTAAAAATCCCTTCTCCTCCAAGAGGCCTTCCCTGACTTTATCCTTATTTCCTCTACTCCCTCTCCCTTCTTCATCAGATTGGATTTGGATTGTTTTATCAGTCCCACAGCACTTGTGTACTCATCCCTAATTTAATTCTTTAAATTTATGTCTGTCTCTCCCCCTGTACTGCAAGCTTCTTGTGGACAAGGAACATGCCTACCAATTCTTATATTATACTCTCCCACATGCTTAGTACAGTGCTCTGCCCACAGTAAGTGCTCAGTAAATGCAACTGATGGATTGATTGATTGTTTACTATTTCCTTGGTGATGTGGATATTTAAATCTAGAGAAGCAGTGTGGTTCAGTGGAAAGAACCCAGACTTGGGAGACACAGGACATGGTTTCTAATCCCGGCTCCGCTACTTGTCTGCTGTGTGAGCTTGGGCAATCCACTTAATTTCGCTGTACCTCGGTTACCTCATCTGTAGAATGGGGGTTAAGACTGTGAGCCCCATGTGGGACAACCTGATTACCTTGTATCTACCCTAGAGCTTGGCACAGAGTAAGTGCTTAACAAATACAATAATTATTATGACTATTATATGTTGGAGGTGAACTGCACTAAATGCTTGGGAGGGGCAAATATGAAATTGTAAATGATTACAACACTAATATTTTGAGCATTTTCAACACTCTCCCCCCAAAAATTGAGCAGACCTAGATATGACTATTAAAGAGAAGATGAATAAGTCCATAAGTGTTTGTCATACCATCCCTTTACAATTCTATCAGCTTTCTTGCTGACTGACCTGCCCTCGGTCTCTCTCCCATTCTGCCCACACTCCACATCGTCACCGGGACCGACCTCCTGAAACTTGCCTGGGAAGTGTTCCATCTCTTCATAAATTATTACAATCGTGCTCTATTGCCATCTGCATCGGCAAAAATTTCTTACCATTAGCTTGCAGGGTCCACCAGCTCCCCTCGAGAAGCAGTACGGCCCAGTGAATAGACCTTGGACTGGGAGTCAGTCCCAACTCTGTCACCTGTCTGCTGGGTGACCTTGGGGAAGTCACTTAACTTCTCTGTGTCTGTTACCCTTAACCTCTCTGTGTCTGAGTCTCTGGCCTTTTAAGCCCTATTTGGGATATGGACTGTGAACAACCTGATTAACTTGTATGTGCCCCAATGCTTAGTACAGTGCTTGGCACTTAGTAAAGGCTTAAGAAATACTATAAAAAACCTCCCCAAAATCCAGCTGTCTTTACCTCTTTACCTGTCCTCCAACGTTACTCCCCTGTTCATATACCTTGCTCCTCTCAGGCCTCAATTTGTCTGTCTCTGTCTCCTTGTTCACATTGTCCACAGAGCTTGGAATCAATCAATCGATCAATTGTATTTATTGAGCGCTAACTGTGTACTAAGCACTTGGGGGAGTCCACTATAACAGAGTAGGTAGACACGTTTCCCGACTACAATAATTAGAACTTTTCCCCCAAATCTACCAGACCATGATCTTCCCTACCTTTAAAACCCTCTTAAAATCTGGGCAGCTCCAGCAGATCTTATCTGACTAATTTGCAGGACTCCATATCGACCCTTCAACCACCTCTTGCAATTATGTATTTATTTACTTATGGAAATCCTCAGCATTTTAGTCAATGGATCAGTGGTACTTATCAAGTGCTTACTGTATTAAGCCTTTGGGAAAGTAAATAGAGTTGGTAGGCTTACAGGATGTTAGAGTCTGCAGGAGATAGACATTATAGAGAGGGGAAATAGTAGATTCTAAGGATATTTATATAAGCACTGTGAGCTTAGAGCGAGTATAAAGTTGCTTAACAAGCAGGCAGACAATTGTATCGTCAATGCCGAGGGTAGGGAGGATAGGGGAAATTAGAGTTTAGTCAGGGAAGGCCTCTTGGAGGACATGTGATGTTAGAAAGGTTTCGAGCACGAAGAGAGTGGTGAACTGTGAGATTTGGAGGAGAGGGAATTTCACCCCCGAGGTAGGACGCGAGCAAGGAGTTGGTGGTGGGATAAATGTGATTGAGGTACATTGAGTAGGTTGGCATTAGAGGAGCAAAGTGTGTGAGTTGAGATGTAGATAGGAGGGGGATTGCTGCTTGAGTGCTTTTTATTTTAAGGGTATTTATTAAGCACTTACTATGTCCCAGGCACTGTTCAAAGCATTGGGGTACATAAAAGCTATCCGGGTAGGACGCAGTCCATGTCCCACCTGGGCTTCATAGTCTAAATCCCCACTGTACAGATGAGGTGACTGTGGTATCGGGAAATTAAGTGACCTGCTCAAGGTCCCCAGCAGACAAGTGGAGAAGCCATGATTAGAATCTGGGTCTCAGAGTCCCAGTACCATCCTCTTTCCACTAGGCCATACTGTTTAAAGCTGAGGGTGAGGAGTTTCTGTTTGATGCGGAGGAGGATGGGAAACCAGTGGAAGGTGTCCAGGACTGGGGAGATAAGGACTGAATACCCCTTTTGAATATGTTGTTGTTCAATTGTACATTCAATTATTCATTTAAGTTACTTCCACAAATAGTTTCTCCCCCATTAGATTGCAAACTCCTTGTGGGTGAGGAATAAAAATTTCTTTATTCCAAATTTCCCAAGTGTCTAATATTCTTAATGCACCAGTGAGGCATTAAAACAATATCTACATACAAAAACGTTTTTTGGACCAACCCAAGTTCTCCCTGGAACGGTTGCCCGTTGGGTTGGGGCATTTTGTTCTATGAAAGTTTATTAAGGCAAAATCCTGTGTGCTCTTTTTAATCGTTTATGATTAATCTTCTCCAAGTTTACAATCACTAGGTTCCTTGATATTTCAAGCAGGGGTTCTCAGTGGGGAAACGGGAGGCAGGCCTTTCCATATGAAGCTGGGGAGGAAGGGCTTCCTGTGAGCACTCAGATGGTTTCCTCAGAAAACGAAAAGTCGCGCAGGTGAACCTGGACCTGTTCTCCACAGGAGAAGCTGGGGAACCTTAGTCGGGATCCACTCAAATGAGGCTCTCCTAGCTCTTTGGAAGGGTTCATGTCTGCCCTAGAGTGTGTGGGTAAACCTGAAACTGACCCTTAAGATCAGGGGGACCCCAGTCTGGGCCGCAGCATCCAGGGGTTCTCCCGGTTGGTCCCAAAGAGCAGCTTCTGCACCATCATCATCACCACAACCACCCTGGCTCTCCTGGATGGTCACAGACAGCTGCCATTGCTCTCCCCATCGCTGAAGGGAGATGTGAGCACCTGGCATTTTCACTGCCTGTCCAGGGGACAGAGATCGCTCCAAGCGGTGGTTGAGGGAATTGTACTCGTTGAGATGAAACATTACTCAAAGCAGAGACAGACCAAATCAGTATTCCTAGCTGTACAAAGAGAAACCAGAAGTCACAGAGGTGGCTATTCTCTCCTGGTGTTTCCCTTGCTGGAAAAGTATGTCTAGTGAAAGGAAAAAAAATATATTTCTTCCACTTTCCCAATGCAATTGCTATCTATGCTATTCAATAATCTAGGATGCATTTTATTGGCCCATTAATTCTTGCTCTGTCTGATGGGGGGTTTTATGTCTCATGATATGCCTGAGGCGAGGATGAATGCAAATATAAACCAGCCCTTCACTAGAGCAGGGAAAGTCCTGTTCGGGATTGAGAAATAGTTGTGGTTACAGATTAGGTGCTAATGCTGAATCGCAATTTAAACTCTAGAGGCTGCATTACCTAAATTTCTTATCCCTCTCATCTGTGCCTCAGTTACCTCATCTGTAAAATGGGGATTGAGATGGTGAGCTCTTTGTAGAGCAGGGACTCTGTCCAACCCATCTATCTTAGTACAGTGCCTGGCACATAGTAAACACTTGACAATTACCACAATTATCATTATCATTATATTATATAGCTAATTACCTCTGACATATTTTGAGAAAATTGCCTTTCCTTTCCATCTCTTTTTATAGTTAAAAATAGATCTCCAGACTTACCTGACAGTAGAACCCTTATATTACGTTTTAAAAGCCATGTTCATTCAGTTGTATTTATTGAGTGCTCACTGTGTGCAGACCACTGTAGTAAGTATACTTCCTAACCCTTTAGCAGTAATGTGATATAAGGCAGCATATTCTTTTAAAATGAAATGAAAGGTTTAGTGAAGATACTAGCTGTTGGGAGGTAGGTAAGGAACAGGTGTTATGATGATCTGTATTGGATGGGTGAGGAAGTGAAATTTGGATTTTCATAAGGAGATGGAGAGTGGCCAGTCTGGGGAATATTCCAGGGACAAGCCCTTCTTTTCCTTTCCTTAATCAACCTTTCCTGTTCCACTTTGTTCTCCACAATTTGGTCTCCAGAAATAGAACGTGTGGAAAGACTCCAAAGCGGGGCAGCAAAAATGGCAGAAGAATGGAAAATAAGGACACATAAAGGAAGAATTTTCCTCTTCTTATTCACCCAAATGGCCATACTTTGGTTCAGTAATGTAATATCCCACAGATATACTACTAAATCAGCCTCTTTACTAGCCTTCTTACCTCTCAACTCTCCCCCCTTCAGTCCATGCTGTCATCTACTACTCAGTCATCTTTCTGAAACATTTTTTGTCCCACAGATCTTACCACCAATCTTGTCTTATGATATTGAGTCGACTCTGACCCATTGTGATGGCATGATCACATTTCTCCCAGAATGCCCCTCCATCTGCAATTGTTCTGGTAGTGGATCCATAGAGTGTTTTTTTGTAAAAGTAGGAAAGTGGCTTACCGTTGCCTGCTTCGGCACAGTCAATTTGAGTCTCTGCCCTCGACTCTCTCCCATGATGCTGTTGCCCAGCACCGGTGAGTTTTGACTGGTAGCAGATGGCCTTCTTCCACTAGCTAGCTGCTGGCCAAGCTAGGATTGCAATGGTTAGGCCTCTGCTTGACTCTCCCTCCCATAGTTGAGACTGGTGGAGTACTGAAAACTCTCCAGGTGTGATACTGAGAAGAAACCACCAATAGCTGCCATTTTTTCTTCACGTCCAAAAGAAACTCGTGACCATTGGTTTCAAGGTACTCCACCAGTTCTCTTCTTATCTGCTTTATTTCATCCCTCACTTATGTACGTACCTGTAATTTTATTTATTCCTATTAGTGTCTGACTCCCCCTCTAGGCTGTAAGGTTGCTGTGGGCAGGGAATGGGTCTATTATATCATTGTGATGTACTCTCCCAAGTGTTCTTATTGATTATGACTTATTGATCACATAGCTAGTGTTCTTCTTTCCACTCAAGCAACCTTCTTTGAGGTCCTTCTTCTTCCATTTCTTGTTGGCAGGAGTCATGTCTTCCAACTCTTTTGAATTGTGCTTTGCCAAGCAGTCACAACAATGCTCTGCACACAGTAAGCTCTCAATTGATACCCCTGATTGATTAACTGACTTCCTCTTTTTGTTTTAATCTGGGGAAATTTTTCTCCATAGAACATTACTAAAATTTCAAAAAGTTACATTTGCATCTCTTAAAAATAAAGTGCTCCCTTGATTGTCCTCTTTCTTTTCTGATTTGGCTTCTTCATCACTTTGTATCAATCCCCAGTTCTGCCTTTAAATACTTCCTCATTCTGGTGCATCCATAAAATGTTAATAGCTAGAGAGTTTTTTAACTGTTCTTCCTGATTCTCGGGGTTTTGAATTTCTTATTCTCTTCCTTTAGATGCAGTGCTGAAAGGAAGAAAACATTTCTAACCGGGATGTTAACAGTCCCCACTGCCCTCACCCACCATCCCATTTCCTCCCCCGGCCCCCGTCACCCCACAGCTCCGGAGGTGAACCAGCCTTCTGGAGGGGATGGGGAGGACACCAACAGCTGCGGTGGAGGGTGAGCAGGTTTTCAGCAGATGGGGTCAGCGGGGAATGGCCAGTCACTAAAGAAGAGGCCTGGTGCACAGCCTGGGCCTCAGTGAGGGTTAAAATGGGAGCCTGTGACTGTGGTAACTGAGAAGAAACATCCTGGTCTAGTGAACGATGACAGGCCTGGAAGTCCGGAATTCCCACACGTCTGACTATGTGATCGTGGGCAAGTCACTTAACTTCTGTGTTGCCTCAGTTTCTTTATCTGTAAGAATGGGGATTAAGTCCTGGTTTTCCCTCCCTGCTTGAACTGTAAATTCTAGTTACCTCAGTTACCTCATCTGTAAAATGGGGATTAACTGTGAGCCTCACATGGGACAACCTGATTACCACGTATCTCCCCCCAGCACTTAAAAAAGTGCTCTGCACATAGTAAGCGCTTAACAAATACCAACATTATCATTATTATTAAGCCCCAGGTAGAACAGGGACTGTCTGACCTGATTAGATCTAGGCATCTACTTCAGTACTTAGTTCGCTGTCTGACACAATGTAAACGCTTGACAAATTCCATAATTATCTGTTCAGATGATAATGATAAGGATAATAATCACGATATTTGTTAAGCATGTACTTTGTGCCAGGCACTGTTCTAAATACTGGGGTGAATATAAGCAAATTGGGTTGGACACAGTCCCTGTCCCACATGGGGCTCACGTTCTCAATCCCCATTTTACAGATGAGGTAACTGAGGCCCGGAGAAGTGAAGTGACTTGCACAGGCTCACACAGCAGACAAGTGGTGGAGCTGGGATTAGAACCCACGACCTTCTGACTCCTAGGCACGGGCTCTATCCACTACGTCATGTCAAATCCCAGCTCCGCCACTTGTCTGCTGTGTGACTTGGGGAAAGTCACTTCACTTCTCTGTGCCTCAGTTACCTCATCTGTAAAATGGGGATTAAAACTGTGAGCCCCAAGTAGGACAGGGACTGTGTCCAACCCTATTATCTCGTACCTATCCCAGCGCTGAGAAGACTGCCTGCCACATAGTAAGCGCTTAACAAATATCATCATCATTATTATTATTATTATATTATTGGAATGATAATGAGGATGGCATTTGTTAAGCACTTACTATGTGCCAGACATTGTTCTAAGTGCTGAGGTAGATTCAAGGTCATCGGGCTGTCCCACGGGGGGCCCAGAGTCTTAATCCCCATTTTACCAACCAGGGACCTGAGGCACAGAGAAGGTAACTGACCTGCCCGAAGTCACCCAGCTGCCAACTGGTGGAACCAAAATTCGAACCCATGACCTCTGACTCCCAAGCCCCTGCTCTTTCCACAAAGCCACACTGCTTCTCTGGTCCTCCAGGAAGTCACCCCCCGCCCCCCGACTCATCTCTAATCACCCCATCCTATTTCCCTCCCTACTGTACCACCCTACCCAAAAGTGGTGCATAGGTAGCCCAGAAGGGAAGTGAATAGGAGAAGTGAGGGTCTAGTCAGGGAAAGCCTCTTGGAGGAGGAGGAGGAGGAGGAGGAGGAGGTGCAGTTTCTGTGGGACTTGGAAGGTGGGGAGAGAGAGGAGATCTTTCGGTGATTAGAGCCAGGTGAGTTCCAGGTCGAAATGAGGAAATGGATAGAGTTTCAGCCACAAGACAGAGTCCTCGTCCCACATTGTCACACTTCTTACTTTTCAGCTATTATTAGAACTTCATCAATATATGGCCTTGTCCCCTTACTGTGGGCATTCCCTAAGGCTCGGTTCTAAGTCTTCTTTTCTTCTTCCTCTACCCTGGGGAGCTCATCTGCCCATGAGTCTTGAGTTTCTAACTCTATGTAGGCAACTGCTAAATCTCTCTCTCTCTCTATCCTGGACATGTGGGATTGCATGTCTCCAGCGCCTCAAGTTCAACATGTTGAAAACAGAGCTCCTCATCTTTCCCTCTGAACCCACTCTTTTTTATGGTATTTAAATTCTCTCTTTAAGCTAGGCAGTGCACTAAGCAATCAATCAACAAATCGTGTTTATTGAGCAGTTACTTTGTGCAGAGCATAACTGCTTGGGAAGCTATGACAACACCACAGACACAATCCCTACCCACAAGGAACTTACATTCTAGAGGAGGAGACTGACAATGATAGAAAAAAAATTATGGATATGCACATAAGTGCAATGGGTCTAAAGGTCGGGGTGGGGATAAAGGGAGCACATCATGGTGGCACAGAAAGAAGTGGGGAAAGGGAAAAGGAGGGATTTGTCCTCTTGGAGATATGCCTTTAATAAGACTTTGAAGGTTAGGGGAATAATTGTCCTCAGATATGAAGAGGGAGGGCATTGCAGGCCAGAGGCAGGATGTGGGTGAGACGTAAGCGGTGAGAGACTAGATTGAGGTACAGTGAGACGGTGAGAAGGTTGGCATTAGAGGAGCAAAGTGTGAAGGTTGAGTTGGAGGAGGTGAATGGTGAGGTAGGAGGAAGTAAGGTGATCGACTGTTTTAAAGCCAATGGTAAGGAGTTTCCGTGTGATTGAAAGGTGGATGGAGGAGTGGGGAATAATAATAATAGCGATAATGGTATTTATTAAGTGCTTACTATGTGCCAAGCATATGGACTAAACGTTTTTTAGAAGAATGATGTGGGCAGCAGGGTGAGGTAGGGACTGGAGTGGGGAGAGAAAGGAGGTGGGGAGGTCAGCAAGGAGTAATCAAAGTGGGATAAGATAAGCAGTGTGGCTTAGTGGAAAGAGGCCGGGCTTGGGAATCGGGATCGTGGGTTCTAATCCCAGCTCCGCCACTTCTCCGCTGTGAGACCCTGGGCAAGCTACTTCACTTCTCTGTGCTTCAGTTACCTCATCTGTCAAATGGGGATGAAGACTGTGAGCCCCACGTGGGACAACCTGATTACCTCGTACCTACCCCAGAGCTCAGAACAGTGCTTGGCACATAGTATGCGCTTAACAAATACCATAATGATGATAATGAGTGATTGGATTAATGTGATAGCAGTTTGGATGGAGAGGAAAGGAGTTCTGGGGTAGATAGAACCTAATCAGGTTGGACACAGTCCATTGTACAGATGAGGTGACTTTGGCACAGAGAAGTTAAATGATTTGCCCAAGGTCACACAGCAGCTGAGATTAAAACTCCTAGGCTAATGCTCCAACCAGTAGGTCACACTATTTCCCTTCCCTCTAACTTTCCCATCTCAGTTCATCACACCACCACCATCCTCCCAATTCCAAAAGCCTGCAAGCTGGGCCCCCTCTTTGATGCTTCACTCTCATTCAGCTCTTACATTCTGTTAACTGCTAAATTTTGCCAGCTCTTCCTGCCCAACATTTTCCAAAATGAGATTTACTCCATCGCTTAGCACAGTGTTTGATAAATGGTAAGTATTCAACAAATATCATTTTCGGATCAACCCTTTCCTCTCCAACCCCAGTAGAAGTTCTGGCCTGGTCTTGCGTCTACTAGACCGGCCTGGATGGTCTTCCAGCCTCCAATCTCTTCCCTCATCCAACCTACACTACGCTCTGCTGCATCAATCATTTTCTTGAAGCATAAACTCAATCCATATTGCTCCTCTCTTTGAAATAATACAATGCCTTCTGGTGCATATCTGTTTCAAGCAAAAATTCCTCACAATCTACTTCAAAGGTCTTCACCATCTGGCCCCATTTCACCTATTTTCTCTGTTTCCCAACTAATGATGATGATAATAGTATTTGTTAAGCACTTAGTTTGTGCCAAGCGCTGTACTAAGCACTGGGGTAGATACAAGATGATCAGATTGGATACAGTCTCTGTCCCTCATGGGGCTCAAAGTCTAAGCTGAAGGGAAAACCGTTGGAGAATCACCATTTTACAGTTGAGGAAACTGAGGCGATGAGAAGTGAAGTGAGTTTCCCGTGCTCACACAGCAGGCAGCTGGCAGAAGCAGGATTACAACTCAGGTCCTCTAACTCCCAACCCTGGGCTCTTCCCACTGGGCCATGCTGCTTCTCGTGTCTTCACTGTCTTTTTTCACCCCAAACCAACCTTCTAGTCGTCTCTTCCTCAGTCACAGGCAAGCTCTGTTCCCCTGGCTTGGAAGTCCCTTCCTCTCCACACCAGATAGACCCCAGTTTTAATCCTCCTAAAGCCTTTCCTTCATTTCCCAGCCCCCTGAGTCATATCATTCCATCAGCCAACTCCCACTTTTGATCTAATTTATACTCAGCCTTGGGTACTCATGAATATATAATATTATTTATATTAATTGCTCAATCTCTAAATATTTTTGTTTGCCTCCCCATTAAACTTATAGGAAGGGAATGTGTTACTTTTTTATTCTCTATTTCCCCAGCAGCTGGTATAGCACAGCACACCAAGGAGGTGCTCAGTGCAAACCACTGATAGGAACACCTCACCTCTCTTCATGTGTCAGGGTTTAAGAAGACATGACACATTCTGGGTATCCATCTCCAGGATGTACCAATTAGGGGATCGGGGCCCTCTTATCTCACCCCCTTCTAAAAGGGAAGAGACAGAAATGAGGCTCAGAGTCTAAGTAGGAGGGAAAACAGGTGTTAACTCCTCATTTTGCAGAGGAGGGAACTGAAGCATGGGAGAGTCAAATGACTTACCCAAGGTCATTCCAAAGACAAGTGGCAGAACTGGGATCGGAATGCAGGTCCTCTAATTCCCAAGTCTGTGCTCTTTCCTCCAATTCACACCACATCTCTAACAGTTATGTTATCTCTTGATGATTCACACATTCACTTTGGAAACGCTAGTAATATCATCATATTTTGTGCCCGTAAATCTCCTGATCCCCTCTGGCATGCTGTAGGCTTCCAATATTTTAATTTAAAAAGCATGGCTCACACTGTCAAAACCTTCTCCTGATCCAGGCTGATGAGGTATCCCCTCCAACTCCTTTCTCTCACATGAGCAAAGATCTCCGTTGGATACACCAGACAATCAAGGACCTTTCATCCTTTTCTACGGTCTCTGGATCTTCTCATCTTTCGCTACCTCCAGCCTCCATAGCCACATATCCAAGGAGACCTTATAAGTGGCGTTTGATGGAGTGAGTGTTCTCCTTTTCCCCTTGTCCAGGAGAGTGAGTTTTCCTCACTTCAACGTTCTCACCATCCTGGTTTCCCTCCAAATCTCATTAAAAAAAAACAAAACTCTGGCCGATCGCCTGCTCAGCACATCAGGAAATTCTTTCTAGATTTATACCATCAGTCCATCTTAGCCTGAAGTTTTCCTATTTTCAGTGCTCTGACCATGCTTGTCATCCCTGCTGCTGAACTCTGCCCATCCAACTTTTCTTTCTGTTGTTCTGACGGGTTTACCTTGAGCCTTCCCACCCACTCCCTACTTCCTCCTAAAACAGGCTTCTCAAAATGTTGGGGGTGAGAACCAGGACTTTCCTCCCTGTCCCTCTTTTTCCGACAGCCTTTCTGCTTCAGTGCCATCATTAACTGCCCTCCCTTCCTCCTTGAGGTGTATTCTGAAATTTCTTGCAGCCGGCCCTCGTATTCTGCCTGCCCCTCACTTTCTACTGTTACCCTCCTAACTTCCCCCGACTTTACTCACTATTAATGTCCTGATCAGTTGCATCTATATTTCTTGAAGAGGATGTCTATTGTTTTCCTTAAAATGTTTTCCTCCATTCCCCTGCCACCATCCCTCTCTACCCCTGCCCCCCATTCCCAAACCACCAACTCAGCTGATCTTCCTTTAAAGTCTCCCACCATTCTACCAGCTTTAGATGATTTAAGAAAACCTCCTGTCCTTTCATCAGTTTATTTAGCCTCTTTGACTTTAGCATTTTTCAGCATGTAGATCCCAAACTTGACCTCATTTCCCAGTTCACAGTTGCCAGTCTCATCGACTGGTCAGAGAAGGGAGTAGCTCTCTCTCTTTCTCGCCCCTCTTGCCTTCTCCTGGATTTGCTTTGGTCCATTGTGTCAGCCCTTTAGGTATTTTTAGAACTCTGATCGGAGCCTCATCTACCGCCATCTTTCAAGTATTCTGAGTCGCATCTTTCAGGAAAATTGCTTCCAGAAGTTTTGCACCCCAAACAACTCCTGGGAAGCAGTTTTGCCTAGTGGATAGAGCACGGGTCTGTGAGTGGAAGGATCTGGGTTTTAATCCCAGCTCTGCCATTTGTTAACTGTGTGATCTTGTGCGTCATTTTGCTTCTCTGTGCCTCAATTGCATGATCTGTAAAATGGGGATTAAGATTGTGAGCCCAGAGTAGGACAGGAACTGTCCCACCTGATTAGCTTGTATTCAATAATACTACTAATGATGATGATAGTAATTACGGTACTTGTTAAGCATTTACTATGTGCCAGGCACTGTTCTAAGCACTGAGACAGATACAAGATAATTGGGTTGGACACAGTCCCTGTCCTACTCGGGGCTTCCAGTCTTAATTCCCATTTTACAGATGAGGTAACTGAGGCACAGAGAAGTGAAATTGACTTGCCCAATGCTTACACTACCTCAAGGCTACCCCAGTGACCATCTTAGTGCTTAGTAAAATGCCTGGTTTGTATAAGCACTTATCAAATGCTACCAAAAAAAAAGCCTCTTCTTGCTGATGTACAATCTATATGGTCGGATCCCAATTGCCATCTCTGCCCTGGCCAATTATTCTTGCGATCCAGAAGAGAGGACTTACAGTTTTGAAAAGTTCACTTCTCTCTCTGCAAATCTGCGGGATGTAAATGTTCATCACCCTCAGTTTTTCTTCTCTCCACTCAAGTACAATAGAAGGCTCCTTCTGGATCAGCAGCTGGGCAGGAGGAAGCCCCCACCCCAGACATCAGGAGGTTCCTGGAGCATTCAATCCACTTGGGTCTCCATTTCAGGATTTCATGTCAACTGGCCAACTGGATGCTCACGGGATCCTGTGGGATTGTGAAGAACCACACTGGCGTACTTAGAATTCTTGGCAGGCCTGTCCATTAGCTCGACGGGTGTGCTAAAATAATAATAATAATAATGTTGGTATTTGTTAAGCGCTTACTATGTGCAGAGCACTTTTCTAAGCGCTGGGGTAGATATAGGGTAATCAGGTTGTCCCACGTGAGGCTCACAGTCTTAATCCCCATTTTACAGATGAGGTAACTGAGCCACAGAGAAGTTGTGACATGCCCACAGTCACACAGCTGACAAGCGGCAGAGTCAGAATTCGAACCCATGACCTCTGACTCCCAAGCCTGTGCTCCTTCCACTGAGCCATGCTTCTTCTTTTATGCCAATTTTAGATTATCCCTGTTCTTATAAGGGGCCCGCAACTCCCTCCACTTGCATATGGTTACGTCAAGCCTGTGGGTTAAGCAGAAAATACATCGATTTGACCTGGTCGATCCACAGGGTCGTTAAAGACCTGCAGGGCAGGGCTAAAGATTCCAGTTCTATATCCACTAAACTCCATGGTTGGTTTTTTTTTTCAATGATTTTTTTTTGTTGACAAAAGTGTGAAGTCCTGGTGATGTTGGGAGGTCAGACTTGGGCCCCATTCAGCAGATTGTGAAATCCTAATGAAATGTTCAATCACATCATTAGCTCTCACCCAAACTGGATCTCTAAGAATTTTGCTGGGGATATGGATGTTTAATCAAATAGGAAAGGTTAAATCCTGAAGAAGAGTAACCTGTGGAAAAAGGAAAGTTGATATGAGCTTTTGAGAAAAGAGAATCCAAGCTGTTTAAGAGATCGTTGGAGCCCTAAAGGAAAGGTAACCCAAGCAACATAGGGTGAGATAGTACAAAACAAGGGCAAAGAAAAAAAAAAGAGAGAAAAAAATGCCAAAACTTGATGAAAGAGTTTCCAGGACTTCCACGAAATCAGTCCCCCGGAGATGTATCCAGCCGTAAATCTCTGATAGTTTTATTTTGTTTTCAATTATTTTTTTTCCTCCTACCACAAGAAGTTACTCTACTTAGAAAAATGTGGCTCTGTTTCATTATGCGATACCCTGGGAAAATCAAATTGGTGCTCTCTTTTCTGAAACATCAGCTGACTTCCCAAAAGTCACAGGCTTCCCTGACTCTCCCAAGCGAGCCGGACTTTATAATGTTTACTAAAACAAGAGCACCTACGTAATCCTGTGTTTCTTATCGGGCTGAGAGATGACATGGTGCTCAGTTGACTACATTCTTCGCTATTCAGTTCAGAAGGATTCTGGCTCAATGCTTTCCTGCGAAGGGAATGAAGGGAATTTTCTCTGCAATTCCTACAGTCAGCCCTCCTTTCTTCTTTAAAACAGTGATGACAGTGTCCTCTTGGAAACCTGGTAGCATTTCTCCAGTGTCCTACGTGTGGGGGACAAGCTCACGCAGATGCCTGAGGTCACCTCCTAGTGGACGTATTTCTCCCGGAAAACCCAGCAGATTTGGGTGATTTCTTTCTTTATGGCCTTGACTTGGGGAGATTACTTCCTCAAAAGCCGGGTTTATGGTCATGGCACCACATTCTGAATAGATTTCTTTCATTCATTCATTTAGTAGTATTTATTGAGTGCTTACTATGTGCAGAGCACTGTACTAAGCGCTTGGAATGTACAATTTGGCAACAGATGGAGACAATCCTTGCCCATTGACGGGCTCACAGTCTAGTCGGGAGAGACAGACGGACAAAAACAAGACAACTTAACAGCAATAAATGGAATCAAGGGGATGTACACCTCTAACAAAATAAATAGGGTAATAAAAATATAAAAATATATATAAATATGTAAAAATATATAGGGAGCCAGGAGATCCCGAATGTGTCCTGGCTGCCCATTTTTCTGTAACTGTGGTGGTGCACAGTTCAGTGATTGATGTGGGCAAAGTGTTAGAAAGCACAATCGCAAAAGCCAACAATGCCTTCGGCAAAGTGGAAGACAGAGTGTGGAAGTCTGTGGTGTCCATCCCTCTACACGGAGGAGCAGCATGGCGTAGTGGATAGAGCCCGGGCCTGGGAGTCAGAAGGTCATGGGTTCTAATGCCACTGGTCTGCTGTGGGACCTTGGGCAAGTCGCTTCACTTCTCTGGGCCTCAGTTCCCTTATCTGTTATGTGGGGGTTAAGACTGTGAGCCCCATGGGGGACAGGGATTGCATCCAGCCTGCTTTGCTGGTATCCACCCCAGCACTTAGGACAGTGCCTGGCACAGAGTGAGCACTTAATAAATACCGCAATTATTATTATTATTAATTATTGTTATCTGGGCCTTCTTGAAGAGACTCATGTATAATAATTTCATCAATGTCACGTAAGTGATACCAATCCTGCTGTTTTTCTGGCATTGAATGGGCACCAGGGCAAGACCCACTGCCCTCCAGGACCCTGGGAGGGGAGAGCGCTCCTGCCTCCTATGTCAGCCCTGCCCAGCCTGCATCCATGGCGGGTAATAATAAAAATAATGTTGGTATTTGTTAAGTGCTTACTGTGTGCAGAGCACTGTTCTAAGCGCTGGGGTAGATACAGGGCAATCAGGTTGTCCCACGTGAGGCTCACAGTCCTAATCCCCATTTTACAGATGAGGTAACTGAGGCCCAGTGAAGTGACTTGCCCACAGTCGCACAGCTGACAAGTGGCAGAGCTGGGATTTGAACCCATGACCTCTAACTCCCAAACCCGGCCTCTTTCCACTGAGCCACGCTGCTTCTCTACGTTCTTGGAGCCCTTCATTGGTGCTGTTACGAGAAGCAGCATGGCGTAGTGGATAGAGGGTGAGACTGGAGTCACAAGGTCATGGGTTCTAATCCTAACTCCACCATTTGTCTGCTGTGTGACTCTGGGCAAGTCACTTTGCTTCTCTGGGCCTTAGTTCCCCCCTCTGTAAAATGGGGAATGAGATGGTGAGCCCCATATGTGGGACAGGGACTGTGTCTGACGCGATTTCCTTGTATCCACCCCAGAGCTCTGTATAGTTTCTAGCACACAGTAAGTGCTTAAAAAATACCACAATAATAATTATTGTTATTTTCTGGCCCAGATCCACAGCTGTGGTAATGGAGCTAGGTTTCTGGCATGTCGGTGGCAGACTGAAAGTAGTACTGTTGCTGAAAGGGCCTCAATCCTCTACACCGTGGCCCTGGACCTCCAACCCCCCACATGTCCCTGGCGGGTGGCCCAGGACAGGTGACGGTGAGGTGAATGGGTGATTCCTCCTCTTGAGACATAAGGGGCTGAGTGGCAGGAACCTCTCCAACACTTATGCCTGGGGCCTGGGAGACCATAAAAGTGGCTTTAGTGGCCAGGGAGAAACATGGGTGAGCATCCTCCTCCTTCCTCCTTCTCCCCTTCCCTTCCTCCTTCCCTCTCCCTTTTCCTTCTCCCCATCTCATTCCCTCCCTCTCTTCTCCCCCAGGCCCCTTCAAATTTGCACCTCTAACTGCTCCAACCTCAATCGACTGTGCCCTAAAGTTTTCTTTCACACTCAAAATATATATAATTTTTCTACCAAAATGTTCAGTCCACACTTTCCCACTCCCCGTGAACCTGCAGTCATTGCCCATCCACCTCTGCACCAAACAGAAACTCCTTACCATAGGCTTTAAAGGACTCAGTCCCGTTGCCCTCTCTGTACGTTACCTCGTTCCTCTCTTACTACAACCCAGTCACACACTTTGCTCCTCTAATGCCAACCTACTCACCTTGCCTCCATCTTGTCTATCTCACTGATGAAACCCTCAGGCACATCCTGCCTCTAGCCTAACACTTCTTCCCTCTTCATATGCCACAGATAATTATGCCTTCCACCTTCGGAGTCTTAGTGAAGACCCATCTCTGAGGCTTTACCTGACTAAGCCCTCATTTCCTTTTCTCTCACTCCCTTGTGCATCACCCTTGCTTTGGAATTTTCTCTCTTTATTCAGATCTCCTTCAGCCCTATATCACTGCCATACATATCCATAATTTATTTATATTAATGTCTGTCTCCCTCCCTGGGCTGTAAGGTTATTATGGGCAGGGAATATGTCTACCAACTCTGTTGTTATATTGGGATATTGTTGTTATATTGTACTCTCCCAAGTGCTTAGAAGAGTGCTCTGCATTCAGTAAGCATTCAATAAATACAATAGGTAGATTTCCAAACCTCTCATGTTCCCCATGCAGGCTTCTCCTCCAGCCTTCCCTCCCAGTCTTCGGTCCCTGGGTAGACCTCCTTTGTGGGCATGTCTGCTCCTGGCCTCAAAAGTCAGAGGCCTGGAAATGGATATTGTGCCCAGGCTCTCCCCCAAGACTACCACCAGTGCCTGCCAAAAGTGTCGGTCTCCCAGAGCCGTCTCCAACGTCCGCTGCTCACCTCTGCCTCTAGGCTGGGGTTGGACAGAGTCTCCAGCCCATTTGGGGGACACAGTCTGAGTAGGAAGGGAGAAGGGATATTTAATTCCCACATTACAGATGAGGAAACTGGAGCCAAGGTCCCGGAGAAGCCAAGTGACAGTTGTAAGATTAGAACCCAGGTCCTCTGACTCTCACTCCGGGGCCTGGGGTCTTTCCACTAGATGACCAGGTCCAGCTAGTCTTCACCAGGGTTCTCTGCATGCTGGGCCTGAAGCTAGTGATGTCTTAAGAGGTGTCCTTTCCCATTCCCTAGTCTTACAGGAAAGAATACAGGTCTATTTTCACCCCTGCTTGGAAGATCTGAGGACTGTACTCCATTAGCTATGCTTTATCATTGTGGTTTTATCATCTTCCAAAGAAACAAGACACAAACTTTGTTCTTCTGGGTTATGTTAATATCCATGTGTCATAGTTTTCATTCATCAAGTAAAATTAATTTAATAATCTTAGCAGTACAGTCCTATGGGAGAAAATCTACACAACGGGCAGATTTCCTTTGAGTTGCATGGAAAAATTGTTGTTGAATATTGTCTGCCACATCGAGTGTATGCATTTTGTTGAATGGCGAGGTCCCAGACAGTCTTTGCCACTGAATTATTTCTATCTTCATTGCTGATCAGTGTAATTATTTGGCTAATATTTCTTGATGATACAACATGTCAGAGAAAGAAAAAGGCACATAGAAAAGAGATCTAGAGTTTTACTTTTCTAGCAAGTTATTTTGACCTCAGTATTGCAATTTTCAATCCTTGAAGACCTCTAGACAACTTAATACTGAAGAATAATTTGAAAATTGTACTGTCTGTTAAGCCCCGCACCCAGATACTTACAAAATACCTAATTCAGACACAGTCCCTGTCCCACAAGGGGCTCAGAGTCTGAGGAGTAGGTAGAACATCCACCGAGGAAACTGTGGCCCAGAGAAGTTAAGCAATTTGCCCAAAGTCACACAGCAGGCAAGTGGCAAAACTGGGATTAGAATCCCAGTTTCCTGACCCCCAGCCTTTCCAAAAGGCCGTGCTGTTTTGATTTACTTCCTTTCTCTGAATCTAAGATGTATTTAGTGATCACCTAAGCCCGAACCTATGCCAGGGTGTACCCATACTGGGCTTTCATTATAAAAAAACAACAACAAATGAATAAATACATTATAAATTATAATTGTATTTCCTATAAATTAAATTATAATAGATTATAAATTATTATTCATTATTATTTCCTTTCTAAAGCACTTCTTTCTGGACTTCAATGAAGAAAGGCAAAGCACCCTCGGGTAGTTCTCCTCCAACCCCATCACGGCCAGGTAGGGGGTTTGGCGGGATTTCACTTGGGATTTTGCAGCTCTGACATCATGTCTTTTGGAGCGGCCAGGACGGAATGTTATCTGTCCCAGTGGCCTCTTGCCTTGATGAGATGAAGCAAACTAGCTAGAGGCAACATTGAAAAAGAAGCTGACCTCTTAAGGAGCCAAATATTCTTTCTGTGGATTCGTGGACTGGTATCAAGACCTCCATTGTTTTCCTCTTTTGTCAAGTAACAGACTCCTTCACCTATATGCCCGAAAAGTGTCTGCTGCTGCATTGTGAATCATCTGGTTTCATTTAACTTTCTCTCTCCATATATCAAGCCAGCAGTGACCTATCCTAGTGTGCCATCACAGCTCATCCATCATGCGGTTAGAAGTTCTAAATGCATGTGAGATAATCATTCTATGTGGAATTGAGCCAAATGTTTAGGCTTTCATTAAGGAGAGAGAGTCTTGGATAATCTTTTCTAAATCTTTCACTATAAGCTAGAAAAATGCATCGTGTTAACTAGCTCTCTGACACTTTTTACCAACAGTCTTGTATCGCATTTTACTGCAAACATTAAAAAAAGAAAGTACCAGATTAGGAAATTTATAGGCAGGCATGGCAGTTCTATAAATCCAGTTATTCTGAACGCTACTTGGCTTTGGTAGATATTCAGTGAATATTGGTGACAGATTCGGGGATTTTCTGCTCCACCCAAATGTTCACATGTGAGGTGCTCTGCACATGGTAAATGCTTAGTAAATATGATTGAATGAATGGATGAAATGTCACTACTCTCCTATCTGGATCAAGTTGAAAATGTTTGTTCTATCATACCTGGCCCAGTTCCCTAGCAAGGTGTGAAATTAGAACATTCCATGAAGAAATTATCTGTAAAACAGCACTATTCTAGAACTTCATTTCGCACTTCAGGAGAGCTGCTTTTCACATAAAACTAGGCAGCCTACTCTTCCCCAAACTCCAACTGCCATTTCTACTTTAAAATCTGTTGACTTCCATATCTCAACCAGAGCACATTCAGTCCTCTTCGAAGCTCGAGGCCTTGTCTGCCAACTGTCGTACTCTCTCAAATGTTCAGTACAGTCGTCTGCACACAGTAAACCCTGAATTGATAGCATTAATTGTTTGATTGATGTTCAGTTGAGGGCCCATCACACTCTGGGACCTGTCATCTGGATGTCCTGGAATGTCAGGGAACCTCAATTTGCCTCCCTTATATCATCATCATCAGTTCATCTGCCTGCCACTCCTTAATTCCCTCAGGGCTCAGTTCTGGGTCCCCTTATCCATCTACACACATTCCCTGGGACAACTCATCCACTCCCAAGCCTTCAAGCTGGCTTGAAGCACTGATTTTTCTCCTTCTTCACAGTCTCACATTTTCTCCAACACCAAAATTTATTGTGTCTAGAACAGAACAGAACAGAACTCATCTTCCCTCATCTTCCCTCAAAAATCCTGTCTTCCCTCTCACTTTCCTGTCACTGTAGACAGCACCACCATCATCCCTTCCCCAAAGGCTATGTTACTGGCATTATCTTTGACTCATCTCTCTTATACAACCCATGCATTCGATCTATCACCAAATCCTGTATGGTTCTACCTTCACATCATTAAAGTCTGCCCTTTGCTCTCCTTATTCAAACTAGTACCATGTTGATCCAAGATCATATCCTCTCCTGTCTTGACTACTGCATCAGTCTCCTCGATAACCTCCCTACCTCCTGTTTCCCCCAACTGCAGTCCTTACTTCACTCCGAGGCCTCCGTTGTTTTTTGAAAGAAATGTTAAGTCCATGTTTCTGGTACTTCCACTGGTTGCTCATCAACTTACACGTCAAACAGGAACGCCCTGCCATTGACTTAAAAGCACTGTTACCTTTCCCCCTCCGATCTTACCTCTCTGATTTTTTTTAAGTGGTATTCCTTGAGTGCTCCAGACTGCATTAAGTACTGGGGTAGATACAAGATGGGCTCACAGACTTAATTTTACTGGCAGAGGTAATTGAGGCACAGAGAAATGAAGTGACTTGACCAAGGCCATGCGGCAGACAAGTGGCGGAGCCGGGATTAGACCCCAGGTCCTTCTGAATCTGAGGCCCATGTTCGATCCAGTAGGCCATGTGAGATGATGATAATGATGATGGTATTTGTTAAGCCCTTGGCCAGATACAAGGTAATCAGGTTGTCTCACATGGGGCTCACATTCCAAATCCCCATTTTACAGATGATGTAACTCCAGCACAGAGAAATGAAGTGACTTGTCCAAAGTCACACAGCTAACAAGTGGCAGAGCAGGGAGAAGAACCTATGACCTCTGATTCCCAAGCCCGGGCTCTTTCCACTAAGCTGCAAGAGCTTATGGGTGCAGGGAGAAGTTTGGAGAGGGAAGGTGAGAAATTCCATTTTAGGCATATTACGTTTAAAGAAGCATCATAGACTAGTGAATAGACCATGAGTCTGGGAATCAGAAGGACCTAATCCCAGCTCCTCCACCTGGCTGCTGGGTGACCTTGGGCAAGTCACATAACTGCTTTGGATCTGTTACCTTATCTGTAAAATGAAAATTGACTGCAAGCTTCACATGGGACATGGACTCTGTCCAACTTGATTTTCTTCTATTTCCCCCAGCATTTAGTATAGTGTCTGGCACATAGTAAATGCTTAACAAATACCACAAAACAAAAGTGTACCGGCAGGATATACCTCATATATTATTCCCTTCTTTTCCCCCTTCTCTTTCACTCCTCCCATTTCCCTTCCCCTCCTCCATCTTCCTTTTCTTCCCCTTCTCTTCCTTTAGTCTCCCTCTACCTTTTCCTCCTTTCTCTTTTATCTTCTCTTTCCTTCCTTTTCTTCCTCTTTCCCTCTTTTCATCCCTCTCCCCTTCTGCCCCTCTTTTTTTAACTCCTCTTCCTCAAAGACTCATCATTAAGGAGTCTCCAATGTCTTGTACCTTTCATACCCAACCTAAAATGCCCATGCTCCAAAGCAAGAGTTGATATCCCTGGTTTGGCTATTTTTTTCTGTAGTGCAATATCACAGTATTTATGAGTTCATGTCCTTTGTTCATAGAAATTAGGAAGTGCAGAAGTGCTCTGTTACTAATGGCTTATAATGTGGAGTGGAGTCATCCTTGGTTTAAAGGCAAATCTGCTGATTGTATCCTTGGGTATGAGTGACATACAGGGAATCCCTTGCAGAGTTACGTATTTTGTACATGAAAATACAGTGAATGCATCTCTTCTGGCCCATTTGCCAAATGGGGTGAGCATTTCCTAGATAGAAAATGTCCCAGGCTGTCTAATCAACAGACGGCTGTGTACTTGAGTCGTTTTTCACAGTAGAGGTGTTGATTTAAGCCGGGCAGCCCATATTCCCTAGCCCCAGCACGCAGTGAGAAATAGCCAGTAGGGAGAATGGCGTCAGCCTGGAATTAGAGAAGTCACATGTTAAGCAATCGATACGTACACACGGACGCACCCACACACGCTTCATTTTCACAGAGGCTGCTGCTGGGGATGCTATCCTCTCCTATCCGGTGGTGGGCATGGTTGAAAAAATGATCCGTGATGGGCAAAGATTTCTGCATTGCTCTCATGGGAGGAGAGAGTCATGTTCCCCCCATAGTTCTGTGCCAAACAGGCTTTTCTCTGTTTCACAGCCTTCCTCTCGACATCCAAAGATGTTCAAATCCTTTGCTGAAAGAGAGCCACCCCGATCCCAACTTTTCCTGCTAGGATAGTCTGCCCACCCCAGCAGTCTCCCAGAAGCCCAGTTCTATTTTCTATGGTTTGACCATTGCTTGGCTTTGTGGTATTTAAGTGCTTACTATGTGCCAGGCTCTGTACTAAGCACTGAGGGAGCTACAAGCAAATCAGGTTAGACACAGTTCCCGGCTCCCATGGGGCTCACAGTCTTGATCCCTATTGTATAGATGAAGCAATTGAGGCACAGAGAAGTTTCGTGATAAACTTGTCTTGTTTTTTGTCCGTCTCCCCCGATTAGACTGTAAGCCCATCAATGGGCAGGGATCGTCTCTATCTGTTGCCGAATTGTACATTCCAAGCGCTTAGTACAGTGCTCTGCACATAGTAAGCACTCAATAAATACTATTGAATGAATGAGTGAATGAAGTGACTTACCCGAGGTCACATAGAAGACGTGTGGAGAAGTGGGGAAAAGAAACTGGGTCCTTCTGACTTCCAGGCCTGTACTCTATCCACTAGGCCATACCGCTTCTCTGTATTGTTTGTTTATTCTGAACACTGACTAAATGACGAGCACTCTATTAAGGATATAGAAGTGTACAATTGAAGCAAAATTGTCTCTTCCCTACATTGTTTATTCTGATCACCAACTAAATGAAGAGCACTCTATTCAGGACACAAAAGAGTCTGAAATTAGTAAAATTGAAATAGTAAAATTGTCTCTTCTCCTAAGGAGCTTGCATTCTGATAAGGAAGTAGACCCACATTATTTGCAACAAAGAGCTGGAGCTGGAAGAAAACCCTAGAAACAATTAGTAATAGCAAGACAATGGAAATGTGGTTATATATCGTTCTAAGTTTATGTGACCATGAGGTCATTTTGAACTGAGAGTTTTAGATTTTAGAAGGACTTTGGAGATGGGGAGAGCAGTGGGCTTTCAGATTTCCAAGTAGAGGAAGGTGAAGTGCATGAGCAAGGGGTCGGAGGTTGGAGTATCGAGGGCAAGACACATTAGGAAGGTTAGATTGGAAAGAGAAAGGAGGGCAGGTTGTAGAGTTGAAAATGAAGAGAGATGATATGTAAGAAGGAGAAAGCCGGCAAAATACCTTCCTTCATTCGATCGCATTGACAGAGCACTTGCTGTGTGCGGAGCACAGTTCTAAGCACTTGGGAGAGTATCCTACAACAATAAAAGGTCCCATTCCCTGCCTGCAACGAACTTCCAGTCTACGAGGGTTGATTGGTAGTTTTTTCTAGATGTAGGGGGAAATGGGTAGCCACAGGAGGTTTTTGAGGAACGGGGAGATGTGAGCCAACCAAAATTTTAGAAAGGTGATCTGGCCAGCAGAGTATAGAGGTGAGAAACCAGAGCCAGGGAGCAGGGAGGAGCCAATGTAGTTCTCTACTTGAGAGCCGTTTTTAGCAGGGAGGAGCATACCAGCTGATTTCCTGAGTGCTCCGTGTTAAAGAAAAGTCATTGAGAGGGTTTCGGCTTCTTGAATGAGACATATCTTTTGGAAAAGCGACAGCTGAAGAAATGTTCGGCTATTTTACCAAAGCTGTTTAACCACATAGATTTCTCCACATTTTCAGCCTCTTAAAATTCCACCTCCTCCAACAGATTATGAGTTGTAGAAGCCCGCCAATTCACTCTAACACTTATGAACCTGATTTAGGCTATATTTCCTCTTTTCCCACTCCCTTCTGCAGAGCCCTCACACTTAGATTTCCACCCTGTATTCATCCCTCCCTCAGCCCGCGAATGCTTATGTTCATATCCATAATTAATTTATTTAAATTGCGATTTCCCCATCTAGACTGGGAGGTCATTGCATGTAAGGAACATGTCTACCAACTTACTGCACACAGTATGCACCAATGAGTATGACTGATCAATCGAACTTATTTATATCAATTTTCAGTAGTTTTTTTGTGTTCAATTGTACATTCATTTATTTATTTTCAACTAGTTTCTTTGTAGATATATTTTCTGCCTTCCCCATAAGAGTGGAAGTTCCCTGTGGACAGGGAAAGTGTCACTTCTTTGTTTTGTACTTCAGAAGTGCTCAGTACAGTGTATTGTTCCAAGTGGGTAATCAGGTAATTCTATTACTACTATTATTATTTCTATTATTACTACGGATGACACTATTACTATTATTATGATATCTGTTATGGTGTCTTTGTTTTGTACTTCAGAAGTGCACAGTACAGCGTATTGTTCCAAGTGGGTAATCAGTCAATTCTATTACTATTATTATTTCTATTATTACCAAGGCTGACACTATTACTATTATTATGGTATCTGTTAAGTGCTTACTAAAAAACCCGCTCTTGACCCCACTTCCCCCTCCAGTTATCGTCCTATCTCCCTACGACCCTTCCTTTCCAAAATCCTAGAACGAGTCGTCTACAATCGATGCCTAGAATTCCTTAACTCCCATTCTCTCCTAGACCCCCTCCAATCTGGCCTCCGTCCCCTCCACTCTACCGAGACTGCTCTCTCTAAGGTCACCCATGACCTCCTTCTTGCCAAATCCAATGGCTCCTACTCCATTCTGATCCTCCTTGACCTCTCTGCTGCCTTTGACACTGTCGACCATCCCCTCCTCCTCCATACCTTATCTCACCTTGGCTTCACGGACTCTGTCCTCTCCTGGTTCTCCTCTTACCTCTCTGGCCGATCATTCTCAGTCTCCTTCGCTGGAGCCTCCTCCCCCTCCCATCCTTTAACTGTTGGAGTTCCTCAAGGGTCAGTTCTTGGCCCTCTTCTGTTCTCCATTTACACTCACTCCCTCGGTGAACTCATCCGCTCTCACGGCTTTGACTACCATCTCTACGCAGATGACACGCAGATCTACATCTCCGCCCCTGTCCTCTCCCCCTCCCTTCAGGCTCGCATCTCCTCCTGCCTCCGGGATGTCTCCACCTGGATGTCGGCCCGCCACCTAAAACTCAACATGAGCAAGACTGAGCTCCTCATCTTCCCTCCCAAACCCGGTCCTCTCCCAGACTTCTCTATCACCGTGGATGGCACGACCACAATCGGGCCACAATCGGGCCCACAATCTCGGTGTCATCCTTGACTCGTCCCTCTCGTTCACCCCACACATCCTATCCGTTACCAAGACCTGCCGGTTTCACCTCTACAATATCGCCAAAATCCGCCCTTTCCTCTCCACCCAAACGGCTACCTTACTATTACGGGCTCTCGTTATATCCCGGCTAGACTACTGTGTCAGCCTTAATAATAATAATAATGTTGGTATTTGTTAAGCGCTTACTATGTGCCGAGCACTGTTCTAAGCACTGGGGTAGACATAGGGGAATCAGGTTGTCCCACGTGGGGCTCACAGTTTTCATCCCCATTTTACAGATGAGGGAACTGAGGCACAGAGAAGTGAAGTGACTTGCCCACAGTCACACAGCCGACAAGTGGCAGAGCTGGGATTCGAACTCATGAGCCCTGACTCCAAAGCCCGTGCTCTTTCCACTGAGCCACGCTGCTTCTCCTGGGTTGCTGCTGCCTTCTCTCTGACCTCCCTTCCTCCTCTCTCGCCCCGCTCCGGTCTATTCTTCACTCTGCTGCCTGGCTCATCTTCCTGCAGAAACGATCTGGGCATGTCACTCCCCTTCTTAAACAACTCCAGTGGTTGCCTATCGACCTCCGCTCCAAACAAAAACTCACTCTAGGCTTCAAGGCTCTCCATCACCTTGCCCCTTCCTACCTCTCCTCCCTTCTCTCTTTCTACCGCCCACCCCGCACGCTCCGCTCCTCTGCCGCCCACCTCCTCACCGTCCCTCGGTCTCGCCTATCCCGCCGTCGACCCCTGGGTCACGTCCTCCCGCGGTCCTGGAACGCCCTCCCTCCTCACCTCCGCCAAACTGATTCTCTTTCCCTCTTCAAAACCCTACTTAAAAATCACCTCCTCCAAGAGGCGTTCCCAGACTG
Source organism: Ornithorhynchus anatinus (assembly GCF_004115215.2). Lineage (NCBI taxonomy): Eukaryota > Metazoa > Chordata > Mammalia > Monotremata > Ornithorhynchidae > Ornithorhynchus > Ornithorhynchus anatinus. Next base: position 17,672,750 of record NC_041731.1, on the reverse strand, counting down.
AGCTCCCCTTCCCCCTCTACTCCCTCTGCCATCCCCCCTTTACCTCTCCGCAGCTAAAGCCTCATTTTCCCCTTTTCCCTCTGCTCCTCCACCTCTCCCTTCCCATCCCCACAGCACTGTACTCATCCGCTCAACTGTATATATTTTCATTACCCTATTTATTTTGTTAATGAATTGTACATCGCCTTGATTCTATTTAGTTGCCATTGTTTTTACGAGATGTTCTTCCCCTTGACGCTGTTTATTGCCATTGTTCTTGTCTGTCCGTCTCCCCCGATTAGACTGTAAGCCCGTCAAACGGCAGGGACTGTCTCTATCTGTTGCCGACTTGTTCATCCCAAGCGCTTAGTACAGTGCTCTGCACATAGTAAGCGCTCAATAAATACTATTGAATGAATGAATGAATATGTGCCAGGCACTGTACTAAATGCTGGAATGGATATGAGCAAGTTGGGTTGGACACAGTCCCTGTCCCACGTGGAGTTCAGTCTCCATCCCCATTTTACAAAGGAAGGAACTGAGTCTCAAAGAAGTGAAGTGACTCACCCAGGGCCACACAGCAGACAAGTGGCGGAGCGGGATTAGAACCCAGAACCTTCTGACTCCCTATCTGCTACACCGGGCTGCTTCTTAGTACTAATACTATTAGAGAAGCAGCATGGCTCGGTGGAAAGAGCCCGGGCTTGGGAGTTAGAGGTCACGGGTTCTAATCCCATCTCTGCCGCTTGTCACCCATGTGACTTTCTCATCTGTAAAATGGGGATGAAGACTGTGAGCCCCACGTGGGACAACGTGATCATCTTGTATCCCTCCCAGTGCTTAGAACAGTAAGTAAAAGTAAGTATTACTAGAACAGTAATAGTGAGTGCTTAGCAAATGCCATTATTATTATTATTATTGTTATCATTACTATTATTATACATTGTTTCCTGGGGAGCCATTCATTTATTTTGTACTGCGAATGGCTAGAGTTCCAAAAAACATTTAAAAAAAGAAGTGTGGCATTTTGCTAATTGGGTATGAATAAAAACAGTGGTGCTCTGACTGATTCTAGAGACATCCTTGGCAACTCTCTAGGTTATATGATAAGGATGTGGCTGCTAATTTTGCTGAATCTGTTGCCGAATTGTACATTCTAAGCACTTAGTACAGTGCTCTGCACATAGTAAGCACTCAATAAATACTACTGAAGCAATGAATGCATAATTTTCACTCCCTCCAAGATGAAAAGCTCCCAGGAAACTCTTTGTTTTCATATTCTCCAGTAAAATCTTTGGTTTATAATCTGCCCATTCAGCCTTCTCCTGTGATTGTTTACCCCGTGGCTCAGTGGAAAGAGCAGGGGCTTAGGAGTCAAAGGTCGTGGGTTCTAATCCTGGCTCCGCCACCTGGCAGCTGTGACTTTGGGCAAGTCACTTCACTTCTTGGGGCCTCATCTGGAAAATGGGGATTAAGACTGTGAGTTTTACATGGGACAACCTGATTACCCTGTATCTATCCCAGCGCTCAGAACAGCTCTTGGCACATAGTAAGCACTTAACAAATACCAACATTAGTATTATTATTATTACCCCAGGTACGATCTGATCGATGGGACAATCTGCCCATTGAGGGCCTGACATACCCCTTACCCTGTTGGTTACCCCTGCCTGTAAAGCTCCTCCTCTAATTGATTAGACTGTAAGCCCGTGATTAGACTGAAAGCCCATCAGTGGGCAGGGATTGTCTCTATCTGTTGCCGAATTGTACATTCCAAGCACTTAGTACAGTGCTCTGCACATAGTAAGCACTCAATAAATACTATTTAATGAATTTCTTGTACCAGGCAAGACCTTATCTGTGGGCATTTCTGCCCGCTGGGTGCCAGTCGTGCCTGATCCTCTAATTGGTCCCCTCTGCAATCGACACAAAAGTTCCTTCTCTTGTCTCAGGCCCTTCCCCAATGCAAGATTTCCCCGATGCAAGATAGGGGAAAGGCAGGTCAGGATTGTGGTCGATCTACGGCAAGGCATCAGCAACATCCTTTAGTCCCTTCGGAGGAAGATTCTTGTCAGAACTTGCCAGTGTGCTGCGCTTTGCTTGCCTATTAGCTCGTTTCACTGCTGCCCCAGTGGAAACACATCTGGCAGGAACAAGAGAATGCAAATGGCAACATGTGACATTTACACTCCATCGATTTGTTCCTGCATGTTCTTGATCCCGAAATCTTTGTGACTGATTGCGGCTAATTGACGGGGGATTCCACCCTGTCCTTGATCCCGACCTGCCTCTAGTGCAGGAGGACGAGGGAGGCCAGAGGACCCGCCTCAGCCTCCCGATTCCGAGTCTCTCTGCCAGTGACCTGCACTTCTCCATAACTCGTCGTCTCATAGGCTTATTTTCCCAACCTATCCTGGTCCATCCATGTGGGATGAAAAGAAGAAGCAGCTCCGTGACTTGGTGGATAGAGCACAGGCCAAGGGGGCAGAAGGATCTTTGCTCTAATTCCAGCTCTGCCACTTGTCTGCTGTGTGACCTTGGGCAAGTGACTTAACTTCTACGTGACTCAGTTACCTCATCTGTAAAGTGGGGATTCAAATTGTAAGCCCAATGTGGGACATGGATTTTGTCCAACTGATTAGCTTGTGTTTGTCCCAGTGGTCATTAATAATAATGATGATGGTATTTGTTAAGCGCTTCCTATGTGCCAAGCACTGTTCTAAGTGCTGGGGGAGATACCAGGTAATCAGGTTGTCCCACGTGGGACTCACAGGCTTAATCCCCGTTTTACAGATGAGGTAACTGAGACACAGAGAACCGAAGTGAGTTTCCCAAAGTCACACAGGTGATAGATGGCAGAGCCAGGATTCGAATCCATGACCTTTGACTCCCAAGCCCGGGCTCTTGCCACTAAGCCACAGTACTGGGCACATAGGAAATGTTTAACAAATGCCATTAAAAACAGAAAGCAGCATGTCTCCTCCACCTCCACAGAATATAGAACCTTGGGAAGGCCGCAGATGAGCCATTTTTGTGACTGTGACTGTCACCGTCACCCCACATCACCAGGAGCTTAAAATTCTCTCCTAGGCACAGTATCCTAGGACTTGCATTTTAATTTTGGCCTTATCCCTGTTCGCAACTAATATGTTGATTTTTTTTTGTTCTTATTGTTTTGTTTTTGTCTCTATGCGTCAATCATCAGTCTCCTCCCCGCCCCCCCCCCCCCGAAACTGAGCCCATTTGAGGGCCAGGGCCCATGTCTAAATCTCACTCATGTTTTTTCCCAACATTTAGTACACTGCTCTGCACACACAAAACGTTTGATAAATACTATAACTATTATAATCATTATTAGGTGCTGTCGATGAGCCAAGTGTGTCATAAGCACTGAGGTAGATAGAAGCTAATCAGGTTGGACCCAATACCTGTCCCAAATGTGGCTGTCACTTTAAGTTGGAAGGAGGAGGATTTCACCCCCATTTTACAGATGAGGTCACTGAGGCACAGCGAAGTTAAGTGATTAGCCCAAGGTCACATAGTAGGGATGTGGCAGAGGCGAGATTAGAACCCAGGTCCTCGACCTCCTCTGCTACTACTTTGGTTTGCCTCAGTGATCCTGGGCCCTGGAGAAGCAGCGTGGCTCAGTGGAAAGAGCACGGGCTTTGGAGTCAGGGCTCATGAGTTCGAATCCCAGCTCTGCCACTTGTCAGCTGTGTGACTGTGGGCAAGTCACTTAACTTCTCTGTGCCTCAGTTCCCTCATCTGTAAAATGGGGATTAAGACTGTGAGCCCCATGTGGGACAACCTGATTCCCCTCTGTCTACCCCAGCGCTTAGAACAGTGCTCGGCACATAGTAAGCGCTTAACAAATACCAACATTATTATTATTATTGTTATTAGAAATGAGTTTTTTGATGGGGATAGAGCAATGTCCCGGCTGTGACCTTGGCCAAGTCACTTAACTTTGTTGTGCCTCAGTGACCTCAGCTGTAAAATGGGGACTAAGATTGTGAGCCCCATGTTGTACATGGGCTGTGTCCAATCTGATTCTCTCATGTCTAGTGCTTAGCTCCAGGCCTGGCATATAGTAAGCATTTCAGAAATATCATTAAAACAACACAAATCCCACGGTGCGCCTGATTTGATCCGATGCAATTCTACGTTCAGGACTTCAGTTCATTTTGCAAGGACAACGGAGAGTTTAGCAATCCCCATTCCATGTAGCTGTACAACCCCGTTCTTCAATTGCAAGTATTTTGCCCTACCTTTAACCTTAAGAAGAGTCCATGGTGTGGAGCTGAGAGAAAATGCCAGAGTAAGGGAACCCTGCGATCAGTCTATTATTTTTTCAAAGAGATTTTCCTTAACTGTTAAATGGGGATAAAAAAAAACAAGTGAGGAGTTCAGCAAATAATTTATGATATTTTAAAAGGAGGAATTTTTTTTTAAATGCATTTGGAAATTTGGACTCCCTAAAATAAATTTTTCTTTTAATAGGAAACAGAAAAAGTGAACGAGGTCATAATGTAGGTGAAAAGAGTAAGGGCTTGGGAACGAGAGGAACCGGTTCAAATCTGCCACTTTTTTGCTGTGTGACTTTGGGCAAGACACTTAACTTCACTGTGACTCAGTTCACTCATTTGCAAAATGGGGATTCAATACCTCTGCTCCTTCCTATTTAAAATATGAGCCCCATGTGGGACCTGATGATCTTGTATTTGCCCCCATGCTTAGTACAGAGCCTGGGTCATAATAAGTGCTTAACAAATACCATGCTTATCATCATCATTATTAGTATCATCACTATTATTGTTATAATCATTACTTTGAAGAGACCAAATTTGAGCAGTGTGGCTTAGTGGAAGGAGCCCGGAGTTGGGAGTCAGAGGATGTGGATTCTAATCCGGGCTCCGCCGCTTGTCGGCTGGGTGACCTTGGGCAAGCCACTTTACTTTTCTGTGCCTCAGTTACCTCATCTGTAAAACGGGGATTGAGAATGTGAGTCCCACGTGGAACAACCTGATTACCTTGGATCTACCTGATTATCTTGTCTCAAGGTACCTGTTACCTTGTACCCCAATGCTTAAAACAGTGTGTGGCACATAATAAGCTTTTAACAAATACCATAATAATTATTATTAATGAACTCAATCTCTCCAAGACTAGGTTTTTCACTGATTCTATATTAACCATGAATGCTCATGAGCCATTTGAATGTTCACTGGCCTCCTGCCAAGCTGATTTCAAGGCTCCTCCCTCAAGTGACTGGATAGTTAATTGTGAGATATTGCTTAATTAATAAATCAATCAGTGGTATTTCTAGAGCCTTTACTGTGGCAAGCACTGAACCTGGGAAAGAACAACACCGAGTTGGTAGATTTGATCCTTGCTTAAGGAGCCAGAATGTCAGACTAGATGTCAGTAAAGAAGGTTTCCCGGGAATTGGCCACCCTTCACTGTAACCAAACACCCATTCATTCCTTGTCAGGTTTATTGAGCGCTTAGGTGTGCAGAACACCGTACTAAGCACTTGGGCGAGTACAGTATAACGTCCCAATTTGGGACAGTTGTTCTGATTAAATTTTTTTTTTTTGACTAACTCTAGTTTCACCTTGAAGAAATAACCACCCATATTCGTATTTGCAATCCTTTTTTATTTATAAGAAAGTGCGTTTGCATGGGCTTAGATTCTGCCCTAGGTGCCAATAAAGTCACTTAGCTATTCAGTTTACTGTACTTTCAGGGCCAAGTTTTCACTTTCTTAAATATTAGAGAAAACTTTCAAGTTCAATCAGCAGAAACCCTTATGGGTTTTACAATTGATGTTTCAGGGAAAGCAAATGGATCTGTTTACTTTTTTGGACTGTTGGGTCAATTTATAGCGCTTTTAGAGAGATTAGGTAAAACGGCTTTCTTGATGACAATTTGACACATTTTGTGAGTTTTTAAGGAAGAGAAACAGCTAATCTGTCACACGAGAGACAGTAATGTGTTTTGGCTTTTAGTTCCCATAATGAAAAATGTTCTGGAAATACATGGTAGATGAATGAAGCCTATCTTACGGTAAATTCAACTTAAATTCCACTGATGATATATTATTAAATGTCTCCATTCTGCTAGTGCTAGAAGCAAAATGATCACTGTCATTTGTGCAGCTTTCTTTCCTTATCTAACTGTACGTTTGCAAATTGTCACCTGGATCCTTGGAAAAAAAAAAGGTCTGTCATCTTATTCCTGCAACCTTAAAAGCGATTCCCTGAAAAGCTCGGCATCTACAGAAGACTCTATTTCTCCAGGTCTTGGATGAGTGAGAAGAAATCATGATGAGTTGTGGCATACTGAGATTTTTCTGTCCACAGCTGTCTGCCCCTCAACACCTTTTCCGAAACACGTCTTACGGATACGAACCTCCACTTGACTGTCACCACCAAGACCTTTCTGATTGGTATGTCCTGGCTCAGTCCTCTGTGGAAATACCACTGGAAGTCCAAGAAGAAGTACTGAATTTTTGATGATTGATTTGCCTCCTACTGTAATCAATCACTGGTAATTATTGAGGGCTTATTAGGGGCAGAGCCCTGTACTAAGCACTTGGGAGAGAATGATACAACCAAGTTGGCAGATATGTTCCCTGCCCATACTGAGCTTACCACAAGACCACCCCCCCCCCCAAATAAATGAAAACAACATGTTTTCTTTCAATCCTAATATTTTCTGGTAGGACACCTCAGTGGGTTGTCTGTTGGGACATTAAACAAATATTTCCTTAGAAGATTTTATATGCTATTTAGTTGATGCTTAGAGATTTCCATTCTATTTTTCTAACCTCCAGGGACAGAGATGGTATCTCTGAAGATATACAAATTCTTTAGAGAGCTGTACTGTACTACTCTGAAATCCATTATTGAAGATCAAATGAAGTACAGTTATCTGAGTGGCCTTGTATCTAACTTCAAGAGATGTTTCCTCCCACAAAAAATAGTATCCATCTGTAGTATTTCCTTTGGCTTTGCTTAGGCTCTAATTTCTTTTGTTTTTCTTTTTCAACGTGGTCACTTTTATCCAGCTTTCCTTGCAGCCTGAGTTAAGTTTTTTGAGGGATGGGGTTTACCAATTAGGCGGTTGTAAAGCCTCAAGAAGAGTTTCAGCTAATGCTTTAACTCTTAAAAAAAAAAATAAGACGATCACTTAGTGTTTCCTACATTTACACAAAATTAATCTCACGATTCCAATGGCTATGCGGGAACATGCTATGGTCTGACAAACCCACCCATTGTTTAAATAACATGACTTTAATTTGTTCCTCTTTGGAAATTACCCTAAGCAGCAAATAGTAAGTAACGACAACAATAGCATTATTTTACCATTATTATTATAATAATAATGAGTGAATTCGTTAGGCACTTATTATATGCCGCTCTACTAAGCGGCGGGGTAGATAGAAGATAAATGGGTTGGACTTAGTTCCTTTCCATCTGGAGAAAGTTCACAGAAATGTTCCAAGTTATGATTCTCTGGGCAGAATATATGAGAAAAATGGATCACGGTGGTGTGCTTAAGAAGTTGTGACCTGGAAGAGAGAACACATGAGTCAGGAGGGCAGAATCGAAGATTTAAGTCCCATCTCTTACAATGCGATACAGCTTAGGCCTCTGGAGAGACCATCTCAATGGACAAAGCAGCCTGGAAGCTAGCAATTGTGAGAGGGATTCATCTTCTTGAGTTCAAGCTTCTTGAATCGGAATGTTGAAAGGAAGTCTCGAAAGGTGAGGGGAGTCCTGCGTGGGTCAAATGCAATTATTCAGCCAGGTTCTATCCTTCAGTGCAGACAGTGAGGGAGAGTGTGTTGGAAACACATGGGTCTTTTAAGCCAAATTTGCACAGATTAGTACAATCTTACCATCAGCAGTGTTATCTTCAACTCTCAGTAAATCCTGTAGGTTCAACCTCCAGAACATCACTAAAATCCATCCTTTCCTCTCCATCCATACTGCTCCGTGTTACCCTAAGCACTTATCTCTCCTTGATTACTCTATCAGCTCCTTGCTGACCACCCCTGCCTTCTGTCTCTCCCCACTCCAGTCCGTACTTCACTCTGCCACCCCATGTCATTTTTCTACAAAAACATTCAGTCGATGTTTCCCCACTTCTCAGGAACCTCCTGTGGTTATCCATCGACCTCCATATCAAGCAGAAACTCCTTACCATCGGCTGTAAAGCACTCAATGACTTAGCCCCTTCTATCTCACCTCGCGTTTCTCCTTTTACTGACCAGTCTGCAGACTTCTCTCATCTAATGCTAATCTCCTCACTGTGCCTCGATTTCTGCCTAAGGCCCGGAATGTCCAACAGACAGTTATTCTCCCCGGCTTCAGAGTTTTATTGAAAGTACCTCTCCTCCAAGAGGCCTTTCCTGACTAAGCCCTTCTTTCCTTTTCTTCCACTCCCTTCTACATCACCCTAACTTGCTTCCTTTATTCATCCCCTACCCCCTAGCCCCACAGCAATTGTGTACCTACCCATAATTCATTTATTTATATTAATACCTGTCTCCCCCTTTAGACAGTAAGCTCATTCTGGGCAGTGAATATGTCTGTTATATTGTAATCTCCCAAGTGTTTAGTACAGTGGTCTGGACACAGTGAGTGAGTGCTCAATAAATATGATTGATTGCTTGATATAGCTAAATATATCAATCAATCAATGTTTTTTATCAAGTGCTCACTGTTTGGAGAGCACCATACTCAGTGCTTTGAAGGGTACAATACAAATAGAGTTGGTAGACATGATCCCTATCCTCAAGGAGTTCATAATTTAGGGAGGGAGGCAGATGCTAAAACAAATTAGAGACAGGGGAAGTGTCAGACAATAAAGGCATGTTTATAAATGCTCTGGGGCAGAGAATAGAGTGAGTAGCAAAGTGCTGAAGGAATAGAGACCCAGGTATAAAGGTGAAGCCAAAGGGAGGGCAGAGGGTGGGGAAATGAGGAGTCAGTGGGGGAAGAAGCCTTCTTGGAGGACATACGATTTTAGTAGGGCTTTGCAGATAGGGAGAGTGTTGTCTGTCAGTTCTGAAGGGGCAGAGAGTGCCAGGACAAAGGGAGGATGTTGGCAAGAGGTCAGGAGGAAAAAGATAAGATCAAGGTACAGTGGTAGGTTGGAGTTAGAGGAGCAAAGTGTGAGGGCTGGGTTGTAGATGGAGCTCAACTAGGTAAGGTAGGACATGGGAAGTTATCGAGTGCTTTGAAGCCAACGGTAAGGAGATTCTATTTGATGCAGAGGTCGATTGGAAATCACTGGAAGTTCTTGAGGAGTGGGAATCGTCGGTCTGAGTGGTTGCATAGAAAAGTGACCTGGACATCATACTGAAGTGTGGATTGGAGTTAGAAGAAGACAGGAGGCAGAGAGGGAAGCCTAGGAGGCTGATCCAGTCCTCAAGGTGGGGTAGGATGAGTGTTTGGATCAGCCATGGTTGCATTTTGGGTGACAAGAGAGGGGTGGATTCTAGAGATGTTGTGGAGGTACAACTGACAGGATTTGGGGAATGATTGAATATGCAGGTTGAATGAGAGAGGATAACGCCAAGGTTAGAGGCTCGTGAGACAGGGAGGATGGTGCCATTGTCTACAGTGATGGGAATGTCTTGGGGAGGATAGGGTTTGGGTGGGAAGACGAGGAGTTCTGTTTTTGACGTGTTCAATTGGAAATGTAGGTGGCTTAGGCAAGTAGAGACGTCATGTTGCTGGGAGAAAATGAGAGAAGGAGAAGGAAAGAGGTCAGGGCTGGAAATGTTGATTTGTAGATGTAATTGAAGCCATGGGAGTGAATGAGTTCTCCAAAGGAGTGGGTGTAGATGGAGAATAGAAGGAGCCACAGAATTGAGGCTTGAGGTTCAACCGAAAGCAATAATGAAAAGACAGTGTTAATATGAAAGACTCTGAAATAATACAAAGCCCTAAGAATGAATTTTTGAAAGAGGAATAAAGCTCTCTTCTTGAGTTTGAATTCTCGTCACTCTTCCATTACAATGAAATGAATGGATTCCTTTTGTTGGAGCAGCTCTAGAAGTGAGTCAAATTTCCGTCAAATGCTAGTAGTAACGGAAGATCATGACTCCTAGGAACTGGAGATTATTAACCATTCCACATTTCTCAGCTCTCTGTTACACTGTCTTCAGTGGTACTGCAGCGTTCTAAATTAGACGCTAGAGATTTCAACCCGGCAGTGCACACGAGTTCTTCCCAAGAGTTTCACGGGATGAGACTCTTCTCTGGCATTAATGAGAGCCGAGTTCCAGATCTAGGCATCTATCACCCCCAGGAAATGTTGGGCCATATTGTCACTGGACAGGCCTGAAAGAAAATCTGTCTGACAGATGTTACCATTCAGTCTATCTCCAAGGCAATCTCTCCCACTCAAAATGGAGCGACTAGAGAGAGCCTCAGAGGACTTTGCTGTTTATGTGAGTAATCTCCCTACAGTTTTCAGTTATATGAGAATTTTCCAAAGGGAGAAACATAGCAAAAACAATCAACTTTTGTCTCTTGGTTGGCAAGTGGTGCGTTTGTCTTTTAAGGCTCTCTTGTCCTGTGTCCTTCTTACCAATTAATAACAAGACTATTTTCCATGGCAAGTTGATTCCGAAGAAAGTAATACCACTGATGATAATTTTCATAATGATGATAATAATTCTAGCATTTATTAAGCCTTTACTATGTACAAAGCACTTAGTGAGTGCTGGGGAAGATGCAATGCAATCAAATTAGACACTGTTCAGGTCATAGATGGAGTTTTCCTAAACTTTTAGCATAGTGTCAGTGCAGCGTAAAAGCTCAATAAATATCACCGATTAATTGACTGATTGGATCTTAGGGGCAGGGAGACACATATGTAATCCAGACTTTACAGATAAAAGGAAACTGAGACACTGAAAAGTTAAGTGAAAAGCTAAGTGATTTGCCCTAGGTCACGCCGCAGGTTGGGATTAAAACTCAGGTCTCCTGACTTCCAGTCCTCCACTGGGGCATAATGAAAAATGGATAAGATGTGTAAGTGACTAAATAATGACCTCCCTCTCACCTGATCCACAATCATACATTTCCCCATGGATGTCCTGCTGACACTTCAAACTCAGCATGCTCAGAATGAACTGCTTATCTTTTAATAATGTTGGTATTTGTTAAGTGCTTACTATGTGCAGAGCACTGTTCTAAGCGCTGGGGTAGATACAGGGTAATCAGGTTGTCCCACGTAAGGCTCACAGTCTTAATCCCCATTTGACAGATGAAGGAACTGAGGCACAGAGAAGTGAAGTGACTTGCCCACAGTCACACAGCTGACAAGTGGCAGAGCCGGGATTCGAACCCATGACCTCTGACTCCCAAGTCCGGGCTCTTTCTACTGAGCCACACTGCTTCTCTTTTCTCTTAAACCCATTGTTCTTCCTAACTTTCTTATCTCTAGCAATAACTCCACCATCTTCCCTGTTCTGTTAGCTCACAATCTCCTAATCCATGAATCAATCAAACAGTGATTTTTATTGAGTGTTTACTGTGTGCAAAGTACTGTATGAAGTAATTGGCAGGGGAAAAGGGAATAAGACATAATTCCTAGCTCCAAAGTCTAGTATGGAGATAGTAAAATAAAATACAATTAGGTGAAGAAACAGAGTTCATTCATTCAGTTGTATTTATTGAGCACTGACTGTGTGCAGAGCACTGTGCTAAGCAGCAGTGAGAAGCAGCGTGGCTCAGTGGAAAGAGCATGGGCTTTGGAGTCAGAGGTCATGGATTCGAATCCCAGCTCTGCCACTTGTCAGCTGTGTGACTTTGGGCAAGTCACTTCACTTCTCGGTGCCTCAGTTACCTCATCTGTAAAATGGGGATTAAGACTGTGAGCCCCACGTGGGACAACCTGATTCCCCTCTGTCTCCCCCAGCGCTTAGAACAGTGCTCGGCACATAGTAAGCGCTTAACAAATACCCACATTATTAAGCCTTTGGAGAGTACAATTCAGCAATGGAGAGAGGCAATCCCTGCCCTGACCGGGCTTACAATCTAGCAGATCTAATGGTATGTATAAAAAATGCTATAGGGGTGGAAGGTGGGATGTGTACCTACTGGTTTTGCGGGTATGAATTTAGGCACATAGGTGACTCAGATTGGGGGGTGGGGAAGGAATAGGATGGTGAGAAGAGAGATTAGTCAGGGATGGAAGAAATGTGATTTTAGTAGGTCTTTGAAGGTGGGGAGACAGGTGGTCTGTTGGATGTGAAAGCAGGAGGGAATTCCAGGGCAGAAGTAGGACATGGACAGGGGGTCAGCAGCGAGACAGATGAGATCAAGTTCGGTGAGTAGGGTGCTGTTGGAGGAGTAGAGTGTGAAAGCTGGGTTGAAGTAGAACAGTGAGGTAAAGTAGGGGCTGGACAATAGGTTGAGTATTTTAAAGTCAATGATAAGGAATTTCCGTTTAATGGGAAAATGATCGTGGACAGTTGTGCTGTATCAGTAGCGTATTCTGTCATGACTTTCAAGGTCTCTTGTTAGCATCCTCCCGTTTGTAAAAGAGATGAAGCAGATCTAGTCCTAGCACAGAACCCAGATTTATACCCCTGGTGATGGCGAAAGGGTCACATGGCATCTTCAACTGATTATACCATCATGGAGTAGTCTTACCTCACAGAATTCCATACTGGTTGAGGTCTTATCAGAGCCCAGGTTTGTTTGATGGGATAAGGACTTTTTCAAGAACTGCAGAAACAGTAAAAGTAGTAATAACGTTGGTATTTGTTAAGCGCTTGCTATGTGCCAAGCCCTGTTCTAAGCGCTAGGGTAGACGCAAGATAATCAGGTTGTCCCAAGTAGGGCTCGCAGTCTTCATCCCCATTTTCCAGATGAGGTAACTGAGGCACAGAGAAGAAAGTGACTTACCCAAGGTCACACAACTGACAAGCGGCAGAGCCGGGATTGGAACCGATGACCTCTGACTCCCAAGCCTGTGCTCTTTCCACTGAGCCACGCTGCTTCTCAGTAAAGATACCTTGCTGTTTACTCTACTTTTCTTCCAGGGTTTGTTTCTGTTGTGTTCCAGTATGGTGAGAAATCTAACTAGAACTTACATAATTATGGAGGTTCTGGGGCTTGGACAGTTAGCTCAGTGCGGGGAATCACTGATTAGGGGAAGTGGGTCTGAAGAGATGAAATTCTTCCCTTACATCTCTTCTCTTCTGCTTTATTTCAGTGGCATTTGCTAAGCACTTTCAATGGGCCAGGCACTCTACTAACCCCAGAGGTAGACACAAACTAATCATATTGGACATAATCCTTGTCCCACATGGGGCTCACAGTCTTAATACCCATTTTACAGATAAGGTAACTGAGTCACCGAGAAGTTAGGTGACTTGCCTAAGGTCACACTGCAGATGAGTGGCTGGGATGGGATTACTAAATGGATCCTCTACCTTTCAGGTCTATGCTCTTCCCACTAGGGAACACCGCTTCTCAATATTAATTAGTATTAATATTGGGAAGAGGGGGTACTTGGAATACTCTGTTCCCCTTCCCGACTCCCTACCCCAGTTTTACTGGTGCCACAAATCCAGCTATTAGATCCTGGAATTCTGACCAGCGTAGAAAATGCTCCTAGCTACTCAAGTCTGCCTCATAGGACATGTGAAAATTATGGACGGAGCATAGTTCCAAACTATTGTAAAAGGTGAAAGGAGTCATGTGCAAGAAGGAAGGACAGAACAAAACCTTTAAGAATGTGGTGAAGTAAATTCTCTAACCATCCAGTATGGCAGTGAGTTGTTTGGAGAATTCAATAGTTGACACGCCCACCTGGCATCCCAAAATTAGGGGAGATGCCGCTCTCCTTGAAGAGAGCCTTGTAAAGAGCCCGATACCAAAAGTAACCTTGGAAAAAGTAGCAGGCCCTTCAATCAGTCGATGCATCAATGTGGGACCAACTGTTAACACAGACAAATGTTATGGAATGGACTGTCAGCCGAACGTTGGTCTTTTTCAGCCACCTGTCGCATGTGTAGGATCTCAGTCCTTGACCAACTGGCTCACAGGTAATATGACATAAACTCGAGGAGAGGATAGACATGGAGTTCCTCTCTTTTAGTAATATTGAGTGTGAGGCACCCGTCAGTAGAACTTGGAATTGAATTATCGGTGGTGATGTTTTGCTCTGAACCGTCCGCACTCTCTTGCCCAGTTCTACAGAAGTCAGCAGCACAACTTACAAGGTGGTTGGCTAAGGTGTGGGTCTAGTCTGTGTCTCTAGAGGAGGACATCCCTGAACGCTGCCTATAAGCAGCAGATCCTTCTTTGCCCCCACCCTTTCTTTAGTCCATTGTTAAGTGACACACTCTGCTGTAGGGGTCTTATCTGGGAAATCAAATGTAATTATAATGTTGGTATTTGTTAAGCTCTTAGTATGTGCAAAGCACTGTTCTAAGCGCTGGAGTAGATACAGCATAATCAGGTTGTCCCTCATGAGGCTCACAACCTTAATCCCCATTTTACAGATGAGGTAACTGAGGCCCAGAGAAGTTAAGTGACTTGTCCACAGTCACACAGCTGACACGTGGCAGAACCTGGATTCAAACCCAGGACTTCTGACCCCCCAGCCCGGGCTCTTTCCACTGAGCCACGCTGCTGTGACCATGGAACAAAATATCTGTATGTGTTCTCTCAGCAGCTGTTCCTACCACCCCTCCAATTGGCCTGCTTTTAGAGAGCAGTAGATGTAAACTATAGGAGTAGTTACTGTATTTGGGAGTTCTGAGTGGAAAAGAATGATATATTTGATGTCCAACATGGAACAACTCACTCAGCTTCATTAATAACCTAATACTTATTTGGCCAGGAGGTTTCCCACCCCTCTTGAGCCAAAGAGACCAGCAAGAAAGAGCCATGATATAAACTGCTTCACCAAATCAGCCAGGGGATACAAGCCTGATAATTCTAAATAAAACCTAGGTGATGCATTAGCCTACACTAGGGAGTCCATACACATCTCCCAAAATTCCTTTTGGTAAGTGAAAGCTAAAACCTGTGGCTGAAACACATGTCATAGTTAGCCCACTGACCAACAAGGCAGTGATGAGTGAAAAACGAGAAAACTAAATTAAAAAGGCCGGCCCATCCTTCGGAAAGCTATCGAACAGTGTGCTGGCAGCGTGAATCAGGCTTAAGACCAAACTAAAAGTGTACAGAGTTATAATTCTCAATCTTCTCTACAACTTCAAGATCTGGATCACACACAGTGTCATATCCAGCTCTCCCAATACTTCCACCATGCTTCACTTATGGGAATACGCCATATCAAATGACAAGACAAGATCACGAACCATGAAGATCTGGAATGGAGTCAGTCTTCTGCAAAGAAACTACGTTGTATCTTAACTGGATAGAGCATGGGAAGAGAGTGAATGGAGGCAGGACAGTGCTCTACGGAGGGCTGAATCTAGAAAATAATAATAATAATGATGGTATTAATGGTTTACTATGTGCCAGGCACCATAGTAAGCTTTGGGGGAGATAAAAGCAAATGGGGCTGGACTCGGTCCCTTGTCCCACATGGGGCTCTCAGTCTCGATCCCATTTAAAAGATGAGGGAACTGAGGCACAGAGAAGTAAAGCGACTTGCCAAGGTCGCACAGCAGATAAGTGGCAGAGCCAGGATTAGAACCTGTGATTTTTGTGATTTCATGGAAAGCAAAGAGGGCAGTAGAAGGATTTTTAGGACACAGAAAATAAAGTCGCAGTCTTCATCCCAGGTGAAAACGGAATCAATTGCGTTGCTCACTGCTATCGAGAGGGGAGTGACTCTTTCTGAGCTAAAACTTCATAAGGAAAGAGAAGCAAGGAGACAGAAGAGAAAGCTGTGCCTGGGGTCGCAAGCATCAGATATGACCATATAACAAGAGATAGACTTTTTGTGTGTATGCTGTGTTCAGAACTCCGATTCCCGCCCCAGCCCTTTAAACCACTCGCGTGCTCATGGGTGAATTTTACCATCAGTGGCGACTTCTTCAAATGATAAGGACAACAATATGTATAAACCAAGATTATGTACCCAGAGAAGCAGTGTGGCTTAGAGGAAAGAGCAGGGGCCTGGGAGTCAGAGTACCCGGGTTCTAATCCCGACTCTGCCCATTGCTTGCTGGGTGAGCTTGGGTGAGTCACTTCTCTGCATCTCAGTTACCTCATTTATAAAATGGGGATTAAATCCTCCTCCCTCTGATTTAGACTGAGAGCCCCATGTGGGACTGGGACCATTGACTTGTATCTACTCCAGTGCTTAGAACAGTGCTCGTTGCTTACTAAGTGCATAGTAAATACCATAAAAAAGAGGGGGATGGAAGGATGCCCTGCAGAAATCTATGAGAATCTTTTCCTTAATAAGTGTCTTTTGATGAGAAGTTTTCAGGAGAGAGAAGTAGGCTGATATCTAAGCCATAAATAAATTTATCGTGGGAATCTGCGGAGAAGTGCAATAAGGAAAAAAAATCAAAAACAAGCAAAGGGCACCTAGAAGTATCCTGTACTGAAAAGAAAGACATATGAAAGGGAGTGAGGAAATAGAGAAATATTGGACGTGTAGGATATAGCTAATGGCGATAAAAGCACTGGACTGGAGTTAGAGCAGGAGATGTTCTTTAAAGGCCCTTGGTTTCATAGTAGTAAAAGTTTCTGCACCCATTGACTGCAGTGCATTGGATTTAACACAGTGCCCTGGCTTCTGCACAGCAGACGCACAGACATGTTCCCAGTCCATAAGGAAATTACACTGTAACAGAGGAGGCAGACAAAAAGACACCTGGAAGCAGTGGAATCGGAAGAGGTACGTTATATATTCCATCAAATATACATCTAACCAGAATTAAGGATGGGTATAAATGTACCTAAATGCCCTAAGAGTCATGTGCTCTTGGGGTGCTGTAAATTGAGCTTTAGAATAGTTGAAGGAGGGGGTATTTTTGGAGGGTTTTGAAGGAGAGTCGGGCTTTGAAGGCAAGGGGAGCTGAGGTCTAACAGATTTGTAGGAGAAGGAAGTTCTGGGGTGGGAGGGATTACATTAGGAAGGCATAAGAGGTAGGCAGAATGAAGGAGGGACGTGGTTAGGAGGCCAGCTTGGGAGGAATGGAGAGTGCAAGCTGAGAAGTGGGTGAGGAGAGCTGATATGAGAAGTGAGAGCCCTGGTGAAGAGTCTTGGATTTCTCCCTGACCTCACCTTTCTTTCTCCTCCTCCTCTTCTGCCACAATTTCTTGTTCGGGCCTGCCCTGTTCCTCTCCTGTGGCGGGGTCTGTCTGCTATGGAAGGGGTTGAAGTAGAAGGAAATGGAAGAGGAAGTTCAGGATGATAGAGGGGAAGAAAAAAATTAAAAACTACCCAGGTAGATTTAGAGAAGAGGGGAGAACAGGTAGCCTAGCAGTCAGGGAACCTCTGGGAACAAGTTTGCCAGGAAGGACTGGATGTAGCCATTTCCCGTTATGACTTCAAAAGTGATTGATGATTGCCTCACTGAAGTGGGGACACTTCTGCGACTTTCCTATATAATAATAATCAGCATGGCTCAGTGGAAAGTTCCCCGGGCTTGGGAGTCAAAAGTCATGGGTTTGAATCCCAGCTCTGCCACTTGTCAGCTGTGTGACTGTGGGCAACTCACTTAACTTCTCTGTGCCTCAGTTACCTCATCTGTAAAATGGGGATTGACTGTAAGCCTCACGTGGGACAATCTGATTACCCTGTGTCTACCCTAGTGCTTAGAACAGTGCTCTGCACATAGTAAGCATTTAACAAATACCAATTGTATCATTATTATGATATTTATTAAGCTCTTACTATGTTCCAAGCACTGTTCTAAACACTGGGGTACATACAAGGTAATCAGGTTGGACACAGTCCCTGTCCCATATGGAGCTTACCTTCTTAATCCTCATTTTGCAGATGAGGTAACTGAAACAAAGAGAAGATGTGACTTGCCCAAGGTCACACTGCAGACGAATCGCTGAGCCAAGATTAGAACCCATGTCCTCTGACTTTCAAGCCTGTGTTGTTGCCAGTAGGCCATGCTGTAATAATAATAATAATGTTGGTATTTGTTAAGCGCTTACTATGTGCCAAGCACTGTTCTAAGCACAGGGGTAGACACGGGAATCAGGTTGTCCCACGTGGGGCTCACAGTCTTAATTCCCATTTTACAGATGAGGTAACTGAGGCACAGAGAAGTGAAGTGGCTAGCCCAAAGTCACACAGCTGACAAGTGGCCGAGCCGGGATTCGAACCCATGAACTATGACTCCAAAGCTTCTCTGAATTCATCTGATTATCTTGAACCTACCCCAGCAAGTATCTTGTATCTACTCCAGCATTTAGTAAAGTACTATGCACATAGAAAGTGTTGAAAAATATTACTGTTATTATTGTTATTATTTCTTCTGGGATCTACTCAGTGCCAGTACCTTGCCAGATCAGCCCACATGGGCATCTGCCCATCAGGATTTCTCTAGGTTCCCCATGAGCTGATCTGGCTCACCTATCGTGGTGAGTGGCTGGCCCCCAACTAGAAGAATGTGTGAAATGACTGAAAATTTTAATAGCATAAAGAGATCAATCATTCTGGTGAACAGCTAGGAAAACTAGTGAAAATCCATTCTTACTATCTTTCAATTTAAAAGAAAGTTATTTAGAATGCAATTTGGATGGATTAGGCTAATTGTAAATAGCTGACCATTCACCTTTCTTAAAAGAGCTAATATTATTTAGTGGGTTATGTTGGTTTTTTTGAATCATTTTAAGGATCCATCAGGTGATTAATAACTCAAGGATTGATAGTGACTCAGTGGAAAGAGGATGGGCTTGGGAGTCAGAGGTCGTGGGTTTGAATCCTTGCTCTGCCACTTGGCAGCTGTATGACTGTGGCAAGTAACTTAACTTCTCTGTGCCTCAGTTACCTCATCTGTAAAATGGGGATTAAGACTGTGAGCCTCACGTGGGACAACCTGAATTACCCAGTATCCACCCCAGAGCTTAGAACAGTGCTCTGCACATAGTAAGCGCTTAACAAATACCAACATTATTATTATTAGTATTTCTTAATATCTTATAAATAATCAGTTTTGAGAGACTATTGAAAATGTAGATGACAAAGAAGTCTGTTTTTACTATTTCTTTATAAACTGCTTGAAATTCTCCCACTAGACTGTATGTTCCTTGAAGTTAGGAATTGTGTTTAATAATAATATACTCTTCCAAGGCTTTAGTCTGATGCTTTGCAAAGAGTATGCCCTCAAAAATACTATTGATTGACTGAAAATATTGACCAAGTAGAAGAAACAACAAAATTGCCCATTCTGTGATTGTAGTAAAGAATGATGATTTGAAGAAACTGCAGAATAAATTGTTGCCTCTGTTGAAGATCAAGACAAACTGAAGTTTGCGTCTCAAAAATGCCCAAATATTGCTTATTTAGGAGGGGTTATAATAGTTTTCTGGTGCTCTGTTCTATTCAAAGATCTGGATTCTCTTGAAAGTTGTTATCCCTGACCTTCACAAGTTTGTGCTGGAAAATTTGGTTAATTACGTTGGCTATTTCCAACTTCCCGCAGGATTTCGGAATTAACATCTTAGGCAGTACAAATTCAAAGTCTCTCTCTGCGTTACTGGCCTGAAGTTGCCAACTCCACAGTTCATTCTGGTTCACAAACTGAGTACATTGTGTAGGGGGACCCACTTGGCCAGGGGCTCTGGTCAGGACTGCCAAGACGGCAGGGGAGGAGGGAGCGGTGACTGAACCGTCTGTTCTTGTCAGCTACTGTTTCCACTGCTCCTCTTCTTGCTCGGTCTTTGGCAGGTATGAGAAATCTGAAGAATCGTTATGCTTATGAGGAGTAGAAGATAGGGTGGCTATTGAATGCACTTGAGAATTCAGGACACTGAGATTTTTGTAGCATCACAGGCATTCCTTTGGGCATATTGTGTGATGTGATTATGACAGACTCTCCATTTTTCAGAAGTACCGACTGAATTTAAAGCTTTCCTCCTGCAGCTCCTATTTTCATACCTTTCTGTCCTATTACTTCCTCCTATCTTGTTTAGTTAAGCACTTTCTTTATCAAGCACTCTTCTAAGCTCTGGGGTAGATAGAGGTTAGATAGGTTGACCACAGTTCCTGTCCCATATGGGGCTCACAGTCTGAATAGGAGGGAGAAGAGGAGAACTAAGGCACAGAGAAGTGAAGTGATTTACCCACGGTCACACAGCAAGTAATTGCCAAAGCTGGGATTAGAACCCAGGCCCAGGCTCATTCCACAAGGCCAGTAATTTCAATTAGGGTCAGTCTCTTCCCCTGGATTGTAAATTCCATTAAAGCATTGATTATGACTACTAATTCTATTGTACTAACAAGAATAATAATAAGAAAAAAGGTCTTTGTTAAGCATTTACTATGTGCCAGGCACTGTACTAAGCGCTGGGGCAGATACGAGCAAATTGGGTTGGACATAGTCCCTATCCCGTAAAAGGATCACAGTCTTAATCCCCATTTGACAGATGAGGTAACTGAGGCACGGAGAAGTCAAGTGCCTTGCCCAAGGCCACACAGCAAAGAGTGGTGGAGCTGGGATTAGAACCCATGACCTTCTGACTCCCAGGCCCAGGCCCTATCCACTGCACCAGGCAGCTTCCCTAATCACTTTGTACAATATTCTGCATAGTATGGCTTAGTGGGCCTGGGCATGGGCCTGGGAATCAGACGACCTGCGTTCTAATCCTGGCTCTGCTACTTGTCTGCTGTATGACCTTGGGCAAGTCACTTCGCTTCTCTGGGCCTCGCTCACCTCATCTGTAAAACGGAGATTAAGACTGTGAGCCCAAGGTGGGACAAGGACTGTGTCCAACCCCATTTGCCTATATCCCCCCATCACATAGGTCGGTGCCTGGCACATAGTGAGCGCTTAACTAATGCCATTATTATTATTAGGCAGTCAGTACATACTATATATAGATTCTCTGGTGGGACTCCTGGCCTCCCCTCCTCCCCCACACCTTCTCCTGTGCTGTTGCATTCCCATTCCAAGTCCCTATTAACATGGACACTGCTTCTGCACAGCGGGAATTTGCAGCATGAGATGGGGAGAAGGAAGACTGGGTGTTTAACATAAACATCCTGCACTGGATCTAAAGATTTCAGGTGCTGAATTCTATACCAGACAGGGAACAGATCAGATTGGCTTGGGAAAAAAAACCAAATGACAGGCTACAAAGGAGAGAAACTATAGCAATCCTGCTGACTGCGTCTATCGTGGCCATCACCGCTCTCACAGACCCCTTAGCCTCTTTCATCTTGCCCCTTTTCTCTGGTTCCTCAAGTTCCTGCTTGGTTAATAAAGAAGCATTAGTATAGTCGGGCAATACCCTGGGTAGGTGAGCATCCCTATTTACAAATATATTGCTCTTCTTGAAAGGGGAGAGAGCTAGGAAAGGTTCATTCAGTCATTCAGGCATATTTATTGAGCTCTTACTGCATGCAGGCCACTGTAGAAAACACTTGGAAAGTACAGTTCAGTAATAAAGAGAGACAATCCCTGCCCACACCGGGCTTACAGTCTAGAAGGGGTGGTGGGATGATTATGGTATTTGTTAAATGCTTACTATGTGCCAGACACTGTTCTAAGCACTGGGGTGGATACGGGCAAATTGGGTTGGATACGGTCCCTGTCTCACGTGGGGTCCACAGTCTCAATCCCCGTTTGGCAGATGAGGTAACTGAGGGACAGAGAAGTGAAGTGATTTGCTCAAGGTCACACAGCTGCCGAGTGCCGGAACAGGGATTAGAACCCATAACCTTCAGACTCCCAGGCCCGTGCTCTATCCACTAGGCCATGCTGCATCTCTAAATGTTGCTGGTGTCCAGCAAATTAGGCTCATCAAAAGACTGGAACTAATGGCCTTGTGCGAGGAAACCAACAGAGAATAACCTGAAAGAAAGATCATAACTGTTGCCCCGGAGAGTATCAAAATGCCAAATAATGATGAGAAGTGCTGTCATCAAGAAAGAAGAATGACACAAACTACAGGCTTGCTAGTCAAAATCTGGAGTCAACATTCTAGCCTTGAGTGAAACCAGGTTTCCTAATGAAGGACAAATCATGGAGGTAGATTCTGGAAATGGATTCACGTGAAGCCGACTTCTCTCCACAGAGTGGAAATTTTCAGTTGTTTGCTTTCTAGTAAATGGACTTCCAAATTTGACCAGAGGCATTAATGACCTGCTTATTATAATAATAATAATTGTACTTGCTAAACTTCAAACATTGATCTAAGAGCTGGGGTAAATACAACTTAATCAGGTTGGACACAGTCCCCATCCCACATGGAGCTCACACTCTTAGAGATGAGGTAACTGAGGCCCAGAGAAGTTAAATGACTTGCCCAAGGTCACACAGCAGAGGCGCTGGAACTGGGAATAGAACCCAGGTCTTTCTGACTCCCGGGCCCTTGATCTAACCACTAAGCCACGCTGCTCCTCGCTGAACTAGTGACATGACACCGACCTCTACATCAAGAGTGTTTTGCAGTCATCTGCAATGCAATACCATAGTTTGATGAAAAACAAGAAATACTCTATTAAGGATCTGGTCAGACTCATTATACTGCACCGATTTCTGTTTAGCTGATTTAATGGATTCCAATGTCCCGGTTGGCAACGATGCATCTCTCAGCGTATCAAAAAAATGGCATCCAAATTGTCAGAATGTCTGAATGTTAAGTTCCTTGACAATTAAATGAAAATTAGAGAATCTCTAATGGAACAAGGAACTCTATCTGCAAAGATTAGTAGTAATACTATTTATTAAGGAATTACTCTATACAGAGCACTGTACTGAGCACTGGGAAAGAATATACAGTTGGGGATTAGTCACAGTCCCCGTTCCTTAGCCGGGGGAAGGAGTCTCACTGCAAATGATGAAAAAGACCCTGTGCCAGGATCCTGACTATCAGAAAGCCATCAAAGCTATCAGTTTCTCTAAATAAAGCCACCAGGGATGGTTTGATGAGAACAATTTTTAGTTCAGGGAGCTATTTAGGAAGACCAAACATTACACTGTCAAGTCTTCATTAGCTCATTATGAGCCTTCTTAAAGCAGGGCTGTGACTTACCCATCATCTAAAGAATTGTGCACTGCTAACGAAGAGTGTGCCGAAGCCGAAGTCATCCGGAATCACATGGATCATCACCAAACTAAGGATTTCCAACCTTACCCAATGAATGCATATGCGCTTATGCCCACCACCTCCAATTAAAGGCAGCTCCATCAACTCGATCACAGTCAAGGAGCTTTTCTCGGTAGCTAGCAACAAGATTTCAACCATCGGCAGAATACGCAAGTTACGACAAACTATAGAAAACCTGCCGGCTTTGTCCTTTCCTTCAACTTCTGAAGAAAGTCAATAATCATAACGGCGAAGCCGTGAGAAATGGTAAGCGTCCTTGACCATCAACCACCCCCCATGTCAGCAACCTGCCTAAGAGAGCTGAGATCTCTCCAATGAAGAGAAACAAACCAGCACTGACCATTGAACATCTAACGGGACAAAGACCTGCCCGAGGATGCTGAGATCTCTCCTCCGACTGGCCTCAGCCTCACCAGGTCATCAGTCAGCGGAACCAATGCCTACCGTTTGCCCTCCCACCTGCCAGGATTGTGGGACAACCCATTCCCGATCCGCGGCCAAGCGGCAGACATTTTTATAGTATTTTTTTTATAGTATGTGTCAAACACTGTTCTAAGTGTTGGGGACATACAAGTTGATCAGGTTGGACATGGTCCCTGTCCCCGATGGGGCTCACAGATGAAGTAGGAGGGCGAACAGGTCTTGAATCCTTATTTTGTGGTTGAGGAAACTGAGGTGCAGAGAAGCTAAGTGACTGACTCAAGGTCACACAGCAGGCAAGTGGTGGAGCAAAGGATTAGAACCCAGGTCCGCTGGCTCCCAGGGCCATGTTTTATCCAATGGGACATACTCCTTTCCTAATTCCCAGTGCTTAATGCAGTTCTCTGCCCACACTAAGTGCTTAATGAACACTATTCCTACTAGTCTAACTTCTTTTGGAGGATTCGCGTGACTTAGGAAGCTCGTTATTGCTTCATCACTGCCATCCTTCCTTTCCTCTCAACATGGCTGCAATGTGCCTGCCCTTGTTCAAAATGTTTGTGGAGACTTTTGTGGGGGAAATGAGAAGCTGCATCCCCAACCTTGGACGGGCATCCTGTAGACTGAACTCTCACTGAGGGCAGGAACCATGTCTAGAAACTCTGTTTCGCACTTTCCCTAGTGCTTAGTACAGTGCTCTGCACGCAGGGCAGGCCGCGCTCAACAGATACCAGTCACTTGCGGACCGAAAGCCTCCACCAGGCTATTCTAGTTGCGCCAGAAGTTCACTGTTGACTTTAGACATCTTCCTCATGCACACTCCTTTCTCTCTACCCCGGTTTCTTTCGCTAGCTTTTAATATTTCTAGACTTCAGAAGTTTCTTTCCTCCTGCCTCTGCGTCACAGCTATGAGACTGTAGCACAAGCAGAGACTGAAGAGACCTCTCCCAGGGTCCAGGTAATCACTAGGGGAGGATATGCCCTATCTAGGGGCTGCATTTTAAAATCTTGTAAGATCTTCAGAAACACAGACCGAGAGAGAGTCTAAATACATATGGTATGAATGAGATCATTTAATTGTAATTACAAGAAAGCCTATTGGAGTTGCGGTGGGGAAGTGTTTTCAAATGTCCTCAAAGTATGTGGAGTATGTTCCATGAGGCAAACGTACCTCATTCATTCCTTGCCCCGCTGAACATGCCCACAGTCTAGTTCTGTAGCTATGGGGGCATTGTTTTCGGACTCTTAACTATATGAAGTGCTCTGACGAGTTGGAAGGGGGAGTTTTCCTTTTTGAGTCTGATAAAGCGATATTTAGTAAGATTACCCATTCCCTATTTCATTGTTCTCTCCAGGGAACACTTTCTAAAATGATCCTTCCTGGAAAAGGTTGAGTCTATAAGTAGAAATAGAAGTTAGCATTCTCTTATAGGTTTAAGGTTGTTACCTTCCTTAACAGTGTAAGCTATCGTATCAGGAAGCCAATCAAACAATCAATGAATTAATCCAGGATTTACAGTTTCTGTTAGTGTTTTGGCATGTTTTCCTGAATTGAATGCGAGGTCCTCGGTCCCTAATACAGTCTGCAATGTGCTTTTTTTGTCAGAGACCACTTTTTTCTCTGGTGTCCATCATAGAATTTCACCATATCAAGTTCTTACAGTGGATTCCTCATCCATTTGAAGTGGTCTTGAGCAATAATCTCCCACTAGTTGGTGTTTAATTTGCACACAGAATTTGCTACTGCAGAAAACTGTGCAGAAGGAAATTGTAATAGTTTCATATTTAGGCAAATTCATGGATGGAAGGTCCATAATGTCTGACTGGATGAGAAGTTAGGAATGGTGAGGGAAAAATTGGGGCAGCCTGACTGTATCCCCCTAAACATAAGGATCGGCATCAAAGAGGAGTATTCTCACAGAGTTCCTCAAGCACCCCGTTGTCATTATTGGATGCAGAACACAGAGCTGGTGGGATTCTGGGCCCGGCACAGGAATCTCATTGTTAATGGTCTTAGGTTGTTATGTTCTGACTTACACATTGGCCTTGAGAACATTCTTTCTTTGTCCTCCTCTTGAGGGTACACCATGACTAAGCTGAGAAAATAAAATTTGCTTTAGGAGGCTAAAGTCAGACATCTCCTCTGTGCTCATGGAAATATTTTGGAAAAAAAAAAACCCCGTAAGTACATTGAATGAAATGTTTGATTTATACCCGCAAAAATCAAGGAAATTCCACATTGTAAAATGGGTTATCCTTTCTTGGAATAACTTGAAACGTTCATAAACAGAGGATTCAAGCATTCTTTGCGAATCTTGCTCGGTCCAGGGACAGCAGCACTGATGATTCTCCAAGGGTCTTCAATTTAGAGGGTGCCTGGTAAGTTCTGTAATGCATATTTTTCTCAACGAGCATTAACCGAGCAATGAATATTGCAATAAGGCATCCTCCCTTTCAAGACATCTAATAAAACACTTCTTTTTCTGCAATTATAGGCATCTTTGAAGTATGGATTTCAATCGGCCTTCACGGGGTCTTTAAAAACACTCCTGCCAGGAAGATAATGGTTAGACTTCATAGCCCTGACCTTCCCTCCTCAGTAATATTCTTCAGCTACACCCGGCATCTTTTTTTCCGGTAGTCCCGAAACATTTTTTAAGAAACTCTGCTAGAACTGGATCTGCATATTATCAATTACTTCAAATGCAAGCAGACCTGGCTTGAAAAATGATTCTAGGCATTCAAAGACTTCAAAGCTTACTTGAAATTGGGTGAGAGCGAACACGTTAATTCAATTACAACGCATTCTGGCACCAGTCTTACTACAGATGTCTGGTTTAATTTAAATGTTGGGTCATGTCCAGTATGAATTTGTACCCTTTGCTTTGATGAAGTATTGAATGATGCAAGCACGGAGATGATTACCAGATGTTTTATCGATAGCTAGATGTTTAGGTAAGTAGGTAGGTAACAGTGCCGTGCAGTGGATTTTTTAAGTAGGTCATTCAATAGCAATGGCATCATGGAAGGTCAAGTCACATCACGTCGGTTACCTCAGCCACCTCTATCCTGCGATTCAGATATAAAGCTTACCCTGGGAATTGTCTGTTTCCCCTTAGCACCCGTCAGGATACAAAAATATAGAATGCAAACAGCAGGAATCTTCAGAGTTGTGACTGATCTACAGATACTGGTTGTTGCCGATGTTCTATTTTCATCCTCAGCTGCCTCGCCTGAAATCTCCACCCCCAACCCTAGCACTTCCACAGCAGACAAGGGAATATGGACCTGAGAGTTGGGGGACTTGGGTTCTAATCCCACCTTGAGGACTTGGCTGTTGGGTAACTTTGGGCAAGTCAGTTAACCTCTCTGGGCCTTAATGACGTTGAGAAGCAGCCTGGTTTGGTGTAAATGGCACAGGTTTGGGAGTCAGAAGATGTGGGTTCTAATTGTGGTTCCACCACTTGTCTGCTCTGTGACCTAGGGCAAGTCACTTAAGTTCTCTATGCCTCAGTTATCTCATCTTTCAAATGGGGACTAAGACTGTGAGCCCCATGTGGGACAACCTGATTACTTTGTAACTACCCCAGGGCTTAGAACCGTGCTTGGCACATAGTAAGTGCTTAACAGATACTATTATTATTATTAATAATAATTTCCCCATCTATAAAATGGAGATTCAAAATCTGTTCTCCCTCCTATTAAGACTGTGAGTCCCCTGTTGGACTGGCTACCCTGAGGGTAACACTTACTTTTTCTCTCCCACCTTCCTGGTCAGGAAGTAGCTTGACTTCCTCATCCCATCCAACTGGAAGGAGTTCTGTTTTGGACATTTTAAGTGTGAGATGTCATTGAAACATCCAAGTAGAGATGTCCTGTAGGTAGGAGAAAATGTGAGCCTGCAGAGAAGGAGAGAGGTCATGGCTGGAAGTTATATTTGTGAATCATCCGATAAGCAATTGTAATTGAAATTGTGGGAGCAAATGAATTCTCCGATGCAGTGGCGGTAGATGGAGAATAGAAGGGGGCCCAGAAATAAGCTTTGAGAGATTCCCACAGATGCAAGGCAGAGGAGGAGCAGCA
Organism: Ornithorhynchus anatinus; assembly: GCF_004115215.2. Classification (NCBI taxonomy): domain Eukaryota; kingdom Metazoa; phylum Chordata; class Mammalia; order Monotremata; family Ornithorhynchidae; genus Ornithorhynchus; species Ornithorhynchus anatinus. Next base: position 17,645,016 of record NC_041731.1, on the reverse strand, counting down.
AAAGAAAATGAGGAGTAGCCAAAGAGGTAGGAGAACCAGGAGAGGACAGTATCAGTGAAGTCTAGGTGTGATGATACTTTCATGGTGTTTAAGGTGGCCGAGTGGTCAAAAAGGATGAGGATGGAGTAGAAGTTTTTGGATTTGGCAAGAAAGAGATCACTGGGAAACTCAGGAGAGGCAGGCTCCTTGGAGTGAAGTGGGTGGGAGCCAGATTACAGGGGGGTCAAGAAGAGAATCGAAGAAGAGGAACTGGAGGCAGTGGATGTAAACAACTGGCTAGACTAGTTGGGAAAAGAATGGTAGGAAGAGATGGGGTGATATCTGGAGCCATAGAGCTATGGAGTCAGGGGAGGATCTTTTAGGATGTTTTTGAAAGCAGTGGGGAAGGAGCCGTTAGAAAATGAGCAGTTAAAGATGGCAATCAGGGAGGAAAGAAGGGAGAGGGCAAGTGTTTTCACAATATGCCAGGGGATAGTGTTGGAAATGCAGGTGGAAGGGGTGGATTGTGAGAGAAGGTGGGATGTCTCTTCAGATACTACTGGGAAGGATGGGAGAGTTGAAGCTTGGGCAGGAGGAGGGAAGGCCTGGTGGGGAGCTGGGGAGATTTTACGGAGACCATGCTTGATCATTTCAGTTTTATCAATGAAGTAGGTGGAAAGGTCATTAGCGGCACAAGAAAGGGTGGTTGGGGAGGGGGTTTAAAGTCTAAATAAGTCACAGTTTTATTCCCCATTTTACAGGTGAGCTGTCGAGGGCATGGAAATCAGTAAGGGTGCAGAAGTAGAGTTTCCAGGTGGAGGAATGGCAGAGTTAAAACAGAACAAGATGAGTTTGAGATAGATGGCGTTGGTCTGGTGTTGGGATTTCCACATCAGTGCTCTGCAACTTGTGCACAAGAGTGAAGCAAGTAACTCAGTATTTTCTCCTCCCTTCAGGACAACTCTACTTAAATATTGTGCCATTACCTCAATCTTAACATGTCCAAAACAGAACACCTCATCTTCCCACCAAATCCTCCCCCCGCACCAACTTTTACATCACTCTTGACAAAACCCACCAGCCTTCCTGTCTTGCGAGCCCATGACCTTGGCATTATCCATGACTCATCTCTATCGTTCAACCCACGTATTCAATCTGTCACCAAATCCTGTATGTTCTCCCTTCACAGCATCTCTGAAATCTGCCCATTTCCTCTCCATCTAAATTACTTCGATGGTGATCCAAGAAATTACCATATCCTGCCATGACCATCACCCTCTTCACTGACCTCCCTGAATCTTGTCTCTCCCAACTACATTCCACACTTCATTCTGCTTCCTGGAAAATGTTCAGACCACGTTGCCCCACTTCAGATGAGGAGTGGGGCTCAGGTGTTGGCATTCCATTCCCTTGATGGGGTCTCTAAGTGCTGATTATGCATTTAAACCCACCCTGTGCATTCAGCACTCACTGGGGACTTGATGCATCTTGGGGTGTTGGGAATTAACCGGGAAAGACTTTCTGGAGGAGGTGAGATTTGAGGAGGCCTTTGTAGCAGGGGAAAATTGTGGTTAGGTGGATTTGGGGTTACAGAAAATTCCGGGCTGGTGAAGAGAGGAGATATGTAAGGGGGAAAGTTGGTGGTGAGTTTGACAGAATTTCTAACCAGAGTTGCATATCTTACGGTAAAAGTATATAGCTTATTTATGGCAAGAGAGCGCAGGTGGGTGGCCACTGGAATTCCCATCTAGAAGAAGGACTTTGGGCCCCGTCCACTGTAGATCGGTTCGCCTCATCAATCCTACTCCCACACAAATCAATTAGGAAAGTTTCAAACATTCCAACTCAGAATTTAAGTGGGGCGGTTAGGCAATGGTGGCCAACAGAGAATTTCAAACCAACTTCAAATCGAGTCACATCAGACTGGAAAATTCAGTACATTTTGCTACCACTCCCAGTGAAAAGAGCCGAGCTGGAGCCAGCCACTGTCAGGTAAGCTATTTTGTATTTTCTTCTCCTTGTCTTTAATTGACTGATTGATTGATTGATTGTCCTTTTCTTATTCTGCATTTCCATTCTTGCTTTCCCTTCTCTCCTGGCGCCCCTCTCTCCTTTCCCCATCCTTCCAGCTTCCACGCCCCAGCCCCCTCCCACATCCTTTACTTTAATCCCAGCTTCCTATGCCAGGATTGTCCCTTGCTTTCCCACCCCGTGCTTGTCTGACCCCCAGGTGAATCCAGCCTTCCTCTCCTTCTGTACCTCAATCCTCCCCCACCATCAACCCAGTGTTCTTTCGCCATAAAAAGCGTGATGGGGCAAAAAAAATCAATCAGTAGAATTTACTGAGCACTTATGTGTAGAACACAGAGTACTAAGAGCCTGGGAGAGTACTGTACCACAGAGTTCATCAACACGATCCCTGGCCTTGAGGAACTTTGAGTCTAGAGGATTAGAAAATAATGATAATGATGGCATTTGTTAAGTGCTTACTACATGCCAAGCACTGGGTTAGATACAAGGTGTTCAGATTGTCCCAGGTGGGGCTCACAGTCTTAATCCCCATTTTACAGGTGAGGGAACTGAGGCACAGATAAATGAAGTACTTGTCCGAGGTCACACAGCAGACTAATGGCAGAGGTTGGATTAGAACCCACATCCTCCGACTCCCAAGCCCGGGCTCTTTCCACTTACACATACAGCTTTACAGCTCTGAGACTGGAAGGTGGAGAACCGGACTTCCCTGGCACAGGGGAGCACAAGTTAAAAATAAATGCAAGGAGGGCAGGAAAGGAGTGAGAAACAGCAGGTCAAGGCAGAACGGGAGTGTCATCGGGAAAGCTCGGGCATATAAAAAAAAATAGTTTACCCAATGACAGCTGATTGCAACAGGGAGTTAGCCGAAGGGGCATTTCTCCTCGGGTGAACTCCTTTCTGGCAGTGAGCCCTTCTGCTGATGCAGCCAGCAACCCCGTGGGGAGGCCAACTGAATCCGTGGCTGGCTAGGAGCCAGGGACAAAATGCTCCAGGTAGTATGGCAACCATTTCCATTTTTCAAGCTCTCACCACCTTCCCTGGTTCCTCACTTTCAGCCGACGGAAGGCTTCTAAAATGTACTGAGTTGCAGTTAGGGTCAAATGATCGCCCGCCCTTATTCTAGAATGGAGCAGCATTCGCTAACTTATCAGAAACATTTGCTCTTCTCCTCCCTTAAAGAAGAAAATAAGAAGAATCTGTCTTTTGATGCTCCTCTTTATATAACCCAACCATAAGGTTACCAATCTTATTTCTCTTCCTGAAATCTCTCCTCTTCCTCACATGCTTCATCCTCAGGAAATAATTGTCTGAACAATTTTCCCACATCAGTTCATTTTTCTTTTACGGAAGTCATTCGTTCTGACAAAGCAAACGTATCAAATGGCAGTGGATGTAAAGGTGACTCTAGATAATTTGAGTGTTTACGGTGGGCAGAGCAGCTCAGAAGTACAACAGAGATGGTGGACATATTCCCTGTCACAAGGAGCTTACAGTCTAGAGGGGAGGACAGGCGGCAAAATAAATCCCAGATAGGAGAAGCAGCGTGGCTCAGTGGAAAGAGCACGGGCTTTGGAGTCAGAGGTCATGAGTTCAAATTCCAGCTCTGCCACTTGTCAGCTGTGTGACTGTGGGCAAGTCACTTAACTGCTCTGTGCCTCAGTTATCTCGTCTGTAAAATGGAGATTAAGACTGTGAGCCCCACGTGGGACAACCTGATTCTCCTGTGTCTACCCCAGCACTTAGAACAGTGCTCTGCACATAGTAAGTGCTTAACAAATACCAACATTATTATTATTATTACATAAATCCTATGGGGCTGAGGGTGGAGTGAATAAAGGGTACAAATCTCAGTGCAAGGGAGAGAGTAGGGGAAAGAAAAAGATAAAGAAAAATTAGTGGAAATTCTGAATTTATTTGTTCATTTTTTTTTTTTTTACAATAGAGCAAACCTTATTTTCGAAAGGAAGAGCTCTGTCAAGATTAGCAGTTCAGGGACTCCAAGGTACAAGATTTCCAAGACAGGCCAGGGTCTTTGCAACTTCCGGCCTAGTTTCACCCAAGAGAAGTCCGGTATTCTGATCTCCGTGGACCAAAGATCCATGTGCTCAGTGATGATTCAACTGCTAATAATTTAATAATTTGTATTTCAATTGTGTAAATGCAATCTGAGGCAGGCGATTCCATTTTTAAAATCTATTAACAATACAAATTCATTTCTGCTCTGGCTTGGTTGAATAAGGGCATTGTCCTCTTACATAGTGTATATTCAAATAGAATCTGATGATATCAATTGTTGTGTTTTTCTCCTGTTTTGGGATGAATCCCTATAACGTGCTAATCGTTACTGTCATTAACATTATTGTTATTGACAGAAATCCGTATAAGTACAATTCGTACCAGGAACTAATAATCAAATTTGCTAGAGTTTCTAAGAAAGACTTGGAACAATAATTAGTTCTGAAAATTACCAACCCATTGAAAAGCACATGCCTTACAAACAGGCAAGTGTTTCCACTTAGATCCCCAACAGAGTCTTATGAGCTGCATCTTTAGACACGATATATCGCTCCCTGGGGAAGAGTCCTTCGGTAATGATTCCGAATCTTTATCATGTGTGTTCTGTTTTACTAGGACACAGTTCAGTTGGATTTTTCACCCTTTTGCTTCAGCTTTCATTGAAGAAATATTGCACCGAAAACTTTTCCAGCCCCGAGACTAAAAGACAATATGAAAATCCTCATGCTTTCGAACTTAGTGGGAGATGCAATGTTTCTCCCAGAGATCTGAATTCCAGTGGAAGAGGTGATTTAGTGAATATCCCAGGAACCGTCAGAAGATTTAATGACCTCACACTACTTTCAATCAGTTAATCAATGACATTTATTGGGGGCAATCTTTTCACAGAACACTGC